>NC_073307.1:119120177-119495177 GCF_027595985.1 Sorex araneus
ACCGTGGGCTCGGGAAGCAGGAAACAAACCCACCAGCTCACTTGAAGGCCACTTCCTCAGTGGGGGGTTAGAGCTCAGATGGGAATGCACATGGGAGGCCCCAAATGTGAGCCTAGGCACCATCTGGCCCCTGAGCACCACCAGGTGTGGACCTGGGAACCCCGGCACTATTGGAGTGACCCCCAGTGCCCCCGAGCACTGCTGGGCCGAGCAGCACAGAACAGTGGGGCTGACCCAGCAGGCCTGCACGGGGAACTGGGCAGTAAGGGAGTGTCAGTAACGGCAACCCTGTTCTCGTCGCTGGGTGGGTGCCCCCAGACTTCCCGCACACTCCTCGGAGCTCCCTGCAGCCCGTCCCCACTGTTGCCTGCTCGGGCTCGAGTGGGCCAGGGGGCCCCCAAGGCAGGAGACTGCATCCCCACAGGTCCCACAGGCACAGGCCGGGCCCCAGAGTGCAGATTCAGGGTGCAGGCACGGGCCCTTTCTGGGCCACTGCTGGCCACGTTCACAGGGGAGTTGCTGGCTTTCCAGAACCTTCTGCTGCCCACCAGCAGGGCAGGGCTGATCCACTGACCGTGCCGCTCCGCCGCGCCGCCCTCATACACAGCCGAGACCACCACCTTCCCGATCGGGGAGTCCACGCCGCCTTCCAGGGCCAGGTCTAAGGCCCCCTCCTGGGAGGAGAGAGAGGGGCCTGAGGGAGCCGTTCGGGCAGTGGCCGGCGGGCCCCGGGGTCCTGCCTGTCTGGCAGGAGAGGCCCGAGGCTGATGGCAGTGTCTCTGCTGGAGAACACAGTCCCACCACCACAAGCGGGGCACCCCGGGGACCTGAGGGGTCCCCCACAAATGGGCTAGACAGTAGGAGAAGGGGCCCTGGGCGGGAGGGCCGGGAGAGGCGCAGAGGGCGCAGGTACCTTCTTAATGCGCAGCAGCCGGACGTCCTTCCCCATGATCTGTCCGGGCGTGAACTGGAGGGAAAGAGGGGGGCTCGTCCACCTGAAAGGTACAGGTGCAGGGGGGACCGAAGCCACCTCAGGGGGTCACTGGGGCCCTGACAGAGTTCATAGGCCCAAGAGCCATGGGTCTTCAAGCATCTGGGGAACATGTAGACACACACACACAAACACACACACACACAAACACACACAGAGTCGTACATCCCCAGTGTGAGGACCAGTGAATTAGTGAGCACTCCTAATTCACAGTTCAGTGAGTGTGACTGTCAGGAGCCACACACACACACACACACACACACATACACACACACACTCTCTCTCTCTTACATATACTACACACTCCCATATATACATACTCTCATATACATACACACTCACATGTTCACTCACACACAGGTAAACAATCATATACGCACACATATGCACACACCTACATACATACACACTCCCATATAGACACTCACATATAAACATACACACATAACACTCATACATACATGCACATACATACACTTGTACATACATACATAACTTCTACACCTACACATATGTTTATTCACACATAAACACACATATGGACACACAAGTACTTGCACACGCATACACTTGTACACACATACACACTTTTGTGCACACATATACATACACTCGCACACATATACATTTGTACACAAACATACACACATGTTTATTCACACACATAAATACCCAGACATACACATGTACTTGCAGACACATGCACTTGTACACACACACTTGTACACATATATACATACACATGCACACATGTGCACACATGTCCTGTCATATAGTTGACACAGGAGGAAGTCTTCAAGTTCAAAGAGCCAGGGGATTCCCAGAACCCCTGCACCCCACCCCCTCTCCAGGATGGCCCTGGCCCCAGCGCACTCCGATGCAGTGCACTGTCCCCCTCGCCCAGCTCCGGGGCCTGCTCCCCAGGGGCAGGCATTCTCTCTCACCATGGAGTAGGGGTCAAAGTTTTCCTCATATTTCCGGAAATCCTGAAAGCAAAGGGAGGGGTGAGGACTACAGAACCAAGCCCCGAGGGGCACTGCCAGGTGAGTGCAGGGAGGACAGCAGTGAAGCGGGTGGAGACAGGGATGAGGCTGGGGGGTGCAGAGAGGAGGCTGGCGGCCCCAGTAGCCAGAGCACCCCAGCAGGAGAGAAAGAAGCAGGAAGCCAGGAAGCCATGGAGGCATTGGGGGACCCTGCCCACCTCTGCCCATTCTAGGGGGTGCCCGTGGCTGGCGGGATCATCCTCGCACTGGCAGGTTGTCCAGACAGGCACAGCCGCCTTGCTGGGGTATCTCCTCCTGCCCGCAGCCTCAGGTCTTTTAGGCTCTGCCCTCATTTCCCCCATGTGCCCACGCTAGTCGGGGCCCAGGCTCTGGAGGTGAGGTTCAACTTATCTCTCCCCAAACTTGGACCACAGAATGACAGGCCTTCTCAAGAGGCTCTCCTGGGGCGGGGGGAGGGGGAAACAGAGATGGAGGGCCAGGGACAAGGCACGAATTGAAAAGGGGGTTGGTGCTCTGTGCTTGCCTGGGCCCAGCATCATCCACACCTCCCAGGAAGGCCAGAGGGCTCCCTGGGGGAGGGGAACCACACAGCTCTGCCAACTGGTTTGAGGGGTCTAGGGGGATCAGCACAAGATGCAGATGTGGGGTGGTGGGAAGCAGGAGCGGCAAGCTAGAAGGAGCCAGTATGGCGGGGTGGGGGTAGGGGTGAGGCCAGGACGGACAATGTGAGGGCCACACAGCATGGGCTCGAGCCCCTGGGGACAGGGAGCGAAGGAGAGGCCCAGGAGGTGGGGGGCACGGGCCTTGCTGGGCTGAGCGAGGCAGCAGCCTGGGTCTCGGCCCTCAGCGGCTGCATCCCGGCATCACGGGCCCTCCCCGCTCCTCACTTGCCGCCGCCTCCCCAACAAAGCCTGAGGTTCGTCTCTGTTTCGTCAGGTAGGGGCAAATGTGGCAGAGCTCAGGAGCTACTCCCGGTGCAGTGCTCAGGGGCCATTCCCAATGATGCTAGGGGGCCGTGCAGTGCTGAGGATCGAAGGTGGGGCTCCTCCCTGCAGAGCCGGCCCTCCGGCCTCTTGGGTTCTCTCTCTGGCCCTGTGTCTGGGGTTCTCTAGCCAGCTCAGAGGCCGCCCCCTGACCAGCCTGTGGGTCACAGAGGAAGGGACACAGCGAGGAGCAGGCGCGGGGCCGGTCGGGAGGGATTGTTCGGGGGCCGCTGTTCCTTCTGGGATACGCAGCTGTGACCCTGTAGGACCCCTGGCTCAGGGCAAGCCTTGGGGCAAGGTCTGCGTCTGGTATGTGCTAGAAGTGGCAGCTACAAGCCCTCACGGCTGGCGGGCACGGCACCGAATCCCCAGCCTCCACCCCAACAGAGAGACGGAGGGGATGGTGGCACCCCATATCACCCAGTCCCGGGCCGTGGACAAGGGCTGGACTCCCAGTCTGGGCTCTGAGCCCCCTCACCTCCCACCCTTTCTCCCTAGGGCTTGGGGCCCCAAGCCCCAAACCCTTGAATGTCTAGTTGAAAATCATTACGAATCACCATCAACTGCCTTGCCTGCGGCCACCTCCAGCATGATCCCCAGGACCACATCTGGTCCCCGGAGCCCTGTCAGGAGCGACCCCTGAGCACTGGGCCAGGAGTGCCCTCAAGCCCCCACCCCTCAAAAAAAAAAAAACACAGGAAAAAAAAATCACAGTTGCATGAATTAGGGGTGGGAGGAATATGGAGGCACTTATATGCCCACCGAGGGGCATGCAGCCCCCTGGACCTGGGTCCAGCACGGCTGCGTTTCCAAATCTCTCTGCATCCGTTTCCCATCTGCAACAGGGAGGGGAAGGGCCATTGTCAGGACTGATGGGGGCGGCTCCCATGAGGCCTTTGGAATGGCCTGAGCCAGCTTAGCCTTCGGGAGCTACCGCCTGTCGCTGCCAGGGCTGGACTGAGAGCAGGTGGCCCCTCACGGACAGCCCCAAGGGTCATCAGAGGGGCCCAGGTTCAGAGGGGGAGCTGCAGGACGGCCCTCTCTCTCGGGGTGTCCCTCTAACTAGTCCAATATCAGCTCCGTGGGTGGACCTCTGCCTCAAAGGTGGCAGAAAACCTGTTAGTCCCATACCCCTCACGGGCCGGCCAGGAGTGCCCTGGGCAGACAGATGGGGGGTGGGGGAGGGCTGGGTCCCCACTGGTTTCCTCTGTTTTAGTGCCAGGAGGGGTCGGGGTGAGCGGGGAGGGGGCTGAGTCAGGCCACCCCTTCCTTCCCTCCTAGGGCTGGAGCAGGGGCTCTCAGGGTTTCGGGGACCCTCCTGCTCGCTCATCTTGGAACAGAGAACAGCCAGAGAGGTGAGTCCAGGGCTCCTGCCACTCGCCCTTCATTCCACATGGCACGAAGCCCTCCCCACCCTCTGGCCCAAGGCAGTGGGGGGCGGGCACCTCTGGGGTTAGAGGCCTCCCAGAAAGTGAGGCTTGTCCTCAGAACCAACTGGTGCTTCCCAAGAAAGCCATCAACGAAGGGGGGGGGGGTTGGTCCACAGCACACGAGGGGTGGGGGTTTACTTGTCTGAACGCGGTCTGATAAACCACCATCCTCTTCAGCATCTCCTGGGGCTGCAGGCAGGAAACAACAGCGCCACACTGTGACTCAGGGCTCGCCTGCCCCCTGCTGCCAGGCCCTGCCACACGCCGCCCCAAACACACACACGGCAGCTGGCCGCGGTTCTAGTTCAGCACACGCCACCCTTGTCATCAGTCAGCACACTGGGGACGCATTGGACGGGGTCGCAGGCAACAGCAGGGCAGCTAAAGCTCCAAATAAGTGTCTGACACTTGGGCGGGGTTCGCTGGGAAAGGGATAAACATCCTGGCACGCTCCTTCCTGTGGGAAGTGGGAGGTCAGTGCCACCAGAGGGGGCACACAGGAGTCCGGGTGACTGGGGTGGGCCCTTCCCTCTCAGGAGCATATCGCCCACTTGGCAGCCCTCGCGGCATGACCCGGGGTGTTTCTAGATCCCCGTCTTGGAGTCTGGAAGATTCTCAATTACACAGTGAGTCTGGGCTCAGCCCTGGGAAGCTCCTGGGCCCCGGCTAAGCCTCAGCTTCCTCGAGCACCACACAGAGGGAACGTTGTCACCAGACAATTGGGAGATCACACAGAGCGGGAGGGACTCGGCTCTCCATGAGTCTTTGTATCAGCGGAGTGATCACTGCTAGGTTCACTGTGGCTGCTGCGACCACCACTAAGTTACACTGCAGACCACCACTAAGTTACAATGTGGCTGCCAACACCCACTCTGTCACACTGTGGCTGCCATCACTAAGTTACAGGGTGGCTGTGGACCACTGCTAAGTTACACTGTGGCAGCTGACCATCACTAAATTAAGCCACAGCTGCCCACTGCTAAGTTCCAGGATGGCTGTAGACCACCGCTAAGTTACACTGTGGCTACCAATGACCACACTAAGTTACACTGTGGCTGCCCACTGCTAAGTTGTGGCTGCCGCCACCACCTCTAAGTTACACTGGCTGATTCCGTGGTCTGGGTGAGCAACAGTCCCTCTAGTCATGCTCACACCCATCCATCCCTGAGGCCGCAGAGAAGTCGGGGAGCCCACGCCTTGTCCACACTTGTACCTTCCTCTCTCCAGGGGCAGCAGCATCCAGGGGAGACAGCCCTTGTCTGCTTCCCTGGCGATGCCCTGGGGGTGTGGGGAGGTAGACCCCCCGCCCCCCCAGGCTTACCAGGACCTCGGCTTTCACTGGGTGCCGGTAGATGAAGTTGGGCTCCTGGTGGACCATGACGGGTTTGGAGATGGTGGACACGCCAGGGCCCCGAGGAGGCTGTGGGCTTGGGCAAAAGGTCTACAGGGGTTCAGGTAGGAGAGACCCAAATGAGGAGGGGGTTGTCCAGCGGGGCACTTTGGCATGCAAATTCACACCATCAACATGCAGGGTGGTGTGGTCCCTGCACCTGCTTGAGCCTACAGATGTGATCTCAGGCAGAGGACAGAGAAGGTCACTGACCACTGCGTGTGCTCTCAGGCCACAGAAACCAGTGGAGGGCTTGGAGAACAGAGCCTGGTGGCCCGGAGGCTGAGGGCAGCTTGGTGACTTGGGGCACACTCAGAGGCTCCTTCACTGACCTGGTGTTGTCCAGCCTCCTCCGTCCCTCGGGCCATGCCTCGACAGCACACAGATGCCAGAGGCTGGTGGTTGAGACCCTGCTGACCGGCACCTGAGACACAGGTGTCCCTCTGCTTGGCTCCGACACCCTCATTCGTGTTGAGTAGAGGTCAGAAGTGCAGAAGGGGTCCTTCCTTGAACCCTTCCTGGTGCCCCTGACCGCTGAGCATCTTGGTTTAACATCCCCTCCCTCCACCCCTCTGCAGGCCTTTGTGAGCTGCTCTACCCTCCACTGCAGGCTCATGCCTCACCCCTTCTCTACTCTTACACACTGCCTGGTGGAGCCTCCAAAATTCCAGGTTTTGGTGCCTTGATTTTTTTTTTTGGTCTGGAGGCCCCGAGGTGCTCAGGAATTATTCTGGGTGGTACTTGGGAGACCACTGTGGTGCCAGGGATCACACCAGGGCTGGCAGCACACTCACAAAGCAAGCAGCCTACCTGCTGTACTTATGGTTCCAATTGTTGCACACACTCTTCTCTCCTTCTGCTCTACCTGCTTAGGCCTTAGCTTGGGTGTCACCACCTCCCGGAAGCACTCCTTGAATGCTGCCTCATGCATCACAGCACACAGCAGTTTTGTTTTCCCTTTCCCATAGGGATAGTTTGCTGCTGATGTACCTCACTTCCCCATCAGATGGACTCAGGCAGGGGCTGGACTGCCCACTTGCCAAGGTTCTCCAGGAGAGCGGCTGGCACAGAATAGGTGCTCATGAAACATCTCAAATGAATACCTGCATGGCTCCACAGGACAACGGGTCATCGGTGGGTAGTTATGGCACCAAGAATCTGGCTGGCGCTGTGTGACTGCACAGGTCTTGAGCCAACAGTACTATACCCCCACCCACTCCACACTCTAGGCCTGTTGGTAATTGGACTGGCTATACAGGCTTTTGCTGCAGCTCTGGAAAACCACTCACCAACGGCACACAGGAAGAGGGTCAGGCAGGGAGGTGGTGGTGCAAGGGCCAAAGGGCTGGTGCAGGCAGGAGGAAGTGAAGCTAAACAGTAGCCCCCTGCACCAGGAACAAGCCCAACTCTGAGGGTCTTTCAGACATTTAGGGTCCAGTTCTTCAGATGCCCCAGGTCTGAAAGGAGTCTTCACTCACTCTGTGCTAATGGGGAATGAACGGTGAGACATTCATGATTCATCAAGGAATCCTCGAGGAATCTGAGAAAACGAGCCCTAGTATTAAAGTTTTACCCCAAAGACTTTCAGTTTACCTCTAAGCCTATGTTTGCTGTGTCACCCAAATTTTCTTGGACCTGAATCTGTCACTGATCATAATGTCCACTGTGCCTCTATAGTTTTAACTTAGAATGGGCTCATGCATTATGTTCTTTGTTCCTCCTAAAGGTGCCATGAACATTCCCATTTTCCCAAGGATGACACTCAGGCTCGGATAAAGTGAGGTGGCACCAGCCCAGAGTTCTCCAGCCATTTTGTGTCCCAGCCTGGATGGGAACCCCAGGGGTTGCATCGTGCCCACTCTATGGTTCCTCCGCCCTGTCCCCCATGTAGTATAACATCCCTCAAGGCTCCCACAGATCTTTTACCCTACAGAGATGCTTCCAACTTCCCATGAGCACCTCCTCACCATCACTCCACCTAGACTATGCTGATTTGGTGGGGAGGTTTGGGTCACACCTGACAGTCAGTGCTCATGAGACCATATGCAGATCCAGGCATTGATGGATGCAAGTTAAGGGCCTCAACCCCCATGTCCTGTGCTGATTTTATAGCCAAATCCTGCCTGGTCCCTGGCTTGTCCTTCAGATGGCAAAGCCTGAGACAGACAGGGCTGCAGATCCCCTCTGCGTCCCTCAAATGGGGAGAATGGACCCGTGCACTAGGGCTCACTCAGTCCCCGTGAACCCGGCCTGGCTGGGTTCTGGGGAAGGACCTCCCTGGAACAGAGAGGCTTCTCCCTGTCCCTGCAGCTGATGAACCCCACTGCAGGCTCAAGAAAATCCTTGGAGATCCCTGCAGGAGGCTGCAGGCCTGTGGGCATCTGACATTTTCTTCACTCGCACTTTCTTCCCATAGCATTTCTGCATGAGCTGAGACCATCCAAGTTTCTCTTGATGCAGAAACTTCAGGTGGGGAAGGTTGATTGAAAAACAAGCAAACCAAACAAACGAAAAAAACCCACACAAACTGATCTGAGACCACTGGCTACCCTTCGCTCAAGTCCTCTAATCACCCACCTCCCCTCAATTCCCCTCACTCCCCCCAACAGACCCACTTGATAAACTGCTTTAGAATGGACTCCAGTCAGGCCCCATGGAGCAGGGGGATATGTGTCTTCCTCTCCATGAGGTCAAAGTTCCATGGCTTCCTTGGGGATTAGTGCTCATGAAATAGTCATTGGATTAAGAACAATGAAAAACAAATGTTCTTTTAAAAAAAATGAAAAAGAAAAGAAAAACCACTGTTCTGTCTATTTACAGTAAAAAAAAATCTGAATTATCTGTATTGTTTAAACAACACATTTAAAGACTTCTAGGAAATTGACATCATTTTTGCAGTTGGAAGTTAGCCAGTTTCTGCCTATTGTACACCAAAAGCCAACGTCATTGGTTAGTGCTATAGAAAATAGGGCTGTCAGGCTGGAGATAGTACAGTAGGCAGAGTGCTTGCTTTGCACACAGCTTACCTGGGGTTTGATCCCTGGTACTACATATGGTCCACTGTGCCCACTGGGAGTGAGCCCTGAAGGCAGAGCCAGGAGTAAGCCCTGAGCACTGGTGGGTGTGTCCCAAATACAATAAAGAAAGAAAAAGAGAAAATGGCACTAGCATTGGACAGTGTTATTACTTCATATAGAGCCCAAGATTACTCCCCCTTTTTTGATGCATATGTCGGGGGAGGGGAAGTGGTGCTCAGGGCACCATGAGGTACTGGGAATTGAACCTGGAGCTACCACATGAAAACTGCATCCCAGCCCTGCCAGCCCTCTCCCTGGTTGAGACCCTTCTTTTTTTTTTTAGTTTTTTGGGTCACACCTGGCGATGCACAGGGGATACTCCTGGCTCTGCACTCAGGAATTACTCCTGGCGGTGCTCAGGGGATCATATGGGATGCTGGGATTTGAACCCGGGTTGGCTGCGTGCAAGGCAAACGTCCTACTTGCTGTGCTGTGCTAACGCTCCAGCCCCCTGGCTGAGACCCTTCTTTCCCCCCTTTTTTCCCTTTTTCACCTAGTTAAAGTTGGGTTGATTCCCCATATTTAAGACTTTCTGGGCTGCACCCCAACATTCTGGCTTTCATAAGCTGAGCCTTGCAGCTACTACATTGCAAGTGACCAGCAGAGGAGTGAAGAGAGCTCTGGACACGTCACTCTTCCTAGTTATCTCTGTAATTCATCCTAAAACACAGCACTGCAAAACCAGCAGAAACCGTGCACATGCAGGACTTTGAGTGCATGCGCGCGCACACACACAAACACACACACACACACACACACACACACACAGAGGGCGTGGCACACAGAAGCCCTGCCCCCAGCATGCACAGGTGCAGAGGGCGGAGCATGCAGACATCCCATCCCCTCCCAGCATGCTCGCTCCGGGGTACCTTTGGCGTGGGCGGCGGGAAGTTGCGTTCTGGGACTGGGGAGTTGAGGGGCTTCCCGCTGTGGTTCCTGGCCTCCCAGTCCTCTGTGGGGTTGCCCATGTCCCCGGTGCGGAAGGTGTGGCTGCCCAGGGCCTCCTCCAGGGCCGAGGGCAGCGGACGGGTGGGTGTGAGGTCTTGTGTGGGGATGGATGGTGGGGGCGGAATGGGGATAGGGGGCGGCGTGTGCTGCACCCAGGGTGAGGACGAGGCGGTCGCGCGCCCAGATGCGGGCAGGAGAGGGGGCGCAGGGATCTTGGCGGGCGGGTTGGAGGGGGGCGGGTGGGGCATCACAGGCAAGGCCGAGGACGTCTTGGGGGGATAGTAGAACATGTCCAAGGGGATGTCGTCCAGGTCGGTGGTGTGGAGGTGCAGCCCGCCTGCGAAGCGTCTCAGGGGCGGGACCAGGGGAGACACAGAAGGCGGGGGAGGAGGGGGCCCCGTGGGCATCTGTTGGGGGGTGGGAGTTTTCAAGGAAGTTCTGTCACTGACTGGAGCACCGGAAGTGCTTTTCTGCCCTGTGTCTCCTGGTGCTGGGAACCCTCTGCCCTCCCAGGCAGTGCCAGGGACTGGCACTGTTCTGCCAACTGGTGCCCTGCTAGCCCTTAGTGGGCAGCCGCGAGGGAAGGCCCATGGCAGGCGGGTTGCAAGTTATGCCGTATGTGGGCTTCAAGTAAGGGGCCCCTAATATTAATCATGTAAACTGGAACACAGTTGCCAGACAAGAGGAGACCACAGGCACCAGCACCCAGCACTAACTGGGGCCGGCTCAGAGTGCTAGACCTTCATGACAGGTCAATCTGGAGACCCGCCCAGGAGAACAGCTATTTCAGCAGAACAAGTCAGACAGTGGCCGCTTTGCCTCCTCTGCGGTCCCCAGGGTGGGCCTTGGTGAAGGCCAAGGTGGCACTGGTGGAAGGAAGGTGTGTTACCTCTGGAATCTCATTCTCAGCAGAGGAGATCTGCTCGAGACGCGTCTGACACAGCCTTTCCACCCAGTACTGAATCTTTTCCGATTCCTCAAGGTCTTCCCGCTCTGTCTCTGACACCTGGGGCCCCAGGCCGGCATGAAAAGGAGACAAAGGGTGCACCCAAGTCACGGTGGGGCATCTGAGCATACCCCACACTCCGGCATGGGAACTGAAGGGGAGAGGGTGTGGGCGCTCGGGTACACGGAGACTTCACTGCATTCATAGGCAATGTATGAGCTCGTGGATTATTGCACGGATTAGCTGGACCCAGGATCCCCACAAACCCTGAGGGTCTGGTGGTCCTCCAGAAAGGGGTCCCTTGGTAGAATCTTCCATGAGGATAACTTGACTCTCCCCAACCCTCTTCCAGGCTGCCTTGTCCTTGTGAAGCGTAGGTTTGATCTTATATTTAATTGTGCCGCTAATTTGTTCCTAATGCCAGATCTAATTCACTTCACATATTCCAGGGCTCCTCTGATTTCATAATCTAATCAGCTTGGCATTCTGATTCATGCCAGCATTAAAAGCAAGCAGAAGCAACACTATCTCCAACAACCGGGAGTGAAGGTCACCCATTCATCTAGAACATAGGAATTAGTTCTCAGGGTTGCTTTGGGCAGTGTTGGAAGGGGACACCCTCAGATACATGCCAGCCTAAGACATACCCCGTATCCTGTATCGAAGGCTGTGTTCCAGACTCCTAGCCTGATTGAGGAATAGCTTCAGCCCCTGCCTGCATCAGGGAGTTCATCTCATTTATTAAAAAATTTTTTGTTTGCTTTTGTTTTTTGGCCATATCTGGCAATGCTCAGGGATTATTCCTGGCAATGCACTCAAGAACTATGGGGATGCTGAGGATAGAACCCAAATCAGCCACATGCAAGGAAAGCACCTGACCCGCTCTATTATCATTACGGCCCCAAGGGGTTCATCTCATAACCAGCCCCTCAGAGCACAGGCAGCCTGGGACTCCTGACCTTGGAGAGGTCACACCGTCAGAGAAGTGGTGGGCCACTAACTTCTGTCCAATCAGAGGGGTTGTCTCTGATCTGCCATGCCACTGACTCACAGACACCCTGCAGGTGGAGAGGCCTCAACATGGGCTCCCGTCTGGAGGGGGTAAGGCTAAGAGTCCAGCTTTGGGTTTCTACCTGGCACCCAGATGTGTGGAGGGCTAACCTCAGGCCTACACAGGGCTGGCCTCAGACTTACACTTGATCAGGAGGCTGCTCCCATCTCAAATGCGCCCCTAAACCAGCATCTAGTCTCAGGTGAGACTGGCAAGGGGGTGACCTCACTCTGCAGACTGGGTGGCCCATCACTCGACCTTGGGCTCTGTTTGGGGAGAACAACTCCCAGCTGCTCCACCCAGGGGAGAGATGCGGATCGAGCAAGCCCTGTCCCAGGGAACGCGCCCCTCCCCTCCCTGTGGACGGGACACCTACCTCCTGAGCTAGCCGGTTGATCTTCAACTGTTTCTCCTTTTCCAACATTTCCTCTTTCTCTTTGTACAGCTTTTGCTCAAACTCCAGCTCCTTCTTATTCTTTCTCAACTCCTGGAGGCTGTCGTACTTGGCTTGCTTCTTGTCCTTCCCTCTCTGAGCAGGTGTGGTATTGTTCACGTGGCAACAGTTACACGGCAGTGCCGGGACGGTGCAACACACATGGCATGTGACCCTCACACACAACCAGGCTGCCGGCCCCCGAGGTGCCCCGGCATGTATCGTTTGCCAGCCAGCAACACTCACTTGCCAGCTCACTGACTAGTTGTGTGACCTCAGCAAAGTTCCTCTCTGGGCTCGACTCACTTCATCTCCCAAATGGGGAAAATACCTGCCCTGCAGGCTTGCCACCTTGAACTAACAAAATATTGTCTATGAAATAGCTTGTAAACTTCAAAAAGATTTTATGAATAAGAGGCATTGTATTTCTTTCCTACTGTCTGAACAATGCCGTCTCCATCATTCTGGATGTGCAGATACCACAGATGCATCCTTGGGACTCTAGAAAACAGGCAAACCTTGTTGGTACTGATCCCTTTAGTCTTGGGGGGGGGGTGGAGCCAGCCTCAGCACCAGGGAGAAGAGGGCTTGCCAGGAGGCTTAAGCTCCTAACAGTTTCATCCTAAGGGGTCCAAACCCATCAACCCCTAGGGTCAGGCCCCAGAACTGAGGACTAGACAAAAGCTTCAGTACTGGGATGTGGGAGAATGGCCTGACTTTTCACTGACCCATCGGGACTTGAGGTGATTTAGGGACAGAGATATGAAACAAACAGGCGGGTTACTCTCCTGTTGGAATTGAACAAAGCCTACTTTCCGAGATATTTCTACTATGGGGATTCAGGGAAATCCAGGCAGTGGGGAAGGGAGAGAGCAGACACTAGTGGACACAGAGTGCTTCTACACCCCAGATGGCTGGCAGTGGACTCCTAGGGAGGTATTCATCCCATAGTTTTTGATGAAGGCACTCAGAGAGGCAAAGCCCCTTGCCAGAGGTCAAACATCTAGTCAGTGGTGGTGCCAAGATTTGAATGCATCTCTCGTAGATGCGATTGTGCCCACTGAACCGGGTGCCATGGGCCACAGGAAGGGAGAGTGTCACACACATACACACACAAACACAGGGAAGTCAGAGCTAGCACTCAGGTGAGGGGACAGCAGAGACAGCCCACACACACACGGGACGTTCTGGAGGAAGAAGAAAACTGCGTGTTCACTGAGCTTACCCCAGGGTCCGCACTCCTTCCTGGCACCTGCTCTTCGGATTCATGACTCACCCCTGTACCCACAGCCAGGAATGAAGAACTGAGTACTCAGCAGTGGTTATGTGATGCATATCCAGAGCTAGAGGGACATACCTGGCCGTGATGGGCCCCTGCCCACATCATCCCACTTCCCTGCCCCAAGACACCCTGTGCAGAAAATATACTTGCACATGACCCCGACTCTGGGAGAGGTCGAGGAGCTGCTTGAGAACATGGTTCTGTTGCTTCGACACCCTGCTCAGTCCCTGCCGTGGATGTTCCCTAGACTCCCTGCCCTCATGGGACAGGTTCGGACAAGTCCCAGGACGAGTTGCACACATTCTGCTCAGCAGCAGTGTCTGAGCACACGTTCCTGCTGCCCAGGTAGAAAGGGATCATGCGAATTGTTAAAATCCCCACCAGAGGGCGTTTGCCTTGCACATCACCAACCCAGGTTCGATTCCCAGCATCCCACATGGTCCCCTGAGCACCGCCAGGGGCGATTCCTGAGTGCAGAGCCAGGAGTAACCCCTGTGCATCGCCAGGTGTGACCCAAAAAGCAAAAAAAAATAAAAATAAAATAAAATAAATAATCCCCACCAGAGCCCACCTGTCAGAGCCAGAGATGCTGGGGGGGTGAGGTGGGGGAGTGACACAGGAATGCCATGACTACTGTTCCATCTCTGAGAAAGTGGCTCCTGCTTCCAATGTCCCTCAGCTTTGCCTCTTGAGTGCAGAATGGCCCCTTCTGGGCAGTTTCCTAGCTGCGCAGGAACTTGCCTTCTTGCCAAACTGCGGGGGTCTCTAAGCTGCCCTGGTCTGGTCATTGGCTCCAGGAGGGCTGGCCGTAGGGCTTAGGCAGACCATGATTCCTCAGTGGGCCCAGGTTTTATGAGATCACGGGCCTGGGATCTTGGGTCCCGGGGGGGTTACAGCAATTACAGCAATAGAAAGCATCGAGTCTTTGCTTCTCAATTAGAGGAGTTGTGTGCATGGACGGTCATGACCACCAAAAGGGTTTTACTTGGGGACTTGGGGACCCGGCAGCCTGGGGGAACTGTTGGTACCTTTTTGGATCCAGCTCAGAGATAGGACTCTGCTGTCCTCTCAGCTGCCGGTTAACCCCACAGCAGATACACCTGCCCATCGGCACCAGGTATTTCGAGTGCAGGCATATGAAGGTGGAAACTGCTGGTCTGGACTGAGCAGAGATGCTGATGGAGGCTGTGCTCTTGATTCTACCAAAAAGCAAATTTCCTCTCCTTGGGAAAGGAAATAACAAGTCAAAGCACCAGGGTCTTTTTGGACTAAGTGAACTTAATGAGTAGGGAATAAAGTTCAGCAATTTTCAAGAGGCATAATTTCCGATGCTCTATGTGTGTATGGGGGGAGGGTGCACACACATGCATGTGTGTATGTGAAGGACACCTTTCACATGCACCTAGTTATAAGTGCCCGGAGAAGCTTTACCTACTTAGGTCTTTTGATTCTTTGATTCTTTTTACCCTTTTCTCTTCTTTTCTTTTCTCTTTTCTTCTCTTTTCTCTTTTCTTTTCTTTCTTTCCTTTCCTTTCCTTTTTTCTTTTCTTTTCCTTCCCTTCCCTTCCCTTCCCTTCCCTTCCCTTCCCTTCCCTTCCCTTCCCTTCCCTTCCCTTCCCTTCCCTTCCCTTCCCTTCCCTTCCCTTCCCTTCCCTTCCCTTCCCTTCCCTTCCTTTCCTTTCCTTTCCTTTCCTTTTCTGTTTTCTTTTCTTTTTCTTTTTGGACCATACCCGGCAGCCCTCAGGGCTTACTTACTCCTGACTTTGCACATAAGAATCACTCTTGCTGGGTTCGGGAGACTGGTCAGGGTACCAGGAGTAAATCTGGGTCAGCCGTGAGTAAGGCACGCATCTCACCAGCTGTACTATCTTTCCAGCCCTCTTTGGCTTTCTTTCTAGCAAAATTCTGAGTGTGTTCCTTCTGGACTCCCAAATAGAGGCAGCATACAGAGAATAATAAATATAACTAAACAAGACATCTTAGGTCACGGAGCTGGCCTGGGAAGGAAGGAACTGCCATCTGAAACCCTCTTCTTTCTGCTACGACACTCTGGCAGCATGCAAAGGTATCTCCTGAGGTCTCTGACCTGAGTTTACTCAGTGCCACACAAATCCCATCTCTTACCCTCAGTAATGAAATCTACCTTTTCAGGAACAGCACTGCTGCCTAATGTCCCAATAACATGGTGTTAGAGAAAAGGGATGGATTTGTTCACACATCAGATATTTCCACTTTACAGACAGGGAGAAATAACTTATCACTGGAGGTGGCTCAAAGGGCTGGGTGCATGCTTTGCATGTGGGAGCCCCAAATTTAGTCCCTGGTACAGCATGATTCACTGAGCACTACTGGGTGCATCTACCACATTCACTGTCACTGTTACTGTCATCCTGTTGCTCATCAATTTGCTCAAATGGGCACCAGTAACGTCTCCATTGTGAGACTTGTTACTGTTTTTGCCATATCAAATATGCTATGGGTAGCTTGCCAGGCTCTCCTGTGTGAGCGAGATGCTCTTGGTAACTTGCTGGGCTCTCCGAGAGAGGCGGAGGAAATTGAACCTGGATTGGTCACATGCAAGGCAAATGCCCTACCCACTGGGCATTGCTCCAGCCCATCTACCACATTGATAGCAATAAAATCAATCAATCACAGATCATAAGGGTCAACCACATACCAGGACTGTGGTTTCTGGGGGCAACCATCCTGCCTGAAAGAGCCAATTGAGTAATAAACAGAAATTCATTCACCCAGATTTATACCGGTGCCAGATTTCCAAATACCAGAGTCATCGCCAATGTCCAATCTGCAAACACGAACAGCTGCGTTTTCATAATCAAATGCCAAAGTGATTTAGGAAGAAAAAGGACAAGCAAGAGTTTTATGGGGCCTGGAAATAGGATAATGAGATTTGGAGAGAAAATTCGAAGCCCCAGAGAGCAGGGAAATGTGTCCTCGAGGTCACACGCGGAGCTGTTTCTCAGAGAGGGAGGGGACTGGCCAGGCGGTTTCCCACCCGAGGCGGCACCCCCCATTCCTCCCAGCATCTGTTCTGGAGACCAGCTCTGCACTCAGCCCCCCTCATACTTCACTGTCTGACCTTGGCTCTGGCCTGGGCCTCTGGTTCCACTCAACAGAGAAACAGAGCAGAAGCCTCCTGCCTGCCTGTCCTGCTCCGTGCCCACTGGGGCTAGTGCCTGCCGGTCCCTGGGGTTCTCTCACCGTGAACACACTGTTCCCTGCCCTGGAACTCAGCCTGGGGGGGAGGCACAGACAGAGCTCCTCACCCTCGTGGACAGACTGGGCTTCACAGCATCGGGTTGATAAGAAAAGAAACGTTTGGAAAAGGCGAGAATCCACAGCACACTCCACCAGGCCACGCCCCCCACCCCCGTCCTACCTTCCGGATGCTGGGGAATTTGCCGTCATAACGATAAAACCACCCAAAGGCTAGAGAACAGAGAACAGAGGCCAGAGTGGCGAGATTCCTCGGCTCAATTCGGGGTCCGTGGGCAGCGCAGGGGCAGGGGTCCCGAGGGCCACTGGAGGACCCAACAGCAGAACGGCGCCCTTTGTCCAACTCTCCACTTACCTGCCTCCCCCGAGGGTGTCAAGCACGCCCCCAAGCACTGGGATGCCCCCTGCTGCCTCTCGCCAGGACATTGGCATCCGTGGTCGGTGCCAGGGTCGGTGCCAGTGTGGCAGGAGGAGCTGCTGTAGGCGCCCCCACGAGACCCAGCTGAAAGCCAACCAGGCGCCCCCAGACTCACATGGGGCCTCCCCATTTGTTAAGGAGCTGGGAGGAGACAAAGGGGCTGCTGAGAGCATCATTCAAAACAGGTTGTCCCCCCCGCAGGCAGCCGCAACCTCGGCTTCCGTGTGGGATGGACAGGTGCGGGTCTGCTCGGGGCTGAATGTCTCAGGCAGAGCCTCTCCAAAAGCTCCTTCCGGTCCGGGCCAGAGAAGCCGGAGGTCAAGGGTGCGGACCCCACTCTGCCCGGGGCCAGCGGGATGGCTTAAACCAGTGTCCCTCCACCCTTTTCTAACCGTGGTCCCCTTCTGGCCTGGTTTCCTTCCTTCCCTGCACCCGACTGCCTGGCCCCCTAGTTTCATGCCATGGCCCCCCTGCCCATTGGATGGTCTCCTTGGAATGTCCTGGGAATGGGCCACAGTGAATAAACATTGGCTTAAATCATGACGTGCCCACAACCAACCTGAGTCCCCAAACACAATCCCGAAAGCTACCTGCTGTGCCAAGCCCCCTTATGTGCTGGATCTTGCAGAGCTACAGGGTGTCCTAGGGGACAGGGATACTCGAGAGCACCAAAGGAGCCACTTGGGTTAAGCGGGACTAAATGATCTGACACCTGGAACGTCAGTCCAGCCCCGAGACCTGACCTCAAGGGTTTTTTTTTTTTGGGGGGGGAAGGGGCGTCCACACTGACTGTGCTCAGAAATCACTCCGGGAAGGACTTGGGGGTCGAACGTGAGTTGGCCTTGAGCGAGGCCAGCGCCTTAACCTGCTGGGCTATCTCTCTGGCCCCTGTCCCCGAGGGTTTGCGTGAGGCCTGGAGGGGCTGGCAGGAGGAGGTGTGCAGGGCAAGCAGAGCAGCCAGGAAGGGTGCGAGGCGGGGCGGCAAACCTGCTTTCCCTGCTCCTTTGGGCCTGCGGGCCGGGGCTCCGGCAGTGCTCGAGCGGGCTCACCATCTACCCAGGAAAGAGGAGGAAACTGGTCAGCCCAGAGGAAGAGGAGGGAGCAGGAGGCCAGAGGCACTTCCCGGGATGCAGGGGCCTGTCCCCAGCTTGCTCTGTGAGAGGTCAGGGGTAGGAATAGGGCACAGGAGCCCCGAGACAAGGTTTCTTGCTCTGGGAGGGGACACGCGGTGCTTTCAACCTGGGTGGCCTCGCTGCTCCATCTGTGAAATGGGCAGAGTGCAGGGACTCCTGCTGTGGCGGCTGCCTAAGAACTGCTGGACAGGGCACTCAGTGAAAACGGCGGCGGTGCAGAGCAGCCAACTATCTCATGGGCTTGTCCGGGGTGAAGGAAATGCAGAGAGGCCCCTGCCTGCGTCTTTCCACCCGGGGAGGAAGCCTCAGTGCCCCGATGGAGCTGCACGGCCAGTGACACACAGAGGCGGGGGTCCCAAGGAGGTGACAAGGTCCCAAGGGTGTGTGACAGCACCAGCTTAGGCGGTTCAGAGGACCTGGGTTTTGGCTCAGCCAAGCAATCACCCATTCCAGTGGCTCCCAACCTGCCCTCTGGCCTCCCGGAGCCCCTGACGGTGGCCTGTGAACACGCAGTGAGCTGCTTCTTAGTATTTGCAAGTTTTCCTTAGAACTCGCCCTCTGGCCTGGGGAGAAGCGGGAAGGGAAGTCCTTGGAATGTGGGCTCCACGTATGCGGCCTCAGCCGGGGGGCGTCCGTGCCTTCCTGCTAACAGATGGGCCGACTTAATAAATCACGGGGAACACACATGATTGCTTAGTTGCTTAGCAGGGAAAAAAACTCCGCTTCCACACCATGGGGGCTGACTCACGGAAGAGGGCTCATGGAGGGGGTCCAGGATGGGAAGGGAGGCTGGAAATCTCTCGTTTCTGGCTCTGAGCTTTAATAAACCCCCCCAACATCACTTTAGGAAAGAAGGCCCTTTTTGGGGGCGAGGGGCGAGAAGCGCTTTCTGAAAGTTTATCTTGGACTTGAGGGCTCGGTAGAATGTTGGGGTCCTGCTGGATGGGTCTGATAGCTGGAACCCCTGGGATGGGGGTGGGAAGGGGGCAGGCAGCCACCCTCTTTGTTAGCAGTGGCTTCATTCTGTGGTAAGAGACGATCCAAGCTCTTTCCTATCTATCCAGGGAGTGTGAGATCCACCGACAGGCCTGGATATCGGAGTCAAATATATGGTCCTCCAAGCACCTCCAGGAGTAATTCCTGAGTGCACAGCCAGGAGTAACCCCTGAGCATTGCTGGGTGTGACCCAAAAAGCAAATAAAATAAAATAAAATATAAAAAATAAAAAAATAAAATGGAACCGAGGGCGCTGATGGCGATGGAGGGGAGCTGCCAGCCCAGGCCAGGAGACAGCCATCATCCCCCCCACACTTCACGGGGGTCCCCGAGAAAGCACTTTCATCCTGACAAAGGGAAAGTTCTTGCTCCTTCTATTCAAAGAGTTTCGTGTGTTTCAGAACCCCTCAGTAAGCAGAGAGCTAAAGAAAGGGTTTTCATTGTCTAACGTTCCTGAGGAGCGGTGCGCTCTGATGCCAGGGCCCCGTGTCGAGCACGGACTCAATTGATGAAGATTACTTTCATGAAAAGCAATTAAAATCGATTTCTCTCCTGTGGGAGCTCTGGTTTCACTCGCAAGAGCAAATTAGCTCTCTGAGTAAGACACAGATTATTCTCTAGGAACTGAGCTCCGGTCCCATCCTCAGCTCGCGCCCACGGATCTGGGGGCGGCTGTTGAGAGGGTGCTTTGTCCTGCCTGGGGCCCTGGGCAGATGCTACAGCCCCTGATGCCCTGCACCTGGGAGCTGGACCCGTCCACGTGTTCCCCACAGACCAGGCTGAGGCCCTCGAGTCACCAGTGCTCGGGTTCCAGAGCTATGCGGATTCTATCCGAGGATCCCAAATGGCTCCCACACTGCAGAGCTGGGGAACTTTGGTTCTTGGGCGGGAGATGCACCCCCTTCCCTGCAGTTCCCACATCAGCTGAGCACAGTCGGCTGGCGCAGAACCTGTTCCACACCGAGCACAAATCAGGACTGTTTCCAAGAGGCTGCAAAGGCACAACCAGGCAACCCGGGTGTGACCTCCCCGCAGGCCCCCTACGCTGCCTGGCTCCTGCCCCCTGCACTAGCCCACTCACCAAGCTCACACCCTGGGGGTGTGAGCTGCCCTTGGATGAGCTGTCCTGGGTGTTGGGCTGAGAGGGGGTGGGCAAGGGGGAGCAGTGTGGGAGAGTGTGCTGCCACCGGAGGGCACGGCACAGGGCAGACAAGTGGGGCAGGTGGGGGATGGCACAGGGCAGATAAAGGCGGGCACAGGATGGCTGAGGTTGGCTCCTGGGAGGGCCCTCACTCGTCTCCTCACTCAGATCTGGAAGTGGGGTGACCTGGTCCTGGCCCAGGGACACAGGTCATGGGGCTCTTCTGGGAAGTGCTTGCCCCGAGCCCTTCCAGGTGGCCCCCTGTGATACACCCCTGCACAGGTTCTTCCTCCCATGCCAAAGCGCCTGCCTGTGCCAGGGCGGGGTCTGCCCGCTGGAGGCTGTTTCAGGAGGGAGAAGTTAGTAGCGGGTCCCTAGGCCCACAGACCCCCCCAGATTCCCCCCCAGGCCCTGGCCGGCACCCGGCAGCCCCTCCATGAGGGCAATGATGCCAGAGCACCAGGCATGCTTCACCTGGCGAGGGTGGGGGCGGCAAAGAGGCCAGCACCTCTGCCCGGACCCCTGGCCCTGAGCCCCAGAAGGCGGCAGCCCCCCTCTCGAGCCATGTCACTTACATTTTGGCTTGCGAAGGGGGACGGGGTGCACCTCGGCAGTGACGGTCTTAGGCGAGAGCAGCTGTTCCTTGGAGCCCCAGTCTTCTTCCCACTGCTTCTTAAACTTCTCTTCGTCCTCCACGATCCTGAAATAAGATGCCCACACCTGTGGCTGAAGGAAAGGCCTTTGCAGGCCCCCTTCTGCCTACTGGGGAGCCCCGAGAAGCCAGGACAGGGAACCGAGTCTCGGCATGATCGCCTATGAATGGGGTGGGAGTGCCACCCCGGCACCCTGGTAATGCACAAGTTGCCAAGGTTATGGGCTTTCCTGGGTGAAGGGGCAGCTACAGATACAGGGCAGCCCCCCATCCAGCACCCCTGACCTCACACTGTTTCTCTCTCTCTCACACCACACACACACACACACACACACACACACACACACACACACACACACACACACACACAGACTCACTGTTCCATCTCCTTCCGGTATCGCTCATTTTCCTCGGCTGCCTTCTGGGCAATTTCCTTCTTCCTCCTGAAACACAAAGGCAGACAAGCCTGAGGGCGCCTCGGGGTGAGGCCTGCTCCGAGAAAGGTGCTCCCCAGCACTCCCTTGCTCCCCCCAACGCGAGAACAAAGTCAGAGGGCCCAAAGACTCCTGTGTGGCTTTAGAGGACACGACTGGGTGGATCAGCGTGGGTGCCCTCCACATACCCACCCCCAAAACATGAGAACCACGACAGGCAGGAGACAGATGTGCCCTGCACGACGATGCCAGGCCCCAGCAGGCCATGACACTCATCAGGACTGGGCCTGTGGGCTGGGGACAGGAGGTGGGGACGTGGGGGCTCTTCACAGGGGCTGTCCTGGCTAATACCCCCTGTCTGCAGTTCCCAGGTGAGCACTGTCAACTGGAGTAGAACCTGCCCCCAGCCCAGGGACCGGTGCAGGGGCAGGTTATCACCACAGGCAGAGGGAAAGACCACCCGTGTGTGTTTGTGTTTGACCATCCTGGGGCGTAAGCCCTCTGAGTCTCATCTCCTAGTCTGTCGAATGGGTTAATACCATCCACTTCCCAGAGCTACTGTGAAAATCAGACTGTAGCACTGTAGCACTGTAGCACTGTCATCCTGTTGTTCATCAATGTGCTTGATCGGGCACCAGTAACATCTCCATTGTGAGACTTGTTACTGTTTTTAGCATATCAGATATGCCACGGGTAGCTTGCCAGGCTCTGCCATGTGGGCGGGATACTCTCGGCAGCTTGCCCGGCTCTCCGAGAGGGACGGAGGAATTGAACCCAGCTCGGCTGCGTGTAAGGCAAACGCCCTACCCGTTGTGCTATCGCTCCAGCCCAAAAATCAAACTAAGTGACACCAACGAGGCCCTAACACGATGCCAATCGCAGGGTGGGACCCCAACACAGGCCACTCATTGCTCACTGTGGGTCCCCAGTCTAGTGGAGCCCTAGGCCACGGGAGCCGGAGGTCTTGGATGCCCCCCCCAACCTCCATCAAGCCCACAGGTCTGCAGGTGGGCCTGGATGGGGGGGGGGAGGACGTGGTCTGGGGCCCGGGGGCAGGAAGCAGGCGCTGGAGGGAGCGGGGCTGGGTGTTGGGGCTGCCCCACTCACTGCCGCTCCATCTCCTGCTGCTCCTGCAGGATCTTGTTGGACTCCATGGCCAAGTGTTTCTGCATCAGGAGCTCCTGCCGCTGCAGCTCGCGCTGCCGCACCTCTGCCTGGCGCTCTCGGTCCGTCATGAACAGCTCTCGGCCCTGGCGGGGGTAGACGCGGAGAGGTCCCTTGCTCAGCCCCCAAGGGAACTGTCACCATCTTGGAGACCAAAAGTTGTTTTTTTTTTCCCCAGCATTGTGTCCCACCCCCATCCGTATTGAGTCAGGCAGGGGGTCTCCCGTTCACCCAAACCTCTGCTCCCTTTGCTCAGCTGTATCTTCAGGGAGCAAGGCCCAGAGGCCTTTCCCAGCGACAGAAGCTGGGGCCAGGGGTCAGAGGTCAGAGGTCATCTCCCCCCCCACCCCCATTCTCACTTACAGCTCCAGCCACAATGGAGATGGTCAGGCTGCGGCTACTCTTTAGCACGTTCACAGCCTGGAAGACAAGAAAGAACAAACAGGTGGTCAGTTGGAAGCCTGGCAGAGAGAGCAGAATGTCTCCGAGGCCATGGTCTGGGAGAAGGGCCAGGAAGAGGAAGGCAGAGATGATCGCGGTCAGTGGGTGAGGACCCCCCCACCCCATCGCACCTCTTTGTGGTCCAGGTTGGAGAAGTCGATGCCGTTGACCTCGACGATCTGGTCCCCTGTCTGGTGAAGAAATGCAAAGAGGGTCAATGCGTTTTCTGTCCCTCCATGCCCTCAGCTGGAGCCAGGGGCGGGCAGTAGGTCTTCCCACGGTTCTATCTGAACCCTCCGCAATGTAGTAGAAAACTCTGATGTGACCCTAGGAATGCCCCCAACACCGCTCCATCTCCTATCTGTCACCAGCTGCCAAATATTTCACCATTAGAAGTTCGTTTCTTTGCCTGGATTCATGGTACTTGCTTTAATAAGTCAGTTCTGGAAAAAGAAGCCCCTGGACGTCTCATAGAGCAGAGATGGTTATAGAGTTATAGTAAAGGTTGGTGTTATAGCTTGGTAGCTCACTGATCCCTTACACTGTGCCAGGCAGAATTCTAAGCATATATAACAATCCATTTAGCTTATAATCGTCCCAGAAGGAAGGTTATCTCTCACCCGCCTCTTACAGGAGGGGAAAGTGAAGCATAGAAAAAGGAAGTAATTTGTCTAGAGCAATGGTTAAGAGCTCTGGCATTAAGCTCCTCCTGTGTAAAGTGAGGATAATGACAGTACCTAATTCTCAGCATTCTTCTGCATTTTGAAGGGCTTAGAACAAAGTCTAATCCAGCAAGCACACAATGAATGCTAACTCTCTGACTGTTGTTAGTCTATCCCCAGTGGATTAAAAGCTAAAGACGAGAGCCTCAACTGTCACCGCCTCTGTGAAACCTTCCCTCCGTGGATGAAGAGGAATCAAAAGCCGAAACCTCTCCACCGGCCCTCCCTATCCCAGCCTGACCCCACGTGACACCGGGGCCCCAGCCCGAGCCACTCACCTCCAGCCCCACCTCGGCCGACAGCGAGCCAGGCTTCACGTGGCTGATGAAGATGCCGGGTTTCTGGACGGGGCCGCTGGAAATGCTGCCCACGAGATGGGAAAGGCGGGTGAGCCCTGCTCTGGTACTGTCCTGGTCTCAGTGTCCTGCCCCATACGTGTGTGTGTGTCCAGGTGCTCCAGCCCCTCAGGACACAGCTCACCCGTGAGCACAGGACCAAAGAGTCTCCATTATCTACCGTCCAGCCTCAGTGTCCCACGCAAGCATGCAGACCACCACTTGTATTCCCCATTTCCCCTTGCCCACCATGTTGTATATGCAGTTTCTTCTCTCTTGCTACCTCTTTTCAGGCCTTAAGACTCAAATGTGCACTCATTTGTGGAGTATAAAATAACATCACATGAGGCTGACACCCAAGGACAGTAGATACAAGGGCCAGGGGGATTGCCCCTTAGCTGGAAGCCTGCTTCATGAGTGGAGGGGAGAAGGCAGATGGAATAGAGAAGGGATCACTAAGAAAATGATGGCTGAAGGAACCAGTGGGGATGGGAGATGCATGCTGAAATTAGATAATGGACCAAACATGATGACCTCTCAATGTCTGTGTTGCAAACCATAATGCCCAAAAGTAGAGAGAGAGTATGGGGAATATTGTCTGCCATGGAGGCAGGAGGAGGGTGGGAAAGCGGGGATATACCCAGGATATTGGTGGTGGGGAATGTGCACTGGTGGAGGGATGGGTGTTTGACCATTGTGAGATTGTAACCCAAACATGAAAGCTTGTAACTATCTCACGGTGATTCAATAAAATTTTAAAAATTTTAAAAAAGACTCAAATGCTACATCCTTGTAAGGCTTTCACCAAACTCCTATGTATCTCCCAAGCTTGGCTGCTCCCTTCTCAGTGCTCCAACAACAAGGATGATGCTTGCACCATTATTCTCCCCCTGTCCATCAGACATCACTAATCCATCCCAGCACTTCTATATCAAACATGCATACAGCCTTATCCAGGCTGGATTCTTTTCAAGACTATTCCAGGCAGCCACTACTGGTTGGTGAGAAAGTATTGGCCAGGAAACCTCCCCCTTGGCCCTCCAAATCCCAGAATGTGGCTCCATTACAGCCCTTATCACCCTATGCTATAGCTTGACAGCTGGCCTCTTCCTGAGGCTGTAATCCTGAGCAGGGAGGGACTTTTGATCAATGATGTTTGGCAGAGAAGTATTGGATCAATGCAAAAGAATGGAAAGAATAATCCAAATTGTACTGGCTAATATTAACCTTCCACGAGCCAGCCTTAGTCCTTGTCATCTCCTTCCTCCTTGCAACAACCCAGTAATGTGGGTATTATCGTCCCCATGTTCTAGAGGGAGAAATTGAGGCTCAGCTGCTTTGGTGGCTGGTGTAAGGTTCCCGAGTGTAGAGGTTAAGTGACCGTGTCACAGTGGCCCGAGGTGCTCAAAGAGCCCGGTATGGCCCAGGGCCTGACTGGGATTTCCAGCTGCCTTTTGTTTTGTTTTGTTTTCTGGGTCACACCCAGTGATGCACAGGGGATACTCCTGGCTCTGCACTCAAAAATTCCTCCTGGCGGTGCTCAGGGGACCATATGGGATGCTGGGAATCAAACCTGGGTTGCCGAGTGCAAGGCAAATGCCCTACCTGCTGTGCTATCGCTCCAGCCCCGGCTGCCTTTCAAGGAAACTCATAAGGTAATAAGGGATGAGGGAACTAGGACAGATGACCAGCTGGACAGGCTCCTTTCAGTCTGGGGGAGAGGAGGCGAGAGGAGCACAGGGCCACTCCCAGGGGCCAGCCCCTTGGTGCAGGTATAATGGTTCAGGGCTTGGCCCAGCTACCAAGGCCACACCTCCAGGGGCTGGGGGTCAAGCTCTGGACCTCACACAGACAAGACTCGAGCTTTCCCCGATGAGTTCTTGGTCCTGCTAGAACGGGCCCCTCAGAGGCGTCTTTCTAACCCACAGTGGGAGCCTCCAAGGGGAAAGTGCGCATCAAGAGCCCTCGCCAGTGGACAGGGAGAGGAAGAAGGGGGGAGGCACCCACCTGCAGCCCAGGCCCCGGGTGCCCACCAGGCTGATGAAGACCTTCTTCTCCTTGTTTTCCTGACTCCCAGAGGTCCCGCTGCTCCGCACGCCCTGGCAGAGGGAGAGGACAGGGTTACTGGGGGGAGGGGGCACGGGTGTGCAGGGTGTCCCGGGGGCTCAGGAGACCTCACGGTCATCACCGTTGTGCCCAGAGCTGGTGCTCACACGGGCATGGAGGGGAGCTGTGCTGTCTGGCTGTAAGCCCAGTGCCCCCGAAGCCTCCTGGAGGGGCTCGGGAGCACACCCCCAGGGCCAGCCGCTCCTTCCGGACCAGGCGCCATCCCACCTACACCCCACCCACACCCATCACGGGGGTCCTGGCCCTCACCCCAGATTCCGACACGAACTGGTCCACGTACTGCCACTTGAGAGGCTCGTCAGGGCCGCTGAGGGACAGGGAAAATAGAAGGGGGCTTATTTAGGAGGAGGGTGTGGACAGACCCCAGAGCCAGATCCGTGCCATCTGGAGCCTTCCGCCCCATTGGCCCACCCATCCCAGGATGCTGTACCACCCCCGCCTCCCCCCACCTCCAAAAAGCTCCAGGCTGCAGAGGAGGAGGAGTAAACTCACCTCTTCACAGGGATCAGGCCGATGTCTGTGGGAGAAAGGCCCAGAGGTGAGGACGGTTCCTCGGGCATCCCCCTCAGGAATCAGAGCCCCAGCTGCACCCGCTCCCCCTCATCAGTGACACCCCCACCCCCCACGCCCCACCCTGGCTCACTCACGTCTCACTTTGATGGACACCGTCTTCTTGGTGCGGATCAGGTTGATGACTTCCTCGTGGGTGCAGGAGGAGATGGAATAGCCGTTGATCCGCACAATCTCGTCCCCGACCTTGGCCACAGACAGAGGGAACCAGCGCTGGGTCGGGGGCCTGCCCTCCAGGAAAGGGGGTGAGGCCCTGCCTGCCTTCAGTCTAAACCTCAGTACACCCCCAGGGGCCACGTTGCTGCTGTGATACACGCCCCATCAGCCCGGCACCCGCTACAGGGGATGCTTCCAGCAGCCTGGGCTCCCCGCTGGACAGACGGGGCACTCTGAGGCGGGGCTGATGACTCGGACTCTGTTGCAGCCCTCACTCCGGAGTCCCTCTGAGGGGTGGGAATCCACCAGGTGTGGGAATCTATCAAAAGGGTGACCTTTACCTAGATTCCAGCAGTTGAATCTTTGTCACACCCCTGACCTTTGTATCTTTGTCACACCCCTCCCTGACCAGCAGGCTTCCTGGTCTATTCAGGTGCAACATAACTGGGGGAGGGAGGATTGTTCATGACTGTCACCTGACTCTAGTTTATAACACACACACACACACACACACACACACACACACACACACACACACTGACTCACCTGCAACCCCCCCCATTCTCTCTCTCACACACACCTCATCACTCTCTCACACACACAAACTCACAGGCTCTAGATTATCTATCACACACTATTAACTCACACACTCTAGTTTATCTCTCTTACACACACACTGAGTTTCACACACACATATACACACAGTCTCTATCTTTCACAAACACACAGTTTCTCACAAAGATTAGTTTTTCTCTCTCTCACACACATTGACTCTCAGTTTATCTCACACACGGACTCATTTCTCATTCTCCCTCACACACACTGACTTTCACACACATATCATACACACACATTGTCTCTAGTTTATCTCACAAACACACACACAGTTTCTCACACAGTTTATCTCTCACACACACTGACTCAAGTCTCTCTCTCTCTCTCTCTCTCTCTCTCTCTCTCTCTCTCTCACACACACACACACACACACACACACACACACACACACACACACACGGTTTTCTTCTACTCCATGCAAATGAGATGAGCTTTATTTTAACTCTGCCTCAGCCTGACTCTGTAGTTCTTTTCTAGGGGTGAACACAAGGCAATGACTGAGCATAGGCCACACCCTTGCTCTTACTCCTAGAAGCTGTGTGACCACAGCAAGTCTCTTGACTTGTCTCCTCTGTTTTCCTTGTCTATAAAATGGAGGCGACGCAGAGGTTGCCATGCAAATACAGTAACTGTGTGCGGGCAAAGCTGTCCCTGGACACAGTGAGTGGCCCCCACGCGGTGTTGTCTTCATCACCGGCTGGGTCTGGGCCCTTGGCTCTTGCTGGGATCCCGCTTCTGGGAGCTTTGGCCTCATCACAATGGGAGAGATGAGGGCTACATCACAGATGGATGGATTCATGGTGAGACCACACCCCCTACTGGACACTGCTGGGGTCTCCCTGGAACACCGTGATTCCTCGTGTCCTGACTGTAGGGACACGAGGTGAAACTGAGGCCCAGGGAGATGATGCTTTTGTCCAAGTAATTAGCTACAAAACAGGCACTAGTTCCTGGGCTCCCCCTCCTGCCCCGGCCAGTGAAGATTAGCCAGCTGGCCCCACGCACAGGCAGATCCTCTGGAGATGCTGGTTTATTGGCTTGGGGGCCATTCCCAGTGGAGATCAGAGCTTACTCTTAGCTCTGTGCTCAGAGACCATTCCAGGTGGACCTGGAATACGGGATGCGGGGATTGAACCTGGGCGGGCTGCATGCAAGCTAGCAGCTTGCCCCCGGTGCTATCTCTCCCGCCCATGAAGATGCTGACATAGGTGTTGGGGGAGGGGGTGGGGAACACAGGGCTTGACTCTGTGGGGTGTCAGTGGGGAGCACATAATCAGTTGTTGAAGGGGTCCTCAAGGCCAGCTTCACTTTCTACAACACCCCCCGACTCACCTCACTCATGCCACCCAAGTCCTCCCCGTCTGGGCCCGGACACAGGCCTCAGGGTTCTCAGGGTGCTAACAGGAGAGACCAGGGACTCTGGGAGGGGCAGGGGAAGGCTCTGGAAAGAGCTTTCTAGGTTCCCGGGGAAAAGAGCCAAGTAGCTAACGCCACCCACTTCTCACAAGAAGGGAACCGTATCCTCCCACACCTCTGAGGGCCAACACCCTGTCTTCCCGAGCCCCCGAGTGCTGTCTCTTTCCACCGGGGACTTGTCCAGGCACGGCTGCGGGTCCCTGCCTTCTGTCTGCCCTGTCTGCATCCTCGATGCGGCCAGCGTCCTCAGGTCCCACAGGGAAGCAGAGATAACGCACACATTTCGCCGTTGGGACATCGAGGCACAGACACTCCCTCTCTGTGTGCACAGAATGACTCCTCTCTGGGAGGGGGCAGGGGGAGTGCACTCACCCACAGCCTCTATAGCAGAGGACTGAGAGCAGAGAGCGAGCACGCCTGGCTGGGGTGCTAAGAGTGGGTCCAAGCCCCGGGCCACTGTCCAGCCCCAGTAGGGCCTGCTGTGGTGCCAGGCAGAGTCTGAACCTACTCCTATCCTGACTTCCAGAACCTTCTCCCCATTACTGTCAGGCCCAAGAGGTCGCCCAGAAACCTAACCTCAACACAGTTGATCTCTGTTTGGTCACCACGTATGGTCAATTGAGTCTGACAGGAGTGATCCCTGAGCACAGAGCCAGGAGTGATCCCTAAGCACAGAGCCAGGAGTGATCCCTTAGCATAGAGCCAGGAGTAGTCCCTGAGCACAGAGCCAGGAGTGAGCCCTAATCATAATCAGGAGTGATCCCTAATCATAACCAGGATGATCCCTGAGCACAGAGCCAGGAGTAGTCCCTGAGCATAGAACCAGGAGTGATCCCTAGGTACTGCTGGGTGTGACCCAAATAACAAAAAAAGGAAACCTAATTCCAGACAGGTCAATGTATTCAGCTGTAGCCCTGGAGGTGGGGGAGGTTCCCAAGCTCCTGTGAGAAAGGGTCCCTGTCTCGTTGCTGCAGAGAAGGTGCCGGGGACCCTAGTCACATGGATACACACACACAGACCCTGGCTCAGGTGGCAGGATCCTCTTTCCTCCCCCGCCAGGCTCACAGGGAGCACTGCCAAAGGCGCTTTGTCCCAGGGCCCCGTGAGATGATGACCTGAGGTCAGGGCACACAGAGAGCGGGGCCCGGCGGCCCGAGGAGGCACCCGCCGCTCACGGGCCTGGGAAACCGAGTCTCAGGAACGTGCCCCCCGCCCGGGCTGAGAAGTGTTTGTCTGAGGAGGCAGGCTCGCCCCTGGAAAAAAGAGGGCCTGGGGGACAGCAGAAGAGAAGAGAAGCTCATTATATCTCTCCTCTGGCCGAGTTTCTGGGCTGGAAAATGTGCCGCCCAGGAGAGGAGTAATGAAGAGGCTGAAATTTCAGCCGCTGCCAGCAGCCGTGAGACAGGGATTGAGAACAAAGTCCGTCTGTCAGCTCTGTCCTCGGTATCCTGTACCATAGCCCCTGGGGGCCCCCCAGGACCCCCGCTTGGCATGGAGGATTAGGATGTTGATAATCAGCGCCAGGAGGGGGCAGCTGTGGGGTGGGAGTGGGGGTGCTTTTATCGGGGCATCAGGAACGCAGCCCTCGGCCAGGGCCGCAGGAGAGCTGGCTCCCGGCCCGTCTCTGCTCCACCCCGTCAAAGAGGGACACGTGGGGTGCTGAGGAGAGAGCCCCGGGCTGTGATGTCTGGGGTTCAATCCTGGCTCAGCCACTCATTGGCCAACACTCTACTCATGCCCCTGAGTTCTGTATCAAGTCTGAGAAAGGGGAGAGGGTGGCCCAGGGACTTGCAGAGACGTGGCCGCCAGCACGTGAGGGACCAGAGCTCTGCCTCTCGGCCAACCTGACCCAACCCTCGGCTGCCAGGGACCTCCCCAGCGAGGCTCCTTGATTGTTAGTTCATCATCTCCTTGGAGCTGGCCGGTCTTGTCATCACCCCCATTTTACAGATGGGAAAACCCAGAAACTGGGTGGGGTCATTTAACCAAAAGCCAAGTAACTTGGGAAGAGCAAAGGCAGGACAGTCTGATCCCGGAGTCTCTGCTCTGAAGCCCTGCGTGCCCCCCCCCCCGGGGGGAGGTTCCCTTTTCCATTCCAGTTTAGGACTGTGCACTCCACACAGTGGGGTTGGGGGGGGGGCGGTGGGGGAGAGAGGGGCGTGTCACGGCAGCAGCTGGGAGCCAGGCTCCAAGTAAGAATAGGGGGGGCTGGTCCCCAGGACCCCAGCCCAGGCCTGAGGAACACCTGTCAGCATGAGGCGCGTTTCCCACCACCCCGCCCAGGCTCGGCTAGACCAAGGGAGCATGTCAGAGGAGCCTGAGAATGGGGGGTGAGGAGCCAGGAAGCCAGCCCCCTCCCCACACTGCCCCCAGCCCCAGCCACCCGACTGCGGCTTCCTCACCTGGAGCCCAACGCTGTCTGCCTGCCCGCCCTTGATGAGGTGGGAGATGAAGAGGCCACAGCCGAACTCCAGCCCCCCGCGCACGCTGAGGCCCAGGCCGTCGGGGTGCAGGCGGTCCAGACGCACCTCCTTCAGCTTCCTGCCGCGGTATGAGAGGGGGCTCAGGCTCGGTCCACTCCTGAGACGACGCCTGTCCACCCCAGGGTGTCCCCTACCTCCCGCCATGCCACCCCCCCTCCACCCCGGCCGCACCCGCCCCACTCCTGGCCTGGTGGTGTGTGTGGGGGGGGGGCGCCTGGCACACCTGGAGCGCCGGGGGGTGAGCTGGTCGTACTCCACCTGGTGCTTCAGCGGGATCAGAGGCCGGATGGCATCGAACAGTGGCAGGCGGTTGGGCTCGTTGATGACCAGCTTCAGGTCCCCCACCAGCACGACCACGTCCATGGTCCTGTCAAGACACAGCGACACGCAACTTTGGCCTCTAAGGTAACTCCCAAGGTTGCCAGTGCACTGGTCTGGGGCTGGGCCCACCCTCTTCCGGGCCCAGGCCTGGGAATGGAGGAGACACCAGAAAATCCTGAGCTCCCAACTCGGGGCTGCTGGCCCCAAAGGGGGGGGGCGTCTTGTCTCCTGGAAGCCTCGAAAGGCGAGCACCTAAGATCAGGCCAGGATCCCAACAGCTGCGCCTGGATCCCCGCCCAGGATCTTTCCAAAGAGGACCCCTCCGGGTAGGGGGCTGGCTGGGGCCCTTCTCACGCCCGAGGCTCCCTCCCTGGTGTGCCCACTCGGCTCCTCAGTCCCTCCTTCCCGAGGTCGTGCCCACACTTGCCCCTCACAGTTGGGACCCCGGGAGTCCCTGACCCACGTGCCTAGCCACATGCTTGCTCTCGTGCAATCTTTTCTAAACCTCAGTTTCTCCCCCTCAGAACCCCCATGAAGGCCCCACTGTCCAGTAGGCCTGGAGCTGGTCATCCCTTCTCTCGGACTGGCTCGAGAACCGCTGTCGGCTCGAGACTGCCTATGGCCCCTGTGTGCCCCGACTTCTGTCCCCACCGCCCCTTTTGCACTCTGTGCTTTCACACCCCTGCCCCTGTGGGAGACTGATGGCTCCTCTCTGGACATCCCCCCTGAGCCTCCCGACCCTGGTATGGAGGCCTCCTGGTGAGCCCCTGCACAAGTGGAGGAGGACATTCCTGGCCGCTAGGGCAGTTCCGTTAGAGTTCGGTGTGCTTCTGGTATCTGAGCCGCCAGGACTACTTCCGTCCCCCCGCGAGCCGCGGTAGGGAAGGAAGGAAGCAGAACTTATTCCATTCAAGAGTCCACCTAGTGGTGCCCAGCGGGTGTCCAGAAGCTGATAAGCACATGCTGAATGGGTCCCAAAGCAGGTGGGAGACGGGTGACACAGCGCTGGCGCCAGCAGGCCTCTCTCAAACCCAGCTGCCCACTGCCAGCACTGGACTGTGATCACCCTCCGGGCCGTGCCAGGCTGTCTTGCTCTCCCCCGTGGCCCTGTCCCCAGCACGGGGTCACACACGGAGCATTTGTGAATGGTGGGTGCAAGGATTCCCTGGAGCACGGGCTACCTGCCTCCCCGTGCTCCCTGTGACAAAAGTCCTCTGGCCCTCCCAGCTGCCAACAATCCACGGCAGATCCCCCGGAGGACAGAGGCAGGGGTGGCTTTTGGGGGGCTGAGCCCCCAACACTCACTGGTGGTAGATCCGCAGCACGTCATAGAGATAATCCTTCTCGGCGTCATTTTCAATCAGAAAATCCACCTGGAAAACCCATAGGCAGAATTACAGCTCCTTCCAGCAGACTCCCGGGAGTTGGGGGCACTTCAGGGCCCTCCCGGTAGGACAGGCTGGTGGGGTCAGCCCTTGAGGTGGCAGGACAAGTCTTATCCTGAGCCGGGGATGGGCAGCAAACAGGGACACCAGTGCCTGTCCTCACTGTGGCCCTCCACACCACTCCCCCACAACTCACTGATAGGGGGGACAAGGCTAGAGTTTGCCCTCGGTGTGGGAGACCCCCCCCACCCCTTACCTGATAGCCGCTGTAGTGCCGGACCACGGCCCTCAGGAAGGATTTCGGCCAATCACTCGCATAGCACATCCCCCCCTTCACCACTGGGCGCCCCCCATAGCTTCTGGGTCACCAGCGACGGCCCCGCCCTTCCTCGACCTGGCTTAAGCTGCGCTGGTCAGACTTCTGTCCACTAGTCCCCTCCGTCCCCTCCTTAGGCCCCACATGCCACCCCTCCCCGCCCCCCAGGCCACAGGAGGGGAGAATCAGGTTACATCATTGCAACTTTGCTGACGTCAGCGGCTGCGCCTCTAAGGCCAGGGTCAGGAGCTGTTTCATTTGCACCTGGATCCCAGGGGTGCTGGTGAATCCAGAGCCCCAGATTCCAGGCCCTGCCGCAGCTCAGTGTACAGCTCCAGTGAGTGTGTCCTGGCCCCTCTCAGGTTCAGGGCGGAGTGGGAGGGCTCCGAGGAGGCCTGAGGCATGGCTGGGTCAGGCCCATCACTTGTGGCTCCGGCTTGTGTGGGTACAGCAGGTTCCCCAACCCGCCTTTCTTTCTGTCCCTGCCTCACTGCTGGGCCCAGCACCGCCAGAAATTTGGGGACAGGGCATCTGCTTTCACGGGTGGCATGCTGAACTCTGATATATCCAGGGGGGCACAGCCCGGCTGCTCTCTGCCCTTGCCCTGGCAGTGTGAGAGGGTATAGGGGGCTGTGCCCACAGGCCGGGGATACCCATATATGGAATCTGAGCAGAGGAAAAGTCTGGCCTGCCTCTATACCCTGAGTCGGAAATATCCGTGTAGATGGGGTCATAGCACCTGTTTGCATGACTTCTCTGTGCTCAACACAAAACCCATCCCCCAGCCCCTTAAGTTGACTTATCACAACCCACCTTCACCTCCTGCCACTCTTCCTGCCCCGCCTTCCAGTGCTCCCCACAGGTCACTCTGCTCCAGACTCAGGGTCTCGGCACCGGCTGGTCCCCCTGCCCAGTGATCCATCCCAACGCACATGGCGTGTCCCCTTCTGTGCTCATCCACCAGCCAGAACCTTCCTTCATCTTCTGAGATGCTCTAGTTCGTCCCTGATGGCCAATTTTTAGGAAGGGAGGCTGGGGATGGGGAGTGGGGGCGCAGGGCAGCACCACTGACTTGCTTACGTCTGTGCTCAGGGATCACTCCCTGCAATGCTCAGCCTTAATATGTGCCATGGGGGGTGGGGTGGGAGGTGATGGGAGGGAACCTGGGGACACTGGTGCTGAGAAGTGTACACTGGTGGAGGGATGGGTGTTGGAACACTGTATGACTGAAACCTAATCACGAACAGCTTTGTAATGCTCTATCTCAAAGTGATCCAATAAAAATGAAATAAAATAAAAATATGTGGTGGAAAATGGGCACTGGTGGAGAGATGGGCACTCGACCACTGTATGACTGAAACACAAACACGAAAGTTTGTAAGTCTGTAACTGAACCTCACTGGCGATTCACTAACAAAAAATTAAAAATAAAATATATGGTGCTGGGGATCGAACCCGGGTTGGATGCATGGGAGAGAAATGCCTTAATTCCTGGACTATCTCTTCAGCTCCTCTCTCCATTCTGTTGTGGGGTGACAGAAAACCCCAGAGGGCAAGGCTGAGGTCTATCTGCTCAAAATTCCTTGGACTGGCGGGTGGGAAGTGGTCCATACGTGCGTATGGAATGGACATGTCCCCTGTGCTGCCTGGTATACCCCCACAACCAGACGGGAGGCAGGGGGTCAAGGACAGGAGTAAGGCGGCTGTGTTCACAGCGTCCTTGGCCTGGCCTCTCTCCCCCATGTTTTTCTCCCCAGTCACCCCACCACACAGGCCGATATTCTCACGCCCTTTCACAGATGAGGAAACGGAGGACCAGAGAAATTAAGTCAATGCCCCTCGTGGTCCCTTAGCTAATCAGACTGTGAGGACAGAGGTCTGCGTCCACCTAGGCCCAAAGCCCATGCTCCTCCTGTGACCCTGACATGTGAGTTAGACCTCCCAGGGCCCCCCCAAAGGCCAAACTTTCAGACCCTCTGCTCTCAAGAGGCTGCTCTCAGGTCTGTCTCCATCTCTCCCCTTGGGCTGGGCCCCCCTTGAGCCAGAGCCCTGACTACCCGCATGAGCACTGGATATTTGGTTCTCTTCTCGAGTGGCAGAGGCCCCTCGGCTCTGGCCGGGGTGAGGATGTCCAGGGCAAAGGCTCCGGGGTTCATTCCAGACGTGGGTGGTGATATGGGACAAAGGAGAGGGGAGGAACCCGGGCATGGCCTGGAGCTCTCCCTCACCCAGCCCTGCAGAAACGTCCCTCCCAGTCCTGTGGGCAGCCTCCAGTGCTGGGCCCTGCGTCTCCAGGCCCAGACCATAACCCACTTCCTCTCAGTGTCCTGCCGGGACAGCCTCACTGTCGACTCCTCGTCCCAACATCACCCGTGAGCTCTCCTGCCACCTTCCTCCACTTCTCATCTCCGCTCTGCCCTTCCCACTGGCTCCTGTCCACGGTGTCCTGGGTGGGTCACTGGTCACGGTCCCGCAGCCCCTTCCTCCAACACATGGGCACCTCCTGTCTTTGCTCAGAACTTCCTTTCCACCTCTGAACAGCTGACTCCTCAAGTAACAGTTATCTCTATGCCTCTGCAGCGGGGAAAACATGCCTGGTTTGTGAAAAATACTCCTCCAACAGGGAGAGATGGCGGGGGGATGGCTCAGAGGCTGGATCTTGCAGTTTATTCCATCCCCTGGTACCACACAGTCCCCTGAGCACCACTGGAAGTGACCCTGAGCACTGTGCTGGGAATAGTCCCCAAGCACCATTGGGTGTGGCCCCCTCAAAAAATATGAGTCGAAGTGAGAAATCAAAGTGGAGGCATTGTAGGAACCATGACTGTTCCCCGGTTGAAAGTGCTCAGAGATGCTCAGGGATGAGAGCTGTGTTCTCTGGGCGCCTCTGAGTGGGCACGGGGCCTCCTGCAATTCCAGAGGGATTAATAATTTTTAAAAATTATCCACGAGCTTAATAATTGTTAAGTGCTCAGCACAGTGTCTGATAAGGAGTCAGCATTGTGAGTTCAATCAAGTTCGGCTAACCATAAATGAGTATGAATTCCATGTTCTCTGTGTTTGGTGCCTGTGGTCCCTCCAGATGCTGGTGGTACAAAGGGATGCAGGCACACCTCTGCCCAGAGGCCCACCCAGCGGGGGCCGGCCTGACGTCACTCTTAGAGGACCCTTTATCTGTTCCAGAGCAGGGAGTCCTGCTACCCCGCTGGTGCCGGTGGAACCAGTCTCCTCCTACAGTTTCTCCTGCCCGACAGGCTGGTCCTTATTTTTGTTTTAGGAGCAGGCACCCCGGCTCCATCTATCTAACCGAGCTGTTTTCCAAGGTGGCCTCCTCAGTCCCTTGAGGGTGGAAGCCCTGTTTGCAACCCAGGCCTCACCGAGGCAGATCTCCAGCACAGACGTCCCTGGACACGAGACTCGACCATCACAATCCTTTTCTGCTCATCTCTGCTTGAAGGTCCAGAAGGCCACTGAGCCGGAACCATGCCAGGGAATTCTTGGTTTCCACCCCTCTCATCCCCATTTCACCTGCTCCTCCTCTCCCTACCTCTGACCCTCACTCTTGCTGCTCCTCGAGACACACACACACACACACACACACACACACACACACACACACACACACACGGAGTCCATCAGCCACACCTGATGGGTCTACCTGTTCCCAGCCCCCACCTGAGCCCTGGGTAGCTGCAGGAGCCACAGGCTGGTCGGCCTCATTGTTCCCTCTCTAGCCTCAGCCTGAGGGCTGTTGTCACCAACATCTGTTCGAAAGGTAAACTGGCCACGCCATGCCCCAACTAGACAAGGCCTCACCACACTCAGAACAGAAGAGTCCACTCGGCCCCCACCAGCCCTCTGAGTCACTCTGGCCTCCCTAGCCATCCTTACTCCAGGCTTCTGGGCTATTCCTGAGAAAGGCAGGCACGCGGAGCCTCGAACCTTCACACTGCTCTTCACTCTTCCGTGCCTGTCCCCATGATGCCCTCCCTCACTTCTTCTGGCTCTCTGCTCAGGTACCAGCTCTCCAGAAAGTCTGAGGGCTACTCCTGGCTCTGTGCTGGGAGCGGGGAGGTAACTCCCAGTGGTGCTGGGGGGACCACGTGGTACTGTGGATTGAGCCAGGGTTAGCTGCATGCAAAGCTTTGACCCCTACGTTATCTCTCTGGTCACTCATCCCAGTTGATTTTTTTTTCATGCCTTTATCACAACTTGGCCTTACCTGATACTTGTATTGGTTTACTGGCCAACTGCCTTTCCCGCTAGAAAGTGTATTTTGTGAGAACAGATATTCTGTTTCCTTACTCACTGGGCAATATTTGGCCCAGAGTTATTGCATGTCTGAATCAATGAATCAATGAAGGACTGATTCGCAATGTCCCTCGAAGGCAGGGGTTCTCTCTGATCTTATTTACCCAGTCGCACCACCCCACCCCCTCACCCCGAGATGCCTGGCCTGGGCAGGGTTCACTCTGGAGCCTCATAAATGCACAAGTGCTGAACAGACAAGAAAAACATTTTTGAGCAAATGAGTAACCAAGGTCCTGCCATCTGCAGCTGTCGTTTCTTGAGACTATTTCCTCCCTCCGCCTGTCCTCTGCTGCTGTAGCTGCCGTGACTGGGGGTCCCACACACTGGGTGACAGTGCATCATAGGCAGCCAGCTTTGTGGTGGTGCTGCTGGCACACACAGGGGACGCTGTGGGGGCTGAGGTCCATGCCTGCATGGCAAATGCTCTACTCTGAGCCCCGGCCATAGAGCTGGGCAGGTTTCATTACAAATACTGCTTCTCTGGGGGGAGAAGTCTTCATCTCTGATGGCCCCCTCCCCTCCGCTCGGTGCCTAGACCCGAGCATGTTACCAGGGAGGGCATGCAAGTGCTGCTGGGGGCCGCGGGGAAATGGTACACGTGCCAAGGAGCAGATGCTGAATGCTGGATGCTCTGGAGCCATCGCTGGAACCCGTGGCTGGTGTCCCACGCCCTTTGGAGCCCGCACTTAAAAATCTCATTTAGTCCTAACTGCCCCAGGAGGTGAACACTGCCAACCTCTTCTCACAGCTAAGGAGACCAGAGCTGGGAGAGATGAAGGGCTCGTCCATGTGAATGACTGGGTTGAGATCGGACCCCAGTTCTAACTGCACATAACAGACCACAGTGGACACTTGGTGGGGACCCACTAAGCGACAGGGGCATTTTCTCCCTACACACCTATACAGCTCACCCAGCACGCACATTAAACTCACTAGTTTAATTGTCATCTTCATTCAACAAAGGAGAGAACGCAGGCACAGAGAGGTTCGTAACTTGCTAAAGGTCACGCAGCACTTTCCAAGACAACACACCACCTTCATTGCCATCCCTAACAAGTGAGGATTTCTCCTACAGACTCTTCCCAAGGAAGGGATTTATTCTGATGCACTAAAGAAGATGTGTCTGGAAAGCAAGATAGCCAGCCTGTGTATCTCCACTTTCATCTTCTGAGGTTTCTTCCTTTCTCCCCAGGCCCTCGCAATCTCCTCTCTGGGAGAGGAAGAGTGGGGAGCTGCTTCCTTGGAAATAGCAGGGCACAAAGTCCACCCCGGCCTCGCCCAGCACTGTGCCAGCCCCGTCTGCACACGGCGTTACTAGGTAATAACCTGAGATGAGGAAGAGAGGGCAGTGGAAACAGAGAGCCAGGCCCCTTGGAGCCTCCTGGGGCAGAGAAACAGGAGAGAAGCCGGAGCCAGGCTGACACCCATCCCTGCCACCCAGAATGCAATTCTCTCCAAAGAAGCAAAGAGCAGTTCTCTCCACCGGCAGGAAACAAGAGGCCCTGGCCTGACTTTCCATGCAGGGGACAGAAAAGTGAAATTCAAGCCTGAGTTGGGGAGGGAAATGGGGGGACAGGAGGGGGGGGGACACACGCTCCCTCAAAGTGGGCTGCCTGAAACCACCAGTCTCCTCAGCAGCCGAAACGTCTCCCCTTACAACTCCATGGAACAGGACGCGCCCTGAACTCTGCCCAGCGCTGGCCTCGCTGTGTCAGTTTACCAGCCTGTAAACTCCAGCTGAACCCCAGTTCTCTCTCACCCCTGCAATGCCCACGGCTCCATTGAGAGGCTTCTGCCAGGATGAGCTACCTCCTCAAACCCAACCCCCCGCACTCAGCACCCGTGTGTGTGTGTGTGTGTGTGTGTGTGTGTGTGTGTGTGTGTGAGAGAGAGAGAGAGAGAGAGAGAGAGAGAGAGAGAGAGAGAGAGAGAGAGAGAGAGGGTGTGAGGGTGTGTGTGAGGGTGTATGGCATTTATGTGTGAGTGTGAGCTTCCAGGTTGTGCCAGGAGGTACAGGACCGCGACCCCCAGCTCCCCTTCCTACCACACCTCCCCTCTCAGACACGACCCCCACCCTCTCCACCTGCTCCAACAGCCTTAAGCTGGAGGGATATCAGGAGATGGGGGGTGGGGATCTTGTCCACTTTGGGCCATCTCGGAGAACCGTCCCGTCCCAGCCCTGGCCCAAGCCGGGAGCACTCCCCAGCCCCTGGAGGGCAGAAAGAGGAAGCCGCTAGCCGCTTTCAGGAGTTCACTTCTATCTGCCATCCCCACACTTGCAGCTAGTCCCCTTTTCCAGGCCCATCCCCGCCAGGAGCCACAGGATCCTCGGGGGAGACACCCAAAGCTCAAGGTCCACTGGGAAAGGAAGGAGGAGCCCCCAAGGGTGTCCATGTCCCCCATCCCCCCGCCTGGGACTCTGGGGTCCTGGGAGCATGGTGTGGGGTGGTGGGCTAGCAGCTCTGACCTTGTGCCGGAATTCTCGAGCCACCTTCCGGTCCATGGCTGGGCCGGATCGAGCAGCGCCGCTGCACAACTCACTCCTCCTCGGGTGCTGGGGCTATCGAAGCCGGCAGTAGCGACAACCGTGACGGACAGGCCCCGCGGCGGGGGAGGTGGGGCGGGGCCTGGGGCGGGGCGGGGCCTATGGGATAGGAGGCGGGGCCTGGGTCGGGGCAGGGCCTATGGGCGGGGGAGGAGCCCGGGTAGGGGCGGAGCCTGTGAGGCGGGAGGCACGTCTCAGGAATCTCAGAGCATCCCTGGGGACACACACCTGTTCTCGCTCCGCTCCCGGCAAAGCTAATGAACCAGAATGTGTGTCATTCCGGTGGTTGCACTCAGGCTGATGCTCCTTTGGGGATGTTCTCAAACACACGCGAGTGGCATGGGGAGGAATTGGGGACTTATTTTTTGTTGTTGTTACAGCCCGGGACTTTCACCTGGGCGGTTTGGGACTGGTTAAGCCTGTAGGAGTGCATCTGCCTTCCGAAATAGTTACAACTGTCACAGGTATCTCATCGTTAGGCACATCCCTGGTGTACTGTCCGTGCCCCTTTCCCACTAGGAAGAACTTTTTAATCTATGAATTCTCTGGAGCAAGGTCTACTTAAGGCTAATTGGCTTGAATCAGTAATTTTATTTTAACTGGCTTAACCCATCAGTTAGCCCCCTTAACCAAGTCCACTATGTTAACTTTAGACCACCCCCCTTCACTCCTGAAGCCTGGCAATGACAATAGGACCCAGACCCTATCATTCCATCGCACCCAGCTCAACCAAAGCTTGCCCAGGTCACGGTGGGTCTAGCGCTGGGCTGTAAAGACAATGAGCAAACAAGCCTGGGGTGGACTGGGTAGGAAGAGGGGGACAGGACAGCGGTGATCTAACCAGAACACTTTTGCTTATGAAGCTCACACCTTGAATTTACTTATTTGCACCATGTTGGGACACAGGAGAGGGAGAAGAAAGAACGGGAGGAGATGGGGGGGACAACAGTGCAAATCAACAGTTTAAAATGCACACGGTGACCCCTTCTTTGTATCCCCCTTTGATAACTGAGAATTTGCCAACAGACGATTTTTATTTGAACAAATAATTGCCTACTTTAAGACATGATTCACTGCTGGAGAAGAAACTTAAGGTATCGTTCACATTCTTATCTTTATTTCAATTAGTTAAGTCAGAGTTCAAGAAGAGAGAATTTCCAACTCTTCAGGAAATTGTTGGAATTTTTCAATTTTTCAGGAAACACACACACAGTAGGTTCCCTTGCCACAGATGCCATAGGACCTCTCCATTTCTTTCTTTTTTTAATTTTTTGCTTTTTGGGTCACATCAAGCGATGCTCAGGGGTCACTCCTGGCTCTGCACTCAGGAATTAACCCTGGCCGTGCTCAGGGGACCATATGGGATGTTGGGAATTGAACCCGGGTCGGCCGCGTGCAAGGCAAATACCCTACCTGCTGTGCTATCAATCTAGCCCCTGGACCTCTCCATTTCTTAAAGATGTCACATGGCTCTTTATTTTCTAATTAGAATGCAGATGTATCAGCACCTGCCCAGACTCTCCTTTATAAAATGTTTCTCTTTCTGTTGAGGATAGCACTGACTCCTGGTTCTTCTCTCCGGTGAAAATTCCTTTTCAAGCTCCTTTGAGTCCACCCTCCCTTAGCTCATTCCTTAACCAGTGTTTTAAGGCTCTCTCTTTAGCTTCCTTCTCTTCACTTTCCCATCTCTGCCTACTTTGTGACCCTCCCCACTTCCCTCCTGCCACCCTGCCCCCTTTTCTTGGGACCCTCTCCCTGCTGTCCCTCTGTCCCCCCCCTCCGCAAACCTCTCTTTCCTCCTCTTGCACCTGCTCAGGATCTCCCCTCTCCCAGTGCACACCCCTCTGGAGCTGGGGAATGGGAACCTCGCCTGCTCCCCACCCCTGTGTGGGGATAGCTACTTGTGCTTTATTTGGCAAGAAAGTAAAAAAAAAATGTGGGGGGGCTGGAGCAATAGCACAGCGGCTAGAGCATTTGCCTTGCATGCGGCCGACCTGGGTTTGATTCCCAGCATCCCATATGGTCCCCCGAGCACTCCCAGGAGTGACTCCTGAGTGCATGAGTCAGGAGTAACCCTTGAGCATCACCAGGTGTGACCCAAAACGAAAAACAAAAACAAAAACAACCCCAAAGTGTGGCAAGAGATAGATGCTCAACAAATTTGTTGAATAGATGAATGAATGAATGACTGCATTCAAATCTGGACGCCTACCCAGGGCTCCTCCAGCACCAACATCACCACCACCATCACCACCACCATCATCATCATTATCGAGGTGATATAAGACTTGGCATCTAGGTGGTGTTACCATACTTACTTGGTCAAATGATACAGCTTCTCAAAGTTTTTAGGTTCCTATTTTGACTATTATTTTTTTTTCTTTAGGCAGTGCACCTGGTTCACAAAATCACAGTTGTTTTTTACAAATCTGATTGGTTATCATGGGAGCCATGACCCCGGGTGTGCCAACTCCGGGTGTTGAGTCAACACTTAGTAAGAGAGTGCCCTGTGAGGGCTGGTCAGGGCTAAGACAGGAACCATTCCCTAGAAGGTTCAAGTAGTGGGTGGGGGCTCAGACAAGGGTCCTGCAGCCTGGGTCTTGCTTCCTCTAATGACCGCTGAGCTCTGCGCGGTGTGTTCCAGATCCTGCCAGCTCTTGGATCTCGGATATGAGGGGTCCACAAACCCTAGGTTCCTGAGCCGGGGATCTCTAAGGTAGTCGTGGGGGAGTGGTTAGTGGAGGCCTCTGTTTCCCTCTGGGGGCTCAGAGCCCATTGATCTGCACTCAGCCTAAGGCACACCCTGGGCGCGTGAATGCTGGTGATGCGCTGGGCGGTGCTCCCAGCTCGGGGCGGAGCCGAGCGCGGGGAGGCGGAGCGAGGGAAGCCTGGGGCCGGAGAGCCAGAGGAACTGCCAGCGCGGGGCTGCAGAGGAGGGACCCTGCCTTAGTCCCGAGGGGACGCTCGCACCCGCCCGCACTCAGGCTCCTTCCCCGCCGCGTCCCCGCGCGCCCCTATGGGATCCCGGACTCCCCGCGCCCTCTCGCCCGCGCTCAGTCTGTGCTCTCTGCTCCTTTGCGCGGGGCTGCCCCGGGGTAAGCGCTCCCGCGGGCTGGGGAGTGGGCGAGGTTCCCTTCCCCCAGCTCCAGAGGGGTGTGCGCTGGGGGAGACGCGAGAGGAGGAAAGAGAGATTTGCGGGGGGTGCGGGGCGGGGGGCGGGAAACAGAGGGACAGAAGGACAGCAGGGAGAGGGTCCCGAGAAAAGGGGGCGGGGTGGCAGGAGGGAAGCGGGGAGGGTCACAAACTAGGTCTGGTGGCAAAGACTCGGGTGGGGAACTAGAGCGAACCGAGGGACCGGAGGAACTGGGAGAGAGGGGCCTCTGGACGAGAGACTCCGGGAGAAAGCCGCAAGGAAAGTCTATGGAGCTGTGTGTGTGCGTGTGCGTGCGTGTGTGTGTGTGTGTGTGAGAGAGAGAGAGAGAGACAGAGACAGAGACAGAGACAGAGACAGAGACAGACAGACAGACAGACAGACAGACAGACAGACTCAGAGAGACAGAGAGATGGCCTGTGTGGCTTGTGAGAGTGGGGGCAGAGATTGCAGGAGGCGGGGACCCATGGTCCAACAGAGGGGGGCGTAGCCTGAGTGACTGTGGCCCCTCTCCGCAGCAGCAGCACCCACTCCCAGGGGCAATGCAGAGCCACAGCCTGAGCCTACCCAGGACCCCAGGTGTGTAAACTCGCTGACGGCTGCCCCGCGCTCCCATCTTTACTCCTGGTCTGGGGTGGTCCCTGGGGTTTCGCAGAGAGAGAGGGAGAGACCTGGGTGGGGGTCCCTTCCTACCCCCTCACCAAGCCCGGCTGGTTTCTCATCCAGCCACAGACCTCAGGAGGCGACTGCTGCTGCCGAGGATGCTGGGCTGGTGATGGGAGAGCAGGTAAGGGGAGTCTGGGCGCATGCCCACTGGGCAGGAGTATCTTCCTGACTGCGTCTCGGGGTGCAGGGCGCAATGGGGGCGCAGGCGCAGTGCAGGGGGGTGCAGACGAGGTTCCTGCTGTGTGTAGTACACAGATTCCTGACACACATGGACTCGTTCTTGGGGCTGGCCTGGCCATTTCTTTCTTTAAGTGTTTGTTTTATAGGGTAAGAGCTGTGATTGCCAGGCAGCTGAGCTCTCCCCTCCCCCTAGTGAAAGGGAGAAGGTGAGGGGTGAGGAGAGTGGCATTAGGAGGCCTTGGGAGATAGGTGTTAGGAGGAGTGAGGGGATGAGGAGACAGGTGTTAGGAGGGGTGAAGAGAGATGACAGCAGGGGTGAGGAGAGATGATAGGCGGGGTGAGGAGAGCTGTTGAGCAGAGAGGTGTTAGGAGGGATGAGGAGAAGTGTTAGGAGGGGTGAGGAGAGATGATAGGAGGGGTGAGGAGAGAGGTGTTAGGAAAGGTGAGGAGGGGTGTTAAAGAGAGAGGTGTTAGGAGGGATGAGGAAAAGTGTTAGGAGGGGTAAGGAGAGATGATAGGAGGGGTGAGGAGAGAGGTGTTAGAAGAGGTGAGGAGAGTTGTTGAGGAGAGAGGTATTAGGAGGGGTGAGGAGAGTGGCATTAGGAGGGGTGAAGAGAAAGAACTTAGGGGTGAGAGGCATCAGAAGGGGTGAGGAGAGACATGTTAGGAGGGGTGAGAAGACTGGCTTTAGGAGGGGTGAGGAGAAAGGTCTTAAGTTTTAGGAGAGCTTTCAGTGGGGGGGGAGTAAGGAGAGACATGTTAGGAGGGGTGCAGAGGGTTGTTAGGAGGGGTGAGGAGAGAGGCTTCAGGAGGGGTGAGGAGAGAGGTGTTCTCTTTGCTGGCCTGGTCTGCGCCTTCAACCTTGCCAGGCCTCTCTCGTCTATCCTCTGAGCCTGTGTCCTAGAAATGCTGCCGTGAGGGGAGGAACAGAACTGGGCCACTGGGTGGGGTTCACCAGGAGGAGGCTGAGCCACAGTCCTCTGAGTCATGACCTGCCTGACCATGCCCTCCTGGGGTTGGTGGTCTTGGTAAATTCCCTTTGTCCAACTTGCCTCATGATCAGGTGACACAGGGTCTCTGCCTAACCCGGCCTGCCTTGGTCTACTTTCGACAGCCACAGGGATACCACAAACCCAGCCTCCCCATTCCTGCACCCCTTCTCGCTCTGGGGTGGGGGTGGGGCAGTTCTGGGGTGGGGGTGGGGCAGTTCTGCCCGGTTCCTTAGCAGGTTGGGGAGCAACACTCATGACGGAAACAACATGCCCCAAATTTCTGTCCTTTGGAAATATGAGAACTAAAGTAGTGGGGCTATACTTAGTCTGTGAGGAGGGGGCCTGGCGGGGGGGAGGAGAGGGGCACCTTCCAACCTGTGCTCAGGCAGCCCTGGGGCCACCCCTGATGGTTTTTGGTCAGTCAGGACAGTGGTTCAAGGCAGGGGCCCAAGGATTCAGTGCTGCCCAGGCCCTTCTGTGCTGGGCCAGCCAGGCCACACCTCGCACTTCTCAGAGGACTGTGAGCGGTCAGGTGCATGGATTTTAGGATTGCACTATCTCCCTGGCCCATATTTGGGTTTTTCATTTATCACTCGCCCACTTTTCCAGGCCCCAAGTTCTTATGTCAGAGTCAGGTCGAGTTTAAGTGGGAAGGAGAAACCATCACTCTTCCCACACATGGAAATGCAGGCACATCGGTGACCAGCGGGGCCTCAGAGCAGGTGGAAGGGGGTCTCCTGGTGGAAACGCCCCGTTCCCCGTATCCTGAATGTGCTAGATTAGTGTTTCTTAGCCCTTTCCCCACCGTGGCCCCGTTCGGACCTTGTGTCCTTCCTGTGATGGTACAGGGTGGCTTCCTAGTCTTACCCCTTGGCCCTTATTTACTCGATTTTTCACCTTCAGCCCCCTTGGAACATCCTGGGGGCCAACAGTTGAGAAATGCTCCTCTAGAGGTCCCCAGAATCCTGGGGCTTTGTCACCCTTACCCCAGCATCTCATTCTCCAGGGAGGCCCTTCCATGCTGGATTCTGGGGAGTCCTCCCAGAATCCCCCTTTTCCTTAGGGAAGCATCTGGTCGAGGCAATCCCAACGGGTTCATCTCAGGAGAGCAAATAAGGAATAGGACTGACCCTCCTCAAAGGCAGAGGAAATGGAACAGGGGGTTCATAACCTGGGGGCCGCTCCAGGGCTTCTAACTGAAATGTCTTGTGGGTAAGGGGGTCTCAGAAACTTAGTCCTGTGGGGCTCAGCCAGTCCCCAGAGCAGAGGTTCCCAAGCTTATTTTGCCTATCACCCCTATTTTAGAAGAAAAATTACTCAGTGTCCCTTTGGCACTCAACGTCCCTTTAAGGGGCAGGACAGAAAGCTCCCATAGTTATGCCCAAGGCTTCTACCTCCCCCGACCCCTGATGGGCACCCCCAGGGGTTGGTATGACCCACTTTGGGAGACTGCTCAGGAGAGTTGCTGGTGCAGACCAGGGGTTCCTGAACTTGGCCTGGGAGACGCATGTTACTTGTGCAGACCTCGGTCTAATGAAGTTGGGCAGAGTCACCCCACCCCCTCCCCAGAGTGGTGGCTGTGACAGTCACCAGGGAAGTGTAGACTTTCTCTTTCCTTTCCTTTCTTTTTGTTTTGTGGTTCTGGGAATTGAACCCAGGGTCTCACATGTGCAGAGCATGGGCCCTGCCACTGAGCCACATCCCTGACCCCCCACTCCCAAGATCACAGACGCTTTCTTTTCTATTGTTTGTTCGGGGCCACACCTGGCACTGCTCAGGGCTCCAGATTCTATCTCAGGGACCACTCCTGGCAGGGCTTGGGGGAACCAGATGGGGTGCTGGGGATTGAACCCCAGTGGGCCATGTGTAAGGCAAGCTCTCTACCTGCTGTGCTAGTTCTCCAGCCTCAATCGTAGTTATTTTCATATCACCTTATAGTTGTTAATACCTTGAGATCTTATTTATGTTCACTTCAATATTCAGGTGGTGAAAGAAGCTGCTACTCAGGGCAAGGATGTGGCTTAAGAGGGTAGAAAACATCTCTTGGGGGGCTGGAATGATAGTACAATGGGCAGGGCATTTGCCTTGCATGCGGCAGACCTGAGTTTTATCCCCAGCATCTGATATGTTACCCTGAGGCCTGCAAGGAGCCATCCCTAAAAGCAGAGCCAGGAGCAAGCCCTGAGAATCTGCAGGTGTGGTCCCCAAATCATAAATAAATAGGTAAAAACTTTTCTCCAGAAAAGATCTCACCTGAGCTGGACAGGCTGTCTTACCGACAGCTCCTTCTGAGAACACCATGGGTCACCCAGAGACACGACTGCTTGAGTTTAATTGAGAACGCCTTGGGACATTGGCAGTGACCATTTTCTTCTTCGTGCTCCTGTTTTTTCCTGTGGCCTCTGAGCCTCGGTGACATGGGTATGAAGCCTGACTTGGGACTCAGCTGGCATCTGCTGGATAAGGAGATCTGGGGAGAGACAGCAGCCCCGGTGGGAGGGGAGGGGAGCTGGCAAAGGGGCTCATTGTCCCAGGGCCTGGACCCTCGCTCTGAGCACTGACATCAGGCTCCTCAGACTGGAGTTCCCAGAAATCTAGGGTCTGGGTTGACAAGGCATGAAGAGACTGAATGTGCACCATCTGGAACAGTCCTGATTTCACGGGGATGATGATGATGATGATGATGATGAGGAGGAGGAGGAGGAGGAGGAGGAGGAGGAGGAGGAGGAGGAGCAGGAGTAAATTCGGGCCAGCAGTGTCCAAGGCTTGTTCCCGGCTCTGCACTCAGGGATCACTCTTGGTGGGGCTCAGGGGACCACTGACCACAAGTGGGTGCCAGGGATTAAATCAGGCTTGGCCATCTGAGAGGCAAGCACTTGAAGCCCTGCCCCCTGTACTATCTCTCTTGCCTTCTGATTTTGTGTGGCTTATATGTTGAGAGACCAAAGATTGTGATTTTTGATGTGAAAAATAAGATTTATTTCCCCCACCCCTTATCCTCCCTCCCATTCTGTGGTGCCTGGGAATCAAACCCAGAACCTCACACATCAAGGCATGAGCGCTGCCTCTTAGTTGTGTCCTGGCCCAATAGAATATCTAGCTATACCTTTACCTGAGGGGAGTGTGTGTGTGTGTGTGTGTGTGTGTGTGTGTGTGAAAAGCCTGAAAGCAAGGTAGGGGTGGGGTGGGTGGGTGTTCCCTGGCCTGGGAATCAACTCAGAATCTCACACATTAAAGCACGAGTGCTACCTCTTAGCTGTGTCCTGGCTGGATAGGATTATCTAGCTACACCTTTACCTGAGGGGAGTGTGTGTGTGTGTGAGTGTATGTGAGTGTGTGTGTGAGTGTGTATGAGTGTGTGAGTGTGTGTGTGTATGAGTGTGTGTGAGTGTGTGTGAGTGTGTATGAGTGTGTGTGAGTATGTGTGAGTGAATGTGTGTGAGTGTATGTGTGTGTGTGTGTGTGTGTGTGTGTGTGTGTGTGAAAAGCCTGAAAGCAAGGTAGGGTTGGGGGTGGGCTGGATGTTCGCTGGCCTGGGGTGAGGGACTGCCTTTGTCTCTCAGCTCAGCCTCCAGAGCCTCTCCTGTCCTGGAGAGGAATCATGTTTGGTTTCCAGACAAGAGGGGTTTTGTGTTGAGATGTGAAGGAGACAAGGTCAGACTGGGGGGACGGAGTGGAGGGGTGCGTGCAGCCTGCCTCGAGCACGGTGAAAGGTGGGTCCTCCCCCTGGGGCCTGAAACTCCCTCTTCAGTCCTCTCAGAGGCTCCTGGAGGTGTGCCCTGACGGTGTCCTCTTCCCTCTGTCTTTCAAAGGAGGCTGGCGCCCTGGACTCCTCAGCCATGTCGTCCTGGGAGAGGCGTCTCCATCGGGCCAAATGTGCTCCCACTTGTAAGTGGCTCCTCCCTGCAGCTCATGGACGGGTGTGGGGGGACAGCACCGTTCCCCAACCCCCCACACACACCCCAGGCCTGTGAGGGCAGAGCTGGCCGGCCTCAGGGCTCGTGGGGCCGTGCTCCACCTTGGGGGACCCAGGCCCCAACTCCTGCAGGTGGAGGAGAGCTCCCTCTCCAGGGGCCCTGGGGTGCCACCCCTTCAGACGGCAGCCAGAGCCCTGTCCTGCTTGTTTCCCAGCCACCGCCCCTCGGGTTCCCCTGGTATGGCCCATGACCTGTCCTCTCCGTGGCAAGTGTCCTGTGGCAGATGCCCCCAACTCCCCCTCCCCCTGCACCCCCAGCTCCTTCCCTCACCACATTCCCACGTTCTTTGCTGTCTCCTCTTGGGGTCCTCCACGACCTTCCTCTCTACCACACTCATTCCAAATGTGAGTTCTGCACCCCCCTCCACCCCTACTCCTCACCCCTCACCCCTGGCTGACGCTTTGGGAGCTCTGGATCAGTGAGGGGTAAGCTGCCGCTGCCAATCTCCTGCGCCCTCCCTGCCCCCCGCGCGTGCTCTGGGCTCTCACTTCTGCTGCCTTAGCTGGTGGCCAAGAATTTTGAGCTTAGGGAGCTGAAGGCCTAGAAGGGGCCGGTCTGGCCGGGGTGCGGGGGTCACTGGTGCCTGGTGAAGAAAGGTGATCTGAGACCACCCGCCCGGAGGCTAGCGGACAGTGGCATAAGGACCCTGTTTGTGGCCCCCATGAGGACTAGTCACTGTGAAGACCGGGGCTGCCTATGATGGGGGTCTGGAGTCTAGACTCGCTTGCCCCTGGGAGGGCCGGGTTCCGGGGCCCCACCAGGGCGAGCTGCTGCGGGGACTCAAGGTGGAGGTGCCCGTGTCCCACCCACCCCGCAGACCTGTTCTCCTGCTTCAACGGGGGCGAGTGCGTGCACCCCGCCTTCTGTGACTGCAGGCGCTTCAACGCCACTGGACCGCGCTGCCAGATGGGTGAGTCTGGGCTCCGGGCCACCCCGGGGAGATTCTGTGGTTCTGGGGTCTGGGAGAAAATCCTCTGCCAGTGGCGGGTAGGGGTGGCCCCACCCCAGGTGCCCCGGGCTGGGTGTCACTGTGTTCTCTTCCCTCCCTCTCAGTGTACAATGCTGGCCCCGAGAGGGACAGTATCTGCCGAGCGTGGGGCCAGCACCACGTGGAGACATTCGATGGCCTCTACTACTACCTGTCTGGGAAGGGGAGCTACACACTGGTGGGGCGCCACGACCCCGAGGGACAGAGCTTCTCAGTGCAGGTAGGCGCCCCTGTCCCGCCTTCCCAGGATGCACCCCGGGCCCTGCAGGCCAGCCGGCATTGCCCTCCCTCTGCCGTCCAGGTGGGCCCTTGCTGTGCATCGCCGAGTCGCTCATTCACCGACAATTAAGTGGCCGGCCACTCTCTTGGGAGTGAGCCACTCTCTTGCGGAGAACGAAACCGCTATGGGTTCTGCCCTCCTGGAAGTCACAGTCTAAGGAGGAAAGCAGACATGCAATCAAACGGATCGTTCAAGTGTAAAGGCATGGAACTGAGGGGAGGTGCCAGAGGAACATGGGGTGGGAGCTGAATCCTGCTTCCTGGGAAGGACGCTGATCAGGGAGGGCTTCCCCGAGAAAGTGATATTTTAGTTGGCCTCGGAAGAGTGGACTGGAATCAAGGGTGGGGAAGAGCCCAGGGAGGAAGGCACTTGTCTTGCAAGCAGTCAGCCAGAGTTCAATCCCCGGCACTGCAGATGGTCTGAGCATCACCAGGAGTGATCCCTGAGCACAGAGCCGGGAATAAGAGCTGAGCACTGGCTGGTGAGGTTCTCCCTCCAAAACACAAAAGCAAGGACTCAGAACTAGCTAAGTGAAGGGGCACCTGGGTGGCGAACAAGAGAAATGACTGGCAAAGGTCAGTTCCTACAGAGTAAATCTCTTACGGAGGTTTTCTCTACCAGATGGAAGCTCTGCAGAGCTTTCCATGTCTGTTTATTGGTATTCCCAGCACCTGGGTCTATACCCTCTAGGACGTGCGTATGAGACTCTATGGCACGTGTATGCCTCCCTGGGGGGTTGCGCTACTTGGGGAACAGGCTCTCCAGGAGACACCTCGGCAAGCACTGATTTAGGGCCCAGGGGCCGGGCATTTGGGGTACCCTAACACCTAGTGTCACCCTTCTGTCCCTTCTCAGACCTGCAGGCCGTGTCCTGGGCACTCTGGGGACTCTGCTTCCCCCTGATGTCTGCCTTAGGGTATCTCACATCAGGTTCTCATGAATGTGGTACTTCTGGGTGCACATGTTGCAATTTGACTCACAGGTGCAATTTTACAGTTTATAACATTCTCCCAATGAGTCACAGCCAGCATAAAAGGAGAGGGAATCTGGAATCTTGTAGGGGTGCATTCATGGGAGAAATACGCTGTGCATTTAACATTTTCCGTGTCTATATTTCTGTTTCTTGTTGCGGGGTCTGGTCCAGGTTTGATAGGTTTGAGTAGGTGAAGCGGGGGCTCTCAGAGGTGCTGCTTTCAACCGAGGAGGCTCCAGCCTGCTTTAGCCACAGGGAACAGGCTCACCCAGGGCCTCGTCCACCTGCTTCTTCCACCCCAAGAAACGAAACGCGGGTGGGCGAGCCCTTACAGGAGCACCTGGGAATCGTCACACATTCGAGCGTAATATTTGGTCCTTGCGTGTTCAAAAACTTTTTACTGTTGCCCCATGTTTCAGAACCCCCCACATTCAGCTTTGTGACCCCTGGTGGGGTCAGACCCCTGGTTTGGGAAAAGAGGGGCTGGCAGGAAGTGGGGGAAAGGGATTCCATTCTGGGTACAGGCATGTTTTCAGGAATGTAGTTTTAGCTCCGGAGCCTCACCTCCCCCCAGCCCACTCCTCCCTCTCCTCCTTGGGCCCCACGTCGGGGTTCTGTCCAAATAGGGGTGACAGGTGGCCTGGGGGTGATGCCTGTGCCAAGGGGGGTGAGACTTGGCACCCCCTTTGGTGCCAAGGGGATGACAGCATTGCTGTCGATCGTAAGTGGTGTGTTGGTTTAGAATGCCCTGCAGCTACGTGTGTGTGTGTGTGTGTGTGTGTGTGTGTGTGTGTGTGTGTAAGTTCATTCTCTGTCAGTGACATGGGCTAAGTACTTATTTACCCTTTCAGCCTGATGATGAATCGGGGTAAACAGTTGGCATCGTGTCTGTGGGTGGCAACCCCCTGCCATCCCCTGAGATACCGCCCTGCAGCTCAGCACTGCTGCTGCCCTGTGCTCTGGTGGACAGAGCAAGGGCGGGGCAGAGGTGCTTGGCCACGCAGGGGGCTGGGGACCAGCATTAGCCAATTCTCCACACCCCCACCCTTACCCGGGCCCTGCCTCCCCACACACTGGCCTCTGCGTCCCCCTCAGGTGCACAATGACCCGCAGTGCAGCTCCGCGCCCTACTCCTGTGCCCGGTCTGTCAGCCTGTTCTTCGCCGGGGAGCAGGAGATCCACCTGGCGGAGGAGGTGACCCACGGCAGTGTGAGGTAACTGGGAGCCTCTTCTTCAGAGCGCTGCACGGGGGGAGAGTGAGCATTTGCACTCTTCATACCTGAAGGAGGGGCTGGAGCGATAGCACAGTGGGTAGGGCGTTTGCCTTGCACGTGGCCGACCTGGGTTCAACCCCCGGCATCCCATAGGGTCACCCCAAGCACCACCAGGACTAATTCCTGAGGGCAGAGCCAGGAGTAACCCCTGAGCATCACCAGGTGTGACCCAACAAGCAACAAAACAAAACAAAACAAAACAAAACAAAAAAACAACCAACCAACAAAAAAATCAAACCTGAAGGAAAGGGCTCTCTGGGGGTGGAAGACCATAGGCCTCTCTCTGCCGTGGGGTACAGGCCGGCCATGTGCAGAAAGATGGAGCTTTCTAGAACCCTCAGGCCCTGCGGGTTTCCAGGCCGGGGATTTTCTGTTTGGCCGAGGTGTCTGTCTGTCCAGGCCCAGCTTCACCTTCCTCTGTCTCTCTGCACCGAGGCGGTCACTCTTCCTGACGGAGGGCGCGGTGCAGGCCCCTGAGCCCAGAGGCCTGAGTCTGAGGTCACAGGGACTCACATGCTGGTTATCTTGGAGGGACACGAGGGAGCTGGGGACCCCCGACAAGTGAGGCCTCAGCATCCCCACGGAGGCCTGACACTGGTCCTTTCTGAAGTGTTTTGTGCGATGCCTCCTCCCTGCCCTGCCGACTGTATCTCTCCCTGCTTCCCGTCCTCCGTCCGGCTTCAGCTCTGGAACCCCCTGAATAAAATGGAGGACGCTAGGGCTTCTCCTGCAGTGAGAATAGTGCATCGCACTATGGCTCTCTGGGCCCCAGCCGGGCACCAACATGCCTCCTCGTTCCTCTCTCCCGAGAGGCAACCGGGATGCAGGTAGCCCGACCTCAGCTTGGTCAGGCGGCCCTGGAGCAGTCCAGCCGCTCAGCACTGCTGGACGCCTGCACTTCCCCCTTTCACTTCAAGTTTCCTTTTCTCTCTGGACACCCCCAACTCTTCCAAAGCAGATGTTGGCTCTGCACTGTCTCTCCAGGCAGATTCAGTCCCAAGACGCGCTCCTGCCAGGAAAGCGGCAATTTTATTTTACTGTTATTTATTATTTTATTATTTTTTATTCTTTTTATTGTATGCAGTTTCACAGGTGTGAGGTGATACCTCATTTAAAAGAACTTGCAGTTCCAGGATAAGTGATGCAGATCATCATATTTTACAAACCTATTGGTTTGTATGTCTTCTTTATTTTATTTTTTTATAATATATTTATTTTTAATTAGTGAGTCACCATGAGGGTACAGTTACAGATTTATACATTTTTGTGCTCATGTTTCCCCCATACAAAGTTCGAGAACCCATCCCTTCACCAGTGCCCATTCTCTACCACCAATATTTTACTGTTATTTATTTTGAAATTTTAGGCACGGCGGTGGACAGTAACTGTCACTGGGAGGGTTTCATGCATCACGCTTTGCCACCTTTCAGCAATGCCAGAGAGTCGTTTGTACACTCGGGGGCCAACCCCCCTGGCAGGGTGGACTCTCAGGCGTCCTCCTGGGGTGGACGGTGGAGGGTGAGGCAGCTGCTGTGAGAAGGCAGTGCCCACAGAGGGGCTGTGCTGGTGCCCACGCCCTGGCTGTGCCCGCAGGGTCGCCCTGCCGCACGTGGTGGGGAGCGTGCAGCTGCAGAGGCTGGCGGCCTACGTCATCGTGCGCCACCCATCTGCCTTCACGCTGGCCTGGGACGGAGCCTCCGCTGTCTACGTCAAGATGAACCCTGAGTTCCTGGGCTGGACCCACGGGCTGTGCGGGAACAATAACGCTGATCCCCTGGATGACCTGGTGACCAGTTATGGTGAGGGGATGCCCGGGTGGTCTCTGGGAGGTTCCAGGTGGGGGCAAGGCCTGGACTGGATCGTGGGTAGGGCAACCTGGGACAGGACCCCGGGTCCTGGGTCCACAGATGCAAGTGTGCATGGCCTCAGGTGTGTTCTTAACCTTCAGGGCAAATGTCATTCAGGGAATTCCTGCAGGGGTGTGTCTGTATGGGGGGGAGGGGACAGGGAGCAGGGACCTGGAGGGAGGCAGAAAGAGAAAGGGCCCCGTGGGAACCAGGGAGATCATGCCAGAGGAGTTTGGTAAGCTGAGTCACCTGGGACAGAGTGATAGTATAGCAGGTAGGGCATTTGCCTTGTACACAGCCAACCTGAGTTCAATCCCCATCACCCCATGTGGTCCCCCATGCACCACCAAAAGTGATCCCTGAGTACAGAGCCAGGAGTTGGCCCTGTGCTAGATGCCAGGTGTGGGTCACTCTCTCCACCCCCCAAAAAAGAAGCTGAATACGGTGATACCAACTTGACCACCCCCAGCTCCGCACACTCACAGCCAACCCCTCCAGTCCGGGTGCACAGTCTGGGTGGGAGGGGATGGCTGCCCAGTTTCACCTGTGGTGGTGGGGGAACACTGAGACTCCTTCCCCAGTTCTTCCTATGGCATGGTGCTGTGCCCCCCTGAGTGTGAAGCAGTGGAAGAGCCACTGCAGGTTCTGGAACGTTCTTCACCCTGAGCAATTCCAGGATGTGGGGCAGGATGGAGTTCTGGGGTCGGCCTCTGCAAACCCTTTCCTCCCCTTTGGCTTTTCTTCGGCTGGCCCCGTCCATGGTCCTGGTCATCCCATCACCACCCCGCGTGCAGGCAGGCGGGGGTCACCGCCAGTTCTCCCCTGCAGGGAAGCTGACTGACGACGTGGCTGAGTTTGTGCACAGCTGGCAGGAGCAGCCCCTGCGCCAGCCTGCAGGGCCCATGAGCTCCGCTCCGCCCCGGCCGCCGTGCCTGCAGCAGAGCCCCGGAACCATGCAGGTGGAGACCCCCTGGCTGGCCCAAGTCGGGGTTCCGCGTGGGGCTGGAGGGAGTCCCGGGGCTGCCTCAGCCCCTGCCAGCCTCCAACAGTGCCCCTACTTCCCCCACTCAGGGTGTGTACGAGCGCTGCGAGGCGCTGCTTCGCGCCCCCTTCGTCGCCTGCCACGCCTTCGTCAGCCCGCTGCCCTTCTCGGCCAGCTGCACCAGTGACCTCTGCCAGTGAGTGGGCAGCCAGGTGCCCCCTGGGACTGCAGTCGGGGGGAGGGAGACCTTGAGGGGCAGATAAGCTTCCCCTAACTCTGATATGCTCCGCCTAAGTAGGTTCCCACCCTCCCCCGCACCCCCTACCCCCCACCCAGGGGGGCAATACTGGGACCTGATTTCTGCCTCCCTGGCCCTCCTCTCCAGCTGTGTGGAAAGGAGGTGGGGGGTGCTCCTTTGGGTGTTGGGTGTGGGTGGTCTGGTAGCAGCCTGGGCCTTGCTTTGCTGTGACCGTCCCTTGCCCTGCGTAGGTCTGGGGGCGACGAAGCCACCTGGTGCCGGGCGCTGGCCGAGTACGCGCGGGCATGCGCGCAGGCGGGGCGCCCCCTGCAGGGCTGGAGGAGCCAGCTCAGGCAGTGCGGTAAGTGCAGCCTGGGGGTGGGTGGCATTCTCCCCCGCTGTCAGAGCTCTACATCCTGAGGTCCATCCCAGGAGGGACGGACGGGGAGACTAAGGCATAGAGTGGGAGGGAAGGGCCGAGGGTTTCTGAGCCGGTGAGACCCTCCCTGGCTGTCATCCGTTTCCTGGCCACATAGCGTTTCCAGGGGGACTAGGGAATCAGGGAGATCAAAGCCTCCTTCCTTCTCTCTCCCCAGGGCAGGGGTAGGGGCTGGAGGGGGGTAGGGGGCGGGTCCTGGCAGAGCCCTGCTCCCCTCTCTCCCAAGCCGTGCACTGCAAGGAGAAGGCCTTTACCTACAATGAGTGCATCGCCTGCTGCCCCACCTCCTGCCAGCCCAGGGCGTCCTGTGTGGACAGCGAGATCGCCTGCGTGGATGGCTGCTATTGCCCCGATGGTAAGTGAAGGGCAGGGCAGGTGCCCGGCAGAGGGGCAGGACGCCAGGGCTCCGAGGATGCTTGCTAGTGGAGTGAGTGAAGCAAGCGGCTCCTAAGTGAATGCATGCACGGTTGGCGGAGGCCAATGGTGGAAGGAACGGACCCAGGGAATCTTTCTTTCTTTCTTTCTTTCTTTCTTTCTTTCTTTCTTTCTTTCTTTCTTTCTTTCTTTCTTTCTTTCTTTCTTTCTTTCTTTCTTTCTTTCTTTCTTTCTTTCTTTCTTTCTTCCTTCCTTCCTTCCTTTCTTTCTTTCTTTCTTTCTTTCTTTCTTTCTTTCTTTCTTTCTTTCTTTCCTTCTTTCTTTCTTTCTTTTTCTCTCTCTCTCTTTCTTTCTTTCTTTCTTTCTTTCTTTCTTTCTTTCTTTCTTTCTTTCTTTCTTTCTTTCTTTCTTCCTTCCTTTCTTTCTTTCTTTCTTTTTCTCTCTCTTTCTTTCTTTCTTTCTTTCTTTCTTTCTTTCTTTCTTTCTTTCTTTCTTTCTTTCTTTTCTTTCTTTCTTTCTTTTTGCAGTACACACTAATTTTGCTTTTATTTGATTATTTTTACCTAGGATAGCCAGTTCTGATGAAATACTATCTTTTAAAATTTCTTTTTGTTAGAGAATCACTGTGATGTACAATTACGAACTTATGAACTTTTGTGTTTGCATTTCACTCATACAGTGATCATTTACCCATCCCTCTACCAGTGCCCATTCACCTCCACCAATGATCCCAGTATCCCTCTCACCATCCCCACCCCATCCCCCACCACCCCATCCTGCCTCTGCGGCAGGGCATTCCCTTTTGTTCTCTCTCCTGTGGACCCAGTGAATCTTGAGATTCACCAACAGTGGATTACCTCAGTGCGGAGTGGGTTATGATTTGTGAGTGAGGACAAGGCACTCTTCCGTGCTCTCCTGCCTCACCAATCTCTTTGAGCCACTCATTCACGTGCACTGGCTTCCTCCTGTTTCCATGCATGTGCGTTTTTCAGGAAAAGTTTTCTTGGCTAGTGGTGGTGATGGGAAACTGTAGGTATACACATGCAACGATAAAATACCAATCTGTAAGTGGTTGGCTTTAGAGATCAGAATCTGGTTTCAGTGATAGGACATTTGTTCACATAGCATATCCCCGTGTGTAGACGGATGTGGTGAGGATCCGCTCAGGGATTTTCACGAGGAGAGAGACAGGAGCTCAGTGTGGGGATGGCGGAAGGTTCTCAGAGGTTCTCACTGCTTCCAAATGCAGTGACAGATTCCCAAGAGGTGGAGAGGTGGGTCTGGGGGGGGGGGGACAGTTCAAAGGTCTGGATACTCCCAGGCATGTTGAAGTCCCAAGTTCAAATCCCGGCAGCACCGCATCGCCAGTCCACACCTTGAATGGTCTGGACCAAGTACTGCCAGCATGGATGGATGGCCCCAGGCCCCTGAGCACTGTTTGGGAGGTCCTCCAACTCTCCCCACAAAACAAAGCTGCGGAGAGGAGAACCTAGTCGGTTTGGGAGTGAGGAGCCTTGGGGTGGCGTACCCGAATCCGATATCTGGGAGGGGGAGTATTTATTCAGAGGCATTTCAGATCGGATCTGAGCCAGGGGGTGATCTGGGACCAGGTGGGCTCAGAGCTGGAGGTGCGGGGGGTGGGGTGCTCTTCACCCCAGGCCTGGGAGCGAGGGGGAGTGGTAGGCAGGAGCAGAGGGGCACAGCAGGGCTTTGCTTCTCACCCTAGGGCTGATCTTCGAGGACGGGGGCTGCGTGGCACCCGCTGAGTGTCCCTGTGAGTTCCACGGGGCCCTGTACCCGCCGGGCTCGGTGGTGAAGGAAGACTGCAATGCCTGGTGCGTGTGTGCACTGCTCCCACCCCCTCCGTTGGGCTGCTCGTCTGGGGGCTGGGTGACCTGGCCCCCGGGGACATCCAGTGATGTAAGAGCAAGAGTAAACCGCTCTTACTCCCGGGGGATCTTACTAGCCCCGTTCCATTTTATTTTTTATTATCTTTTATTATCTATTTATTTGGGTCTGGGGGCCCCACCTGCTGGTGCTCTGCTTGGCTCTGGGTTTGGGGGGTTGCTTCCTTTGGTGCTCAGGAGGCTGTGCAGTGCTAGGGGTCGACAAAGCCACATTCAGCCTCTGGAGCTGTGTCCCGAGTCTTCACCACCCATGTTAGAGCTGGAAAGACTGAGGGTTGGGTCTGGAGCTCTGTGGAGCGCGCCACCTCCCCGAAGGGCCTCAGGGGTGAGCCCCTGCCCCCTCGGCCCCTGCTCTGTTTCAGCACGTGCACGGCAGGCAAGTGGACGTGCAGCATGTCCATCTGCCCAGGTATGTCTGACCCCCAGCCCCGACTCCCTCCACTTCCTGTCTCCTTGAAACACTGGGGTTCCAGGCCCTCGTCAGGGCGGGTCCTCTGAGTCCTGCTCCCCCTTTGCATGTCACTGAAGCAGCTTTGCCTGATGAAGTGCTCCCCCTGTCGTGGAGGGTTTGATATGGGGTCCAAGACATCTGGGACCTTCCTGCGCTCAGGGGTCTTGGATGGAGTCTGGTCCCCAAACTCAGGGGCTGTTGTTCCATCAGACGGAAATGCCCAGGGCTGGGCTGCGTTTCCTCCCTGACTCCCTGAGGGGGCTCCAGGCTGCAGCTGCTTTTCTCTGCCTTTCAGCTGAGTGCTCGGTGACGGGTGACATTCACTTCACCACCTTCGATGGCCGCCGGTACACGTTCCCTGCCACGTGCCAGTACATCCTGGCCAAGAGCCGCTCCTCGGGCACCTTCACTGTGACGCTGCAGAACACGCCCTGTGGCCTGGTAAGCCCGTGCACTGGCCCCCGAGCCCTCGGCCCTTGGGGAGTGGGAGGTTTGGGACAAGCTCTGGGCCTTCCCCGGCGACCTTTGCTGCTCGGAAGAGCAGCTATGAACTGAGCGCCACTCACTTCCTTTCCTGGACCTCAGTATTTTATCATTTGGGGAAGGAGGTTGGACTAGACCCAGCAGTGCTCAGGGCTTACTCCCCGGCTCTGTGCTCAGGACCACTCCTGGTAGTGTTGTGGGGTAGATCATGCAGTGCTGAGGATGGAAACAGGGATGGGAGGCAACAGGGCAAAACACACACACACACACACACACACACACACACACACACACACACACGGAGATGAGTCTAACTCAACTTCATTTTCCAGTTTCTTTGGATGCTTTCTTGAACATCTGTTTCATTCTTCTTTCATCCACCCAGTCATCAAATATTGGACATCTGTGTTCGAAATGGTCCTGGGTTTTAGGAAGTAGGGTGGATTAGCTCTAGCTCCTAGGTCTTATTTTTGTAGGGAAGGAGGGTAAGTGATCTCACAACTCAGAATGGGGTAGGTGCTGCAATGCTGGGAGAGTGGACGGTGGATCCCCAGAGTGCGGGGCAGTGTGTGTGTGTGTGTGTGTGTGTGTGTGTGTGTGTGTGTGTGTGTGTATTTCAGGGCCTATCATTTTACCTGAGGTGGGCCAGGAACAGCCAGGGAATGGTGTGACCCTGCCCTTTGTGTGCAGGGAGATTAGGGAACGGGGTCAGGTGTCTCTCTCTCTGACCAGGTGAGATCACTCTCATTACATCATGAGGATGGCCAAAGAAAAGGCAAGGTCACATAGGGCCAGGTGGGGTTGTCAGAGTTCTAGGCTGTGGAATATCTGGGGCATGATGGCACCTCAGCCATCTCTTGCTCAGCCCCTCGCCCATGTCTCTGACCAGATTTTACCTGCGCTAACCCGCTTCTGTGCTGGGCAGCGCTTCTCCATCATACATTCTTTTTACCTTGAGTCAGGTGCACAGATCAATGGTGGGCCAGTTTGGTGCCAACCCTGTGTGTGGGCACAGTGAGGACTTCACAGATGGGCCAGGTTGGTGCTAGGTGCCGGGAGTTCATGACTTGTGAGGGGAGCTCAGTCATCTTCTCCAATCAGTGACCAGTTTGAGCGATTCAGTGCCACCTGAGAGGAGATGTGCAGAGGAGGAAGTCTTCCTGTGGGGAAGAAGGAGGGATGGGAGATGCTCTGTGGCAGAGGTGGCTTTGAGCCGAGTGGTCTAAAACAGACAACGAGAAACAAGGTATGTGTGAGGATGGGAAGAAGGGCATTGCGGAAGGATTAGATGATGTGAGAAAAGCCATGAACTTGAAATGTTCTGGAATACGCTAATGCAGGTGCCGAAGGACTCAGTGACTGGTTGGCTGTGGCTAGTAAAATGGAGGAATGTGCGGGGGAGGAGAAACGTGAGTCAGGACGAGGCTCTAACTTCCATAGGGATGAATAGAACTGGGGGTGGGGACACAAACAGAGGTTGAGAGTATTTGCATGGTGCTTTGAACTAATCACATTCAGTTGATTAAAGGTTCAAAACTCCTGTGTGGTAGTTCTTCTTCTTCTTCTTCTTCTTCTTCTTCTTCTTCTTCTCGTTTTACTATTTCTTTGTTTTCAAATTTTTATTATTAAAACACTGAATTACAGTTAATCATTGAATCTTTCTCTTTCTCTCTCTCCTTTTAGGCACTATGGTTTGCAATATTTTACTGAAAGGTTATCATGTATATCACTTTACCTTCTTTTGGCACTCAGTTCCTGTCCAGAGTGATCACTTTCGAATATTATTGTCACAGTCCCTTCTCTGTCCTATCTGTACTAGCTCCACAATTTGTGGCAGGCTTCCAACTGTGGACCAGTCCTTTTGACCCTTGTTTCTACTGTCTTTGGGCATTATTCTCATACTATGGTGTTGTTGAGATATATGTGTATATATGTACTGTAGCACTGTAGCACTGTCGTCCTGTTGCTCATCGATTTGCTTGAGTGGGCACCAGTAACATCTCCATTGTGAGACTTGTTACTGTTTTTGGCATATTGAATACATCACAGGTAGCTTGCCAGGCTCTGCCGTGCAGGTGGGATACTCTCGGTAGCTTACCGGGTTCTCAAGAAGGACATATATGTATTGATGTGTATATATGTGCACATATGTATATGTATATATATATCTCTCCCGCAAATGAGTTCTATGATTTTATGCTGCCCCCAACTCATTTCATTCAGCATGATACTCTCCATGTCCATCCACATATAAGCAAATTTCATTACTTCATTTTTCCAATGGCTGTGTAGTATTCCATTGTGTAGATATACCATAGTTTCTTTATCTATTCATCTGTTCTCAGGCACTTGGGTTGTTTCCAGGTTCTGGCTGTTGCAAAGAGAGATGCAGTGATCATAAAAGTGCAGGTGGCTTTTCCACATTGTGTCTTTTGACCCCTAGAGGATATTCCCAGGAGCAGTATTGCTGGGTTGTATGGAAGTTCAATTTCTGTTTTTTTGAGGAATGCAAAGCTTTTTTTTTTATTTGTTCTATTCAGCTCAGCCATTATCCACTAAGCTGTGCCTCTGCCTTCCTCATGCCCCCTGCAGGGGTGTTCTGTGAGATGAACCCTAATGTCCTTTGGGACTGTTGTCACTCTGAGGTCCCTGTTCCTGGTCTCACACTGGACTCTCTGCCCTGCCTCTGCTGCGACCACAAGAGACAGACTAACTTCCCAGTGGCTTTTCTCTCTCCCCAGAACCAGGATGGAGTCTGTGTCCAATCAGTGTCAGTGATTCTGCACCAGGACCCTCGGAGGCAGGTGACCCTGACCCAAGCAGGGGACGTCCTCCTGTTTGACCAGTACAAGGTCACCCCACCCTACACCGATGGTACGGCTCTGGTGGAGGTGTGCTGGCTGTAGGCCTTTTTCTCCAGAATTCTTTGGGAAAAGGCCCTGCATTGCAGACAAGAGCTCATATTCTAGAACTGGGTTAATCAATCTGGGTGTGGGGGCACTGGGAGGGTGTCTCAAGAATGTGTGCTCCTAATATATATCTGTGTCTCCATCTTTTGCACTCCGCTTGGCTTCCTATCTGTAAGTTGGCTTTTTCTTATATGAACGGGACTGTCTCCCATCCAACCGTCCGCTACTCATTATTTCTGTCTGATTCCACAGGGACTTGTGGCTAGTAGCTCGTAGGAAACAGCTAACAAAATGGCAAAAGAATGACAAAGTGCAATAACACTGGAGAAAACTTAGAGGGGAGGAAAGAAAAGAATAGGAGCTCAAGATGGAGAGGCATAGGGACGTATGGAGGATAAAGAGGCCACAGAAATACAGACTAGGAAGGGTATGGAATCTAAGACTGAACATTGCTACTGTTGAATCTAAGCCATACCGTGAGGGGGAAAGGTAACTCAAAGGGATGTCACCAGTAGCCTCCCAAATTCAGTCTCCTGCATGGAAAGCCCCACCTGAGCGTCACTCCTCATTGGCCTTGCCAGCACCCCTGGGCCCTAGAAGCCCCAAACTACTGGCTGGAGCAACTAACCTTCAGGCCCAGCAGTACTTGGACAGGTTTGCGGGGAGTTTTCCCCAGCCCCTGAGTACTACTGGTGAGTCCCCTGCTCTGTCCAGTTAAAATACAATCAAATCCTATTGTGAGCCTTCTGGTAGCCCATTGTGCAGAGGGCAGTAATAGAATATTCCCTGGCTTAGAGGAGGATCTGTGCCTGTTTCTTAAGGAGTCAAGTTATCACAGTTGACTCTCACATTCAGTTTCTCAGCCAGGCCTGCCCCAGGAGGTCATTCTGGTTCTGGATAGCATCACTGAAGGGCGTTTCCTCACGCCCTCGCAAGCAGTCCAAGGCTAAGGGAGGTTTTGCTGTGTGTTGCTGGGTGGGGCGTGGGGGTCGGAGTGGTTGGGGCGTTGGCACACGGGCTGAGCTTCTTTCATGCCCCTCCCTGTTCTGTGCTCTCTCAGATGCCTTTGAGATCCGGAGGCTGTCCTCTGTATTCCTGCGCGTGAGGACCAACGTGGGCGTGCGGGTGCTCTACGACCGGGAGGGACTGCGGCTGTACCTGCAGGTGGACCAGCGATGGGTGGAGGACACCGTGGGCCTCTGTGGCACCTTCAATGGCAACACGCAGGATGACTTTCTGTACGTGTCCTTGCCCTGAAACCGGAACCCGAAGTGTAAAGAAACCGGGGGTGGGGCCCAAGGGCAGAGTGTTCTAGAAACCGCCTGAAGGAGGCAAAAAGTCTAGGGCCCAAGAGATAGTAGAGGGTTGGCCTTGCGCACAGCTAACCATGGTTCCATCCCTGGCGCCACATATGGTCCCCTGAGTACTATCAGGATGGTTCCTGAGCACAGAACCAGGAGTAAGCCCCAAGCACCACCAGGTATAGCCCCGAAGCAAAAATCAATAAGTTAAAAGTCTCTCCTGAGTCCCCATAAGCCTGCTGTGGGCTTAAAGAACTGCGTGATTTGTTGCACATTTTGCCTTTAAATTTAGGATGTCTGCTTAAGGCAGTGCTTAGCAGTCTCGCCGGTGCTGAAGCCTACAGTTGAAGACATAAAGGGCTGGAGCAAGGGCGTTGCGTGTGGGGACCCGTTTGATTTCTAGCACCACAGGGTTCCCCAGTGACTCCCGAGCATCTCCGGGTGTGGCCTCAAAACTAAAATGCTAATTTCTGCTTTCCCCTCCTCAATGATCTGATTTAGTATGGGGCCCAGAGGTTTCTCTTTGGGTGAGGCAGTGGGCTTATCGGGTAGTGCCCAGAGATGGCTCCTCACATTTTCTTGGGGAGCGTTATGGTGGCTGGGAGTCGAACCCGGGCTCGAGCCTGCAAAGCATGCACTTCAGCCCAGGAGTCTACACTCTGGTCCCAGGAATCTCATTTTTAATAAGCACCTTTGAGATTCTAGTTGATAGGGTCTTCTGATCATAGCTTAAGAAATACTGTTTTATGGGGTCTTCTGTACCCCAGATAGGTTTGACATGACTTGGCTCTACTTTTATTGAAGTAGATGAACTTGTTGATGAACGTGAGCCAACAACTTCTGTCGCACCATGCCAGGATAACCCATCTATCTTTCCTGCCTGTACTTGAGTTTGCACCCTGTGCTCCTCCCTGCGTTCGGGGGAATTTCCCATGGACTGACAACTCTTTGTGTGTGGACACAGTTCAGGAATTTGAGAGGAGATAGGAGTTGAACCTTCCAGAAAGAACACAGGGTGGATGTTGCGGGTTGGAAGTTCTCAGCTCTTCAAGTTACATGCATCGAGCCAGGCAGAAAGAAACATGGAATCTTTCTAATGCCTGAAATGGGCTTTTCGATTTGTTCAGAAGAGTAAGAACAAACTAAGAGCTTTTCAGGGCTTGTACTTTACTCCCTCATGCATGTTCAAAACTGTAGCATTTGACTCAGGCTCGTCTGGTGGCGTTGAGGTGAGAGCAGCTGGTCAGAACGGCGGGGGCAGACCTGGGTAATGTGGAGGCTTCTTGCTGCCCTTCTATGAACCATCAACATGGTTCTCTTCATGAGCTCCTTGTTTTTTTCTGAAGTAAAGATCTAGGAGTGGGTGTTGGATGAGGGGGCAGTGTGGGGTCCCCAAACCATTGCCTCTCTCTTTGGAGCCTAGTAACTGTTCTGTGTTGGTGCACGTGCCTCTGTGTCCCTGATCAGGGAGATTCTGACCCGGATGTGTGCTGTATGGTCACCCGAGTCCACATGGGCAAGTGTGCGAACATGACTATCTGTGGCTGTAGGTCCCCTGTAGGTGTGCCGGAGAGCACCCCACAACTCTTTGGCAATTCTTGGAAAACGCTGTCTGCCTGCTCCCCGCCGGTCTCTGGCACCCCGTTGGATCCCTGCGACGTGCACTTGCAAGCTGGTGAGGTCGGGGGCGGGGGGGGGGTGGGGTGAGGGAGACGAGATGGTAACTCAGCATGAGGGTGCTGATCAAGCTGGGAGGATGGATAAAGGATGGAGGAAAGCAAGGAGGAGGCAGGAGTGTCCTGCTGAGTTTGGCAGATAGGAAACACCATGCTCCACACGATCATGCACACAAACACACACACACACACACACACGACACTGACCATCTCAGGACAAGCGCCCGAGTTCCCCAGTCACCCCACCAGGCCCGTGCTGTGCCCTTGCCTCTTGCCTCACCTCCTTAGCCCGCTCCTCCCACTGGCCTTCGTGCTGACCTACCCACACGACAGATCCCCTCTCTCCTGGCCCTTATACCTGTTCCCTCCGCCGACCTGTCCTCAATCACACGCTCTCACTCCTCACCTCTTTGAAGGATTTGTACAGATGCCATCTTCCCCGTAACTTTCCTTTCCTAACCAATGGATTTTAAATTACAGCGCCTCCCTGCTCCCCTCCCGAGCACTCTCTATCCTTTCTAGCTTTTCTGCTCATCTCAGGGTTTTCATCAACTTTCCTCTGTCCTTGTCCCCTGCTGGTCTCCTCAGACCTGGATGTGAGTCTCCAAAGGCTAGGATTTGGGGGTTTGTTCACCCCTGTGTCTCCTGGCATCTGGAGTCATGCCTGGTGCTAAATGGAATACATTCATGAATGTGTACACTCACATGCACGCACACTCATACAATGCATTCCACACACAAGCATGCACTTACAACTCAAGTCCATGCACACATGCACAATTCTGTATGTGTGCACACACACTCATATGTGCACATGTATATATATTCACAGACATCCCCACATTTATGCACATACATGCATACTCACATGCACAAGTATATATACCATATGTACACCCCCACATGTATATACACATTCACACATGCACGCACACACACATGTATATACTCACATGCGCACCCCATATGCTCATATATACATGCGCATTCATGATACACTTGCATATACACTCACATGCACACTCCCACATGCACACACATACACACTCACACATGCAGAGGTATGTACACTCATATGCATATCCCCACATGTGCACATACACATGCATACTCATACATGCACATGTTGATACACACCAGATATGCATACCTACACATACCCACACACATGCACACACATGTGCACACATACATTCACACAACCATACGTGAACACACACCCACACACATGCACACACTCACACATGTGCACACAAACATTCACACGACCATATGTGAACACACACCCACACACAAGCACACACTCACACAGGCACACACATTCACATGACCACATGTGAGCACACACCCATGCATACGAACACCCCTCACGAGCACACACTCAGCCCCATGCACACCACACAGGCTCTCTGTGCACCCTCAGTCATGCATGCATCCCACTGAGCTGGACGAGGGAGGGAGGGCTGGCTCCTGCCCACCCCGCCACTGGCCGCCTTGCCCCGCTGTCCCCGTCCACAGCCTCGTATGCCGTGCAGTCCTGCAGCGTGCTCACCGGGGAGCCCTTCGCGCCCTGCTCCGCCTACCTGAGCCCCTTGCCCTACTTTGAGCAGTGCCGCCGGGACGCCTGCCGCTGTGGGCAGCCCTGCCTGTGTGCCACGCTGGCCCACTATGCCCACCTGTGCCGGCGCCATGGGCTCCCTGTTGACTTCCGTGCCAGCCTGCCAGCCTGCGGTGAGTGCCCTCTGTGTGTGCACCCCGGTGGGGCAGCCAGAGGAGCCTGAGCTCCGGACCCAGTGTCCCCCTGCCCCCCATCGTCTCCAGCCTTGCAGTGTACCCCACCCAGCCCTGCTGCTAACTGCTCCCCTCCCTGCTCCCCACGCTGTCCTGCGTCACCCTGGCTGACACCCGGGCATGGGACATGGGACAATGTCCCTCTCCCCTCCCCTCCCCGTGAGGTTACCCCACACGGCTGTGGGGACCAGGGAGACAAGACACGGCTCTCTCTCCCGTGACAGCGCTATCCTGCGAGGCCACCAAGGAATACAGTCCCTGTGTGGCCCCCTGCAGACAGACATGCCAGGACCTGGCCAGCCCCGAGGCCTGTGGGGTGGACAGTGGCAGTGACCTCAGCGGGGACGAGTGTGTGGAGGGCTGTGCCTGCCCACCCGACACCTACCTGGACCCCCAGGCTGACCTCTGTGTCCCCAGGTAAGTGCAGGCATGAGGCTGGGGGTATCCAGGGAACCTGGGGGCCTGGCTGGGTCCCTCCCCTCAGCCCTCTGAACCCCTCTTCTCAGCTCTGGCTCTGCAGACACTGCTGCCGGGTGCCCCCAAGGTGGCACAGCCCTCAGAGCTAGGAGGGTCTCTCCCCTCATCTTCCCCATCTCTGCCAATAGTTCTGGGCCTTCTAGAAGGTTCTAGATGCTAGAGAGGCCCTGGCAGCTCAGCACTAGCCACAGCGGGACCCTGTCCCCTTAGAGCTCATGGCCGAGCTCATAGGGAATTAGTGACCACCACTAGGCCTGAGGGGGCCCAGAGTGTAAAAAAGATCCTGGGGAGCCCTGGGATCCCACGGGCCATTTGGGGAGCCCTGGGCTGAGAGGCCACTCAAGGGAGTCTGTGCAGTTTGTCTTCCTGCTGCGCGAGGCCTGTGGAGGGAGGGAGGCTGTTTGCTGGAAGCTTCCCCATCTTTCCGGTGTCCCCTTCTCTGTCACAGTGAAGCAGCCTTGGGGGCGTAAGGAGGCTGGTGAGGCTGACCTGGTCCTCTCTGGGGGATGGTCTCTGCTCCCAGTGGTGTCCCCCAACCTGACCCCGCAGGAGTCCCATGAGCCCTGGGCAGGCTGAGGGCCGAGATGCCCGTCCCTGGCCACCCCTCCTCAGCCCCTGATTCACTGTCCTGTCCCTCTCCCCCCGGTCCCAGGAACCAGTGTTCCTGCCACTTCCAAGGCATGGACTTCCCGCCTGGAGACAGTGACATCCCGGCGCTGGGCCACTGGTGAGCTGGCTGGGGAAGGGGGGGACCCGCTGAGGACAGCAAAGCTGGGCAGATGGGCAGAGCTCTCAGAGAGGGATGGTACCATCCCCTCTGTGCGGGGGGTCCAGGGGCAGGGTGGGAACCACTGTCTGTCTACAGGTACAGCGTCGAACCGTGGGCTCTGTGGGCTCTGCAGGGCCTGGACCAGCCGATCTAACCTCACAGCCTCAACTCTCTCTCTCTCTCTCTCTCTCTCTCTCTCTCTCTCTCTCTCTCTCTCTCTCTCTCTCTCTCTCTCTCTCTCCTCTCTCTCTCTCTCTCCCTTTCCCCCCTCCCCCTCCCCCCAGCCACTGCAAGGATGGCGTCATGAGCTGTGATAGCAGAGCCCCAGGTAAGGGTGCCAGGAAGGGCAGGAGGCGGCTTGGGGCTCCCCATGGTATGGGAGTTGTGGGGAGGGGCTCAGGGAGCTGGAGGACAGAGCTGGAAAGGGAGGATCCACCCAGGTGTCACCCCTGAGCTTCCTGTATTCCTTCTCCTCTGGGGTAAGTGATTCCCCCACCCCCCACATCCTGTCCCAGTCTCCACTCCGATGAGTGACTGTCCCTCTTGCTTCTTTTATCTATTTTTTTTCTTTTTTTTCCCTTGGGACCATACCCAGTGGTGCTCAGGCCTTACTCCTGGCCCTGTGCTCAGGAATTACTCCTGGTGGTCATTAATCAGGGGACCATAAGGGTTGCCGGGAATCAAATCTGGGTGCAGGGCAAATGCTTTATCCGCCGTGCTGTTTCACCACCTCTCTATCCTGTCCCCTTCTTGAGGAAGGACCAAGACCGTCTCCTAGAGACAGACAGAGGGGGTGGCTGGGCAGTGACTTTCCTGCAACCTGCACTTCCTGGGTCTAAGATGTCACGGCCCAGCCCAGGATGTGGGAGGCCACGGGCAGGGGGGACAGCCTGGGCCTTTGAGACTCTCAGTGTGAGAGGGAGGCAGGTGGAGCCCATGGTTGGTTGGCCTGGGAGGGGCTCGGAGGGTGGAGAGGGAGGCCTGGGGTCCTCAGAGCAGGCCGAGAAGGATAAGGACCGGCACAGAAGCACTCAGAGCAGGCAAGTGGCAGATAACCGAGCGGGGCCTGCGGGTTCAGACCCTCCCAGCGGCATCCCTGGGGTTCTCACTGCCCCCTCAGAAGCTCAGTTTCCTCGTGGATGTCCTGCACACCTTCCTCCCTCCTCCAGGGCCTTATGTCTCCTCCCGAAAGGTGCTTTTCTTCTGGTCACTTTTGCCTTTGGACTTCTGCCTCTTGGGGACTTTCCATCCCCGGCCAGGCTGGGGGGCCCAGGTCCCTTCTGTCACCTTCCCTCCATCACTCTCACAGGCAGACGCAGGAGCAGCGGACAGGTGGGTCTCTGCCCTGAAGGGGCAGGTAGGGATGGGTTGGCAGTTGGCTGTCCTGCTGATGAAAGCCTCTGGTCTGTGGCCACCCACCGCTGTCCTGTTTCTCATTCTGCTCTGGGTCCCCTGCTCCCTTCTGCGGCCTGGGCAGGCGGAGGTGTGAAGAGAGAGAGAGGTGCCGAGGTCAGCTAAGAGGATGAGGGGGAGGGACCAAGACGGTGCCCACGGGGACAGTGGCGGTGCTCGTCCTATTTCAGGACAGAGTAACTCTCCTGCCCATCATCACATGTGTTTGGAACACGAGGAGCATCTCAGAGAAGTCAGGGTCCAGCAGGGGGGACGGGAGAGGGAGAGAGAGAGAGAGAGAGAGAGAGAGAGAGAGAGAGAGACAGAGACAGAGAGACAGAGAGACAGAGAGACAGAGAGACAGAGAGAGACAGAGGGAGGGAGGGAAAGGTAAAGAGAGGGAGGGAGAGAGGGAGAAAGAGAGAGGGAGGGAGAGAGAGGGAGGGAGGGAAAGGGGAGGGAGGGAGGGAGGAAGGGAGGGAGGGAGGGAGGGAGAGGGAAAGAGAGGGAGAGAGGGAGAGATAGGGAGGGAGAGAGGGAGAGGGAGAAGGAGAGAGTGGGAGGGAGGGAGAGGTAAAGAGAGGGAGAGAGAGGGAGGGAAGGAGAGAGAGGGAGGGAGGGAGAAAGGAAGAGAGAGAGAGAGGGAGGGAGAGAGAGGGAGGGAGAGGGAGGGAGAGAGAGAAAGACCCACTCCACAGCCTTGGTCCCCTAGAACCCAGGGGCCCAGACCCCCTGGCCCAGGTGTCCCAAGCACCTGCCGCCACCCCCTCTCCCCCTGCAGCCACGGCCTGCCCCGCGGGCCAGGTCTTCGTGAACTGCAGTGCCCCGCACGCCGACCTGGAGCTGAGCAGAGAGCGGACCTGTGAGCAGCAGCTTCTGAACCTGAGCGTCCCGGCCCGGGGGCCCTGCCTGTCCGGGTGTGCCTGTCCCCAGGGGTACGTGTCCCGCAGAACCAGCGGGGTCTCGAGGGCCAGAGCGGTCCTCACCGCACCTTGGGGGAGGGCACTGGCCCAGGGTGAGGAATCGGGGCCAGGAGTGGGGGAACTAGACCCACTGTGGGTTCTGCCTGGTGCTGACCCCTGTGGGACCTCGGGCCGGGAGGAAGTGGGCTGCCTCTGGTGAGGACCCGGCGGGCGTCTTCCTACCATCCTGGAACATCATCCTGGGCACAAACTCCCAGTGAGTGCTCACCCCCCTCACCCTCTGCCTGAGTCCCGGTGCCCTCATCGTAGGCTTTCTCAGCATCTCTGGATGCTCAGTCTTGCTCCCCGGGACTCTGGGCCAGGGCTGGGAACTGGAGCTGTCTGGCGGCTCCACATCCTTTGGCCCTGGGGTCCGAGCCTGGAGCCCTGAGCCAAGGGGCCAGGTAGCAGCAATTCCGGAGTCAGGCTTTCCATCCCGATTCCTCTTCCTGGGCGTGTTTGTCAAGTAGCTCAGCGTCAGCTCTCTGGGCAGGCGGGCAGTGCGGGTCTCCTTGCATTTACAAACGCCCTCCCCCGTGGGATCCTGGGAAGAGACGGTCCCTTCACAAGCAAAGTGCAGGACCAGAGCCTCAAGTGTTTGCAGGCTCCTCTGTGCTGGACACTCAGCAGGTGCTCGGGGGCTCGAGGAAATTTGCCCAGGACAAAGAGGAAGCGGTGGGTGCGAGGAAGACTCCTCAGGAAGTGGCCTGGGGCTGGGGCGGGGAGGGGGCTGGGGTTTGTGCTAAAGGTGAAGGTGTGAGTCAGCAGGCTGCTGGCACAGGGTGCCAGCGTGGAGAAGGGAGGGACAAGGAACCCATAACCTGCATAGCTACTTCCTAGTGCCAGGAAGTGTTCCCAGGTCTATAATTAAATTCTCATCATGACCTTGGGAGGAAGGTCTCATCCCCCCTTCTGCTCATGGGAAAATAGAGGCCGGGAAAGTTAAGCGGCTTCGGGGAAAGCCGAGTGGATTTAGCACAGGTTTCTTCCCTTTCCTGCTTCCTCCCACAACCACAATGAAATGTGAGTAATGGACGATAAACACTTTAAATGCCCAGGGACCAAGACTATTGGGCTGGGGATGGCAAGAGACAGATCAATAGTGTTGGAAGAAGGGACAAGGGTGCAGGTATAGAAACCGTCCTTGAACGCAGAGCTTGGTGGCTGATACTGGCCTAGGAGATGGGCCAAGGAGAAGGACCCGACAGGGGTCCTGCAGGGACATCTCAGCGATGGGCTGGTGGGAGGGAGAGAGGGTGAGTGGCTCGTCTGTGGAGTTCACCCCCAGATCTCCAAAAGAAATCAGAGGCCTTGACCAGGGGGCAATGGAGGGGTGCTGTGTTGCCGACAGAGATGAATCTCCTCACCTCATCTTTCCACAGGATGATGTGAAAAGACAGAGTTGTAGTTTACTGGAACCCCAACTTGGTTTTTAGGATGGTGGAGTCACACTCAGGGATGCTCAGGGCTGACTCCTGACTCTGCACTCAGGAATTACTCCTGGCAGTGGTCCTGAAGGGCCATATGGGATGCCAAGGATCAAAACTGCCTCTGCCACGTGCAAGGCAAACTAACGCCCCCCACCCTCCCTTCTGTACTATTGCCCTGGCTCCCAACCCTGGAAGTTTTTGACTCTCAAGCTGGGACTAAAGATAATTTTTTTTCTCTTGAAAAGTATCTGGGTCAAGAGAAAATTATGAAAAATAAAATGTCCACTCAGGGAATTCCCTGACTAAATGCTGATCTGTCTTAAATCTGGGTCCAGTGAGCTTTTGGGTTTTCACTTGTTTTTTTTCCCTCTTAGTTTTAAAGAAAAAATTTTGAGGGGACCACATGCAGCAGTGCTCAGGGCTTATTCCTGCCTCTGCACTCAGGCATCACTCCTGGTGGGGCTTGGGGGAATGTATGTGGTGCTGGGTATTGAACCAGGGTAGGCTGCATCCAAGGCAAAGTGCCCCACCAACTAAACTATTTCTCTGGGCCCTTTCCCTTTTCATTTTTAAAAAGTAAGGCATACACCCAATACCTCCATTGCTAACCACAACACCCAACAGGAGAGAGAGAACTAAAGGGAATGCCCTCCCACAGAAGCAGGGTCGGGGGTGGGAGGGATGATGGGGTCATCAGTGGAGAACAGGCACTGGTGGAGGGATGGGTACTCAAGCTGTGCATGACAGAAACACAAGCACGAAAATATGTCAATCTGTATCTGTACCCTCGAGGCAATTCATTAATAAAAAAATAAAATAAAAAGTAAGGCATAATTTATAGGCAGTCAGTCACACAGATTCCACATATACATTTACTAAGCTCTGACAAATGGGTACCCTCTTACAACCCACACCTCTAAAGATATTTAGAACACTGGATCACCTCAGAAAATTTCTGCACATCTGTGTCTTTTTCCAGTTACTGCTTCCCACACCCCTCTACCACACACTCTGCCTGTTCAAGAACTTTGTCTAAATGCCTGATTTCTTTCCATCAGTGTATATAGTTAAGGTTAGTACACATTGTTGCATTTTCAAGTATTTCACCCATATTTCTAACCTGGTTGGGTACCTGTTAGGTTGGGTGCCGCCCCCTCCTCCTCTGCTGAGTTTTACAGGTTCATTATATATTCCGCTGCAAGCCATTTGTCTTATTGCAAGACTATTATTATTGTCTTCTTGCAAATCAAGTGTGTTGCAAATATTTAGTCCCGGATACTAATTTGCTTATTTAGTTCATGTGTCTTAATATATCTAAAAACTTCCCTCAATAGAAAATTTTTATTTTGATTTGTTTTCTCCCCTTTCGGGTCAATGCTCTCTCTGTCTTTTCTAAAGGATCCTTGCCCACTCTAAGGTGGCAAAGATAGTCTCTGGTGTTTTCTTCTAATAACTTTACAATTTTAGCTTTCACATTTGGGTCTATTATCTATCCAAATTTCTATTTTATGTTTTTAAGTGGAGTCAAATTTTTTTTTGTTTGTTTTTCTGATGTTACTTTCAGTGGTTCTAGCCCCATCTCTAAAAAACACTTTCCCTATCAAATTGCCTCGGCACCTTTGTAAAAAAAATCAATTGATCCTTTAAATGTGGGTTTATTTCAGGACTCTATTCTGTTCCATTGATCTATTTGTCTAACTTTAGGCCAATATGACACCGTCTTAATTTCTGACTCTTTATAGTAACTGTTGAGATGAAAAAGTATTAGTCTTCCAACTTTGTTCTTTTTCAAAGTTTCTTTGGGCACTTCTGTCTTTGTATTTCCAGGCCAACTTGCCATTTTTTTTTTTTTACAAAAAGTGTTCAGAATCTGATTTGGATTATGCTGCATCTGTAAGTCAATTTGGGCAAAACTGACCTGTCCACACTGGTAAGTCCTTTGATCTACACTCTGGTATTGTCTCTCTACATAGGGATTCGTCATTTCCTTCAGCGGTGTTTCATTGTCTTCACATAAAGGTTCTGTACATTAATTCATAGACACCTATGTTTTTGTTGCCATCAAAGTTGAAATTTGTCAAATTTATTGACTTAACATTATGCATACTGTTTTCTTATTTTCTTTTGACGTCTATAGAATCTGCAGTACTGAATCATCTTTGTTCTTAATATTTTTCTTCATTCAAATCTTTTTTCTATTATTTTAAGTTTTTTAGTTTACTCAGTGGGTTGCTAACTTTTTCAGTCTTGTCAAATAATCAACTTCAAGTTTCACTGATTCTCTCAGTTACATTATTGCTTTCCAATTCAACTATTTTTTGCTTTATCATTTAAAATTTTCTTCTTTTTTGTTTTTGTGTTTTAAGATTCTTTTACTGAATCACAGAAGATAGACCCTTACAAAGCTGTTCATGATAGGTTTCAGTGATAGAGTTCCAACATGCATCCTTCCATCAGTGTACATTTCCCAGCACCAGTGTCCCCAGGTTCCCTCACATCAACCCACTGCCACCCCCACCCCACCCTCGCCACAGCCTGCAGTGGCAGGCACTTCTCTCTCTCTCTCTCTCTCTCTCTCTCTCTCTCTGTATTGTGGTTTGCAATACTGATACTTATAGGCTATCACGAATATTCCTTAACCTACTTTAAACATTCAGTTCTTGTCCAACGTGATCATTTCCAACTATTATTGTCATCCTGGTCCCTTCTCTAGCTTACCTACTTTCCGCTCCCCACACACTTATGGCTTTTTCCAACCATTGATCAGTCTTCCTAGCCCCTGTTCTTCCTGGTCTTGGATATTAGTCTTCCACTATGTATATTTTTATATACCACAAATGAATGCAGTCATTCTATAATGTCCCTCTCCTTCGGACTCAAAAAATAAATCAATGAGGGGCTGGGGAGATAGCAGTGTGGGGAGGACATTGCCTTGCATGTGGCCACCCCGGGTTTGATCCCCGGCATCCCATACGGTACCCCCGAGCACCGTCAGGAGTGATTCCTGAGTGCAGATCCAACAGTAACCCCTGAGCATTGCTGGGTGATACCCCAAAACAAAAAAAATCAAAAAAGAAAAGAAATTAATGAAAGTCAATTTGTGATTATTAATTGCTATATGTTTTTGACCTATCTTAATCTAGTAGAGGACAACCACATGCACCATTAGTGAGTGCCAGACTCACTCCCACACGATAGGAAGTATCTCCTGGCCTTTAAAAGAGATCTTAATGCTTCTTGTAAAACTGGTTTCAAGGCTATGAATTCCCTAAGCTATTGACTGTTTATGAAGCTCTGTAGCATTCCTTCAAATCTGATTGATAATCTAGCTGGAAAGAGTATTCTTGTTGAAGTTTTATACTATATCCTTCCATATTTTTCTGGCTCATAGAACCTCATTTGATAGATTTACTATATTGAGGTTTTTTTGTTTTGTTTATGTTTTGGGGCCACATCTGTCAATGCACAGGGATTACTCCTGCCTTTGTGCTCAGGAATTACTCCTGGCTGTGCTTGGGGGAGCACTTGGGATGCTGGGGATAGAGCACTAGTTGGCTGCATGCAAGGCAAACGCCCTGCCCACTGTACTGTTGCTCTGGCCCCATTTGTTGAGTTTTTTTAATGGTCCAGAATACCTTGCTGAACTCCTTTGTATCTGAAAATAATGTGCATTCTGCAGTTATGGAGTAGACAGCATATTCCCATGTACTTCTTTGTCTTTTATATTATTGTTTTCATACATTTACTACTATGTGCTACAAATTCCATAAGTCATCAATACTATTAATCTTGATTTAAATCACATAATTTATCTCTTAAAGAAATCATGGAGTTTTTAAATTTACCAACACTTTACTTTTGGAGTACTTTATCCCTTCACGGAGATCTGATATTCTCTTCCTAAAATGTTCCCTTTCACCTTTCTACGAGTAACCTGGAGAGCTGGGCTATTGCCCAGGTCCACGGTCTGTTCGTTAGGATGCAGCTGGTGCTGAATCTTGATTCTGGATCATAACAGAGACTTCTAAATTAGACCAAGTCCATCTCGTTTCAGAGGCACCTTGAAACCCCTTTGGATAGCATCAGTGGATACGAGTCTGTCTCTGCTAGGGCAGATTGGGACAGGAAGAGAGGCCCTCCGCGTGGATGCTGAATCCTTCAAAGAGGCAGACGAGGGATGGCTGCTTTCCTGACCACCTCTTTGCTGTGCCCCTACAGCCTGCTCAGACACGGGGATGCCTGCTTCCTGCCAGAGGAGTGCCCATGCACTTGGAAGGGGAAGGAGTATTTCCCCGGGGACCAGGTCACTTCTCCCTGCCATACCTGGTACGTGAACTTGCCCTCAGACTCTTGCTGTGTGCCGGAGGTGACAATTGATATGGGACACATGATCATGAGCAGAATTAAACATTCTGTTGTCACTATAATGAGATGATTCCTATCCAGGCTCTGTGTTTTTATGTGTGTTTGTGTGTGTGTGTGTGTCTGGGCATGATCGAATTCTGGAGCATGAGTGCTTACATGAATGGCAGTTTGTTCAGACATGTATATGTGTCTACATGCATGTGTACAACCATACTGATGTTTGCTGACTTATGTGGCCATGTCAGTGTGGGAACAAATGCCTATGTGATGTAAATGCTCATGCCTATGTATGCATAGGTGGGCTTTCATGAGCCCGTGTATACTCACATGCCCCTTTGGCCTCCTTATTTATTTATTTTTGACTTCTGGACCACACCCATCATGTTCAGTCCTTTACTCCTGGCTCTGCACTCAGGGATCACTCCTGGCGGGCACAGGAGTGTCCCTTAAGGGGTGGGGGATTGAACCCGGGTGGGCTACATGCAAGTCAAGCGCCCTACTCATTCTACTATGACTCTGACCCTGAGACCTCCTTATTTTAGAGGCAAACACCTCCAATTCCCAATCTCTTTTGCCCAGATCCTTTCTTCCTTCTAGAATATTCATTGCTTTCTAATTCATGCTGTTATTTACTTACACTTACATTTTGTTATTTGGTATATGTCCTCCTGTTTAGAAATCATCACAAAGGCAGAGCTCTCTCACTGTTTTATTCATTGGTGTATCTCGTAAGCTTGGAATAATTGCCTGGGACCCACTAGATGCTCAATATCTGTCGAATGAATGAATAAGACCCGGGAGGGCTAACGCGAACACGGGCTTTGGGTACAGCTGGATGGTGATGGCATGTTTCTTCACCATCCAGATGCCCCTGTGTCTTTTACATAAGAGAGGCACCCACTGTCTTACCCTCTGGGCTTCCTGCAGAGGCTGATAATTGTTGACCCCAGCCAGGGGACATGAGGCGGGGTCCCCAACAAGGGTTCTGTTGAGTATGTTGCGGGTGGGGCTCAGGCTGTGCCCTGAGAGGTGCCCTGTGGTGTGTGTTTCAGCGTGTGCCAGCAGGGCTCGTTCCAGTGCGTTCTCCACCCCTGCGCCGCCACCTGCACGGCCTACGGTGACCGCCATTACCGCACGTTCGATGGCCTCCCCTTTGACTTTGTGGGGGCGTGCAAAGTGCACCTGATCAAGGTGAGCTTCTAGGGATGTCTCCCCTGCCGGCTGTATGGGCAGGTAGAGCCGGTCAGGGCCCAGGAGGCTCTGGATTCTGGTTTGATGCGTAGTCAGGAGAAGGGGGCGGTGGTGTATCTAAGTCTCAGGGTGCGACTGTGTGGGGACGGGAAGATGCTCAGAGGAGCAGACTCGGGCTAAACAGAGCCCAGCACGGAATCTTGGTTGGCATCACCTTTGGGATCTTGCCCTTGGAAGGTCAAAGGCTGATTTTCTTGTTCTGTTTTAAAATAGTCTCTCACTTAATTCAGCAACACTGCCTTCGGTTTATTGATCCCGTGTTGTAGAGGCAGCAACTTGGACCAAGGGCGGCTGGTTTTCTTGCTTAATGTTGCCTAGTTGGTCCATGGCACAGCCAGGGTCAGCTATAAACCCAGACACCAGCCTGGAGAACTCCATGCTTACGTGGGTGTGTGCTCCCGGGAGGAGGAGGCATGGTATGATAATGGGGGAAATGTGGTGCAGCAGAGGCAGAATTCTGCCCAAGAAGGAGAAAAGGGGAACAGACAGGATAGGTCGGAGTGTGTCTGAGACCAGGCTGGAGACTTTGTTTGGCCAAGAGTTCTGCCCTCCTTATTACATTGGAGTGACCTGATGATAATAATAACACAAAACAAACGCACAATGGAATGAACCCTGTTTGTGTGGCAGCACTCTGACAGGGATCTCACCCAGGAACTAAGTAAAATCTCTACCGAAGTATGGAAACATGCATTAAAAACAGATAGGAGTATACATTGAAGACAAATCCTTTTCCACATGTCTTCTGCCACACTGCCTGCTGGAGAAGCACAAAAGATGCCCCCCTCCCGCCCCCTGTGACTCCTGCAGACCCTCGTCCTGAGGCACATCTTACTTTGTTCACACGATGATGATTCTGCCCTTGGCTTCTCTTTCACTCGAGAGTGCCTGGGATAAGGGCTCAGCTAGTCCCTGCTTACTTTTTTTTTTTTTGCTTTTTTGCTTTTTGGTCACACCTGGCGACACACAGGGGTTACTCCTGGCTCTGCACTCAGGAATTAGTCCTGGTGGTGCTCAGGGAACCATATGAGATGCTGGGAATCAAACCCAGGTTGGCCGCGTGCAAGGCAAACACCCTACCTGCTGTGCTATCGCTCCAGCCCCATCCCTGCTTACTTTTTTCCTTTCAGTGGCACACTAGACATCTAGGGAGAGGAGCTGCTGTACATCGTTCTATCATTCACTATTGATGGTCACTCAATCACTTCTAAATGCTGGCAACAATGTCAAGGTCATTGCCAACACTGAAAAGTTCAGTGAAATTTTATAGGAATGTATTTGTAGCCTCTCAGAAGCAGAAATGCTATTCAAAGTTGTGTGTATGTTCAGTACCTACACATTGCCCTATAACCAAGGAATCCACGTGCATTGGACAGCAGCCCTATGTGCCATCACCAGTCTGCAGATGTTATGTATTTTTATATTCGTTTATTCACACAAGCCTTCATTCATACCAGCAATCATCCATCAGACCCCTTGGGAGGGGGAAGTGGGGAAGTCGCTTCTTCTTAAGCACTGCCTGTGTCCCAATATGAAAGTGAGCATTGGCTCAATGAAGTAAGTGGCCCACACCCACAGTTAATGAGAAGTAAGCTGCCGGCTTCTCCGGAGCCTCTGTCCCTCCACCCCGGTGCCTCTTCACAGGGTCGCTTCTGTCCCCAGATCTTAGAACTCACACCCTCTCTCCCCAGAGCACATCAGACTTCAGCTTCTCCGTGATCGTAGAGAACGTAAACTGCTACAGCTCTGGCATCATCTGCAGGAAGTTTATCTCCATCAACGTTGGGAATTCGCTGATCATCTTTGAAGACGACTCAGGAAACCCGGTAAGACCTGGTGAGGTTGAAGTTTGGAGAGACAACTAGTCCCAGAGCAGAGTCCCAGAGCAAAGAGGGCCGTGGGTGGGTTCCTGACCCAGCAGATTCTCTTCGAGCACCATAGAATTGAGTCAGTGATGGTTGAATTCCTTGGCCGGGATCGAGAATGCAGAGATCATTGTCAGGGCCAGAGGCATGCAGAGCTCCAGGAGGGAGGCAGAGGGTGTGGGGCAGGGCACGGGGCTGGCTCGCGACTTGGAACCTGGCCTTCTGGACGCAGTGTCAGGGGCTGCTCAGGCCTCCGGAATTGTGCATCTGTGTCCACCCCAGAGTCCCGAGAGCTTCCTGGACGAGAAGCAGGAGGTCCACACATGGCGAGCGGGCTTCTTCACGCTGGTACACTTCCCCCGGGAGCACATCACCCTCCTGTGGGACCAGAGGACCACCGTGCACGTCCAGGCCGGGCCGCAGTGGCAGGTAGCTGCTTGAATGGTGACCCCACCCTCTTCCCAGGTGGGCCTAGTACCCGTCTGGGGCTGAGCCAAGCCAGGCAGGGTGTCCTTGCATGAGCATCAGGCCACCTGCCTTGCACCCTCCCCGGATCCTCCCTTTCTGCTGCTGCTTCTGCCTCTCTTTACACCTTGACCCCAGGCTTTCACTTCTGGGTTCATGATACCTCTTCTGCCTGGGACCCGCCCTCGTGCTCCTCTCCTTTCTCTGCCTGCCGGGGAGCCATGCCCAGTGGTGCTTCAGGGATGCTCCTGATTCATGCTCAGGGGGTTGCGTCCGGCAGGGCATGGGGTGGGTGCCGGAGATCCAACCCGGCCTCCCGCATGGCGAGCATTTGCTGACCCCCTGGCCCCCGTGTCCTCTCTTCTTTCAGGGCCAGCTGGCAGGCCTCTGTGGGAACTTTGACTTAAAAACCATCAACGAGATGAGGACCCCAGAGAACCTCGAGCTAACTAACCCCCAGGAGTTTGGCAGCAGTTGGGCTGCAGTGGAGGTAAAGCTGGCTGCTGCTCCCCCGTGCCCCCCGAGCAGCTCTCTGGCCAGCCCCGAGCACCTGAGCCCACAGCTGGTCATTCTATCTCTGAGTGGCACCCCTAGCCTTGACTCAGCCCCAGGGCCTGAGAACGTGCCCCGGCTTAGCTCACAAATCGGACCAAGCCCCAAGCCCCATCTGATTCATACCCCCTCACCACCCCGTCGGGGGCAAGGCTCTGCCTTGGAGAGAGGAGCACTTGGCGGAGAAGGCGAGGCTTGTGGAAGAAGGTGATCACCTTTCCCGTCCCTGCGCATCCCTCTGTGCCTGGCTTAGGGCCCAGGGCAGAGGAGAGACGGGAAGGAGGCGGATGCGGATGGGGGCAGTCTGGGATGACTTCCTGAAGGAGGCAGGGTTAGTGGAGTCCTGAAAGAACAAGCCACACGCAGAGGGCCGGAGGCGTCCGAGAGAAAACCTCTGAGAGGGAGGGCAGCATCAAGGGAGGTAGAAAGGGGAGGTAGAAATGTCCTTCAGGTCTGGAAGGTGCCTGGCTGAGCCTGCCAGGCCTGGACGCTTGTCTGGGCTCACCTGCCAATCACTGGGTACTCATGCATAAGTCCCGCCTTCTCTGGGCCCCTCTGTGGGGGCAGAGGGGCTGTCCCAGGGAGGAACACTGAACCCATTTCCTCCTCTGGGACTGACATGACCAGCCAGATGAGCTGCCAGGGAAGCGCGTGCAGAAAGGTTCAAGGCTGGTGTCGGGGACAGCTGGAAGGGGAACGGGGATCAGTTCCCCATGTCTGCCGGGGGTGCCGCATCCGAGGGCCAGCCAAGCTCACCAGGAGCTTGGGTCCTGCGTGACCTATTGGGTGTAGGTGCAGTGAAGCCTCTGTAGGCTGGGCTCCGGAGTCCTGGAGCTGGGGGTGGCGGTGAGGTGGCAGCCTCATGCCCCTGCTTTCGTTGGTTCAGAAAGGTGTGCTGAACGCCAAGAGGGTTGTTTCGCTGGGGGCCACACCCACCCAGTGCTCAGGGGTCACTCCCAGCTCTGTGTACAGGGATCACTCCTGGCGGGAGACTAGATGGGGCTCAAACCTGGATGGAAGTGTGCGAGGCAGGCTCCCTACCCACTGTGCTATCTCTCCAGCCCCTACGACGGCTTTGAATCTTTCAGCACTTGTGGGGTCAGCAGAGGCTTACAGACACACTATGGAAAACCCCAACTTTCATTTGCTTCGATTTTATTTACTTATATTTATTTTTGCACTGGAGCGATAGCACACGTTTGCCTTGCACGCGTTTGACCCGAGTTTGATTCCTCCGCCCCTCTCGGAGAGCCCGGCAAGCTACCGAGAGTATCCCACCCGCATGGCAGAGCCTGGCAAGCTACCCATGGCATATTTGATATGTCAAAAACAGTAACAACAAGTCTTACAATGGAGATGTTACCGGTGCCCGCTTGAGCAAATCGATGAACAACAGGATAACGGTGCTACGGTGCTATATTTATTTTTGCACAGTTTGCAACCTCTATTTTTTTTCTGCACCAAGTTACTGCACCTTCGCATGCCAACAAAGCACCAAACCCACCCACCCTGGTCCCTGTGTCCCTTCTCTTTTATATTTTTCTTTTGCTTTTTGGGTCCACCCGGAGATGCACAGGGGTTACTCCTGGCTCTGCACTCAGGAATTACTCCTGGCGGTGCTTGGGGGACCATATGGGATGCCAGAAATTGAACCCGGGTCAGCTGCATGTAAGGCAAATGCCCTACCCACTGTACTACCACCCCCTCCCCCCTCACTCTGTGTCCCTTCTTGTCCATCCCATCTCCTCCCCCTTCCCTGTGGCCTCCCCGCTGCCCAGGGGCAGGACCCTAGTTCTGCTGCCAGAGCCCAGAGCACGCTCTGGTCTCAGAGAGGCTGAGTGGGTGAAGAGGCTTTACCCTCTGTGACCATTTTTCTCTCCCTGATGCCCTCATGTAGCACCTGGGGAAGGGTCCCAGGGGAAGGTGTACCCCAAGGAAAGACTTCTCGGCCCTCAGGCATCTGAGCGGGGGACCCAGAGATGGTGTCACCACAGTCCTGGCTGTGCCCAGCCTCTGCCGTCAGGAGTCAGGCAGGGGCTTCATTCATTCTCAGCTCAAGGTGCCACCCGCTGTGCTGGGTGCGAGCCAGGGCTGGGCCCTCATCTGGATGGTTGACTGGGGAGGACCTTTTCCTGGTAACTGTGGGCCAGAGGTGACCTGCAGTGCCAAGACTGACCCGCACCCCCTCATCCCCCGCCTGCCTGCCCTCCACACAGCTGTGCTTGCTCACAAATGGATCCCGGGGTCGGAGTCATGCCTCTCCCAGCCCCTCCATTCCCCCTTCCCTTGTGGGTTTGTTTTTGCTGCTTTTTTTTCTTTTGGGGTCATACCTGGTGATGCACAGGAGTTACTCCTGACTCATACATTCAGGAATTCCTCCTGGCGGTGCTCGGGGGACCATATGGGATGCTGGGAATCGAACCCAGCTGTTGTGCTATCGCTCCAGCCCCATTTTGCTTCTTTAAATAAAAAATATATTTATTTATTTTTGGCTTTTTTTGGGTCACATCTGGGGTTACTCCTGACAATGCTCAGGAACCATATGGGACGCTGGGGATAGAACCCAGGATGGCCGTGTGCAAGGCAAATGCCCTACCTGCTGTACTGTCCCTCTGACCCTTGATTTTGCTTCTTCGTTTTGTTCTGTTTGGGGTTGGGGGGGACACACTGAGCTGTGCCCGGGGCTCACGCCTGACTCTGCACTCAGGGGTCACTCCTGGTAGACTCCGGGATTAGCTGTGGGTCCGGGGACGCACTCTGGGCCAGCCGCGTGCAAGGCTGTCCTGTCTCGGCAGCTCCTCCCCTGGGGGCCCAGGCTGCGAGTGCCCTCCACACCGGGCAGCGGCGTGTGTGGGGACTCGGGGAGGGGGCCGCAGCTCTGCCCTTGCCTGCAGTGTCCAGACCCCCTGGAGCCCCGGGACACGTGTGTTCTGAACCCCCTGCGGGAGCCGTTTGCCAAGAAGGAGTGTGGTGTGCTGCTGAGTGAGGTGTTCGAGACCTGCCACCCCGTGGTGAGTGGAGCCTGGCGCTGGCCTCCCCGGGCGCCCCCCCCCCCCCGGCCCACCCTCTCGCAGAGCCGCCTCCAGCCTGCTTGGCTTCCATGATGCCCAGGGACAGCCAGCCCAGCTTCAGCTCAGCTTCCCCGGACTCTTCCTCCCCAGGGGTGGGGGTGGGGCCTGTCCTGAGCAGTGCCGCCAGACCCCGGGGGGCTGGGCACGGGGCAGTCAATGTCCTATGCTCTGCCCGGCACCCTCCCCAGCCTTGGAGGCTGCCGCCGTCTCAAACAAGCAATCACGCAGCACCCCGGGTGCTGGGGGAGGGGAAGACACAGTCAAGGCCTGGGGAGGGGGGCGCACAGTTTGCAGGGACAGGGCTGCCCAGGGCACAGGGGTCGTGTCCTGGGCGGCCCAGACCCCACATGCAGATGTCTCTCACCCAATCCTATGGGCACCCACCAAGAAGCTGCAGGGCTTCTGCATCTGGCCCCTGACCTCTGACCTCTGACCTCCCCCAGGTTGACGTTACTTGGTTTTACTCCAACTGCCTGACGGACACGTGTGGGTGCAGCCGGGGTGGGGACTGTGAGTGCTTCTGTGCCAGTGTGTCCGCCTATGCCCACCAGTGCTGCCAGCACGGGGTGGCCGTCGACTGGCGGACGCCTCACCTCTGCCGTGAGTGTCCACACAAGTCGCCCGGGGCCCAGAGGGTCAGGGGTGCTGCCCTTTTCGGGTTGGGAGGGGGGGAGGGAGATGCTCAGATGCTCAGGACCTCAGAACCACGGCCGGGGGTGCAGGGAGACCCCTAGGCTGGCTGCAAACCCATTTAACTAGAAGAGTCGGGGCCCCTGGGAACCAGCCCAGTGCCATCGTTTGCGAGCAGAGTGATGTCAAGGAAGTCAAGCACTCCGCTGGGGCTGAGTTTTCCTGTCTGAACAGGAGGCACAGTCCTGGCCCACCAGGTTTACCTGAAGGATTGGGTGGAGGAACGGAGAGCCCAGGGCCAGGAGAACGGGCTGTGGTGCCGGACCAGTCCACTAGAGGGCGCGCGGAGCACACGTTTAAAAGAGCTCCTTGAGTGGGATGCGGGTCGCAGCGCGTATCCTAAAGGCTCAGGGTCCCTTCCCACCAAGGCTTGCGTCTTGTGCCTGCACTCCTGCAGGGCCTTCGTCTCTCCCTCCCTCTCTCCCTCCCATTCTCCTTCCCTCCCTTCCTCCCTCCCTCTCTTTTCCTCCAACTTCCTTCCTTCCTTCCTTCCTTCCTTCCTTCCTTCCTTCCTTCCTTCCTTCCTTCCTTCCTTCCTTCCTTCCTTCCTTCCTTCCTTCCTTCCTTCCTTCCTTTCTTCCTTCCTTCCCTCCTTTCCCTCCTTCCCTCCTTTCCCTCCTTCCCACCTTTCCCTCCTTCCCTCCCTCCTTCCCTCCTTCCTTCCTCTCTCCCTCCCTCTCTCCTCCCTCCCTTTTTGTTTGTTCTGTTTTGTGGCCACGCCCAGCTGTCTCAGGGTCACTCCTGGCAGGCTTAGGAGACCACACTGAGTGCTAGAACCCGGGTAGGACGAGCACCTACTTGCTGTACTGTGACTCCATCCCCTCCCTATCTTTTGTTCAGGTTTTGGTCACACCCAGCTGTGCTCAGGGGTCACTCCTGGTGGTGGTCGGTGGACCATATGGAATTTAGGGATCAAACCCAGGTCAGCTGCATGCACACAAGCCAAATGCCTTAGCCACTGTACTGTCTCTCAGGCCCTCTCTCCTGTTTTTCTTATGGGAGCTCTTCCATCCCTAAGGTTTATATATATATATGTATATATATAATATATATTTAATTATTTTTAAAAATTGAATCACCATGAGATACACAGTTACGAGGTTGTTCATGATTGGGATCCAGTTATATAATATTCCAATACCCATCCCTTCTCCAGTGTACATTTTCCCACCACCAATGTCTCCAGTTTCCCTCCCACCACCTTCCCCACTTGCTCTCTCCCTGCCCCACCAGCCTGCCTCTATAACAGACTCTTTCCCTCTTTCTCTGTCTCCGTCTCTGTCTCCGTCTCTGTCTCCCTCTCTCTCTCCTCCCTCCCTCCCTCCCTCCCTCCCTCTCTCTCTCTCTCTCCCTCTATCTCCCTCCCTCTCGCCTTCTCTCTCTCCCTCTCCCTCTCTCTCCCTCTCTGCCCCTCTCTCTCCCTCTCTCTCTCTTTCCCTCTCCCTCCCTCCCTCTCTCTCTCCCTCCCTTTCCTCTCTCTCTCTCTCTCTCTCTCTCTCTCTCTTTCTCCCCTCCTCCCTCCCTCTTCCTCACTCCCTCCTCTCCTTCTGGGCATTATGGCTTGCAACGTAGGTGCTGAAAGGTTATTGTGTATCCTGTAGGCCTTATCTACTTTCAGCACGAGTTCTGGTCCAGAGTGATCATTTCCAGCAGTCATTGTCTTGCTGTCTGTCCCACACTCATGCATCTCCCTGAGGGCCTGCTCCGCGCCCAGTTTGCGCCTCTGAGCTGGGCACCCAGGCGGGAGCCAGGGCGGCTGCAGGGACTCGGGGCCTGAGTGAGTCTGAGGACCTGGCGGCTATGGGAGTCCAGAGGCAGCACCACGAGTCTGGCCCTGTGCCCTGTGCACTGCCTGCCCCAGGCTTCTCAGGCAGCCTCCGCTCTCTCTCTTTCAGCGTACGACTGCGACTTCTTTAACAAAGGTAAGGCCCCTTCAGCAAGCGGCACCCCGGGCTGGGACACTGGAGCCACTGCAGAGCAGGGCAGGGACACTGGAGCCACTGCAGAGCAGGGCAGGGACACTGGAGCCACTGCAGAGCAGGGCAGGGACACTGGAGCCACTGCAGAGCAGGGCCGGGACACTGGAGTCACTGCAGAGCAGGGCCGGGACACTGGAGCCACTGCAGAGCAGGGCAGGGACACTGGAGCCACTGCAGAGCAGGGCAGGGACACTGGAGCCACTGCAGAGCAGGGCCGGGACACTGGAGTCACTGCAGAGCAGGGCCGGGACACTGGAGCCACTGCAGAGCAGGGCAGGGACACTGGAGCCACTGCAGAGCAGGGCAGGGACACTGGAGCCACTGCAGAGCAGGGCCGGGACACTGGAGCCACTGCAGAGCAGGACCGGGACACTGGAGCCACTGCAGAGCAGGGCTGGGACACTGGAGTCACTGCAGACCCTCAGACTGGGCCCAGCCCACAGGGGCCAGAATGTGTCCCCACTTGGCCATGAACTAGAGTGAAAACCCAGGTCATGGCTTTAATGACCAGAGACCAGACAGGCTGATGTTCAGTTAGGGCTAAGGTGTCCGTGCCACCGCCAGGCTCGTGGGCAGTGCTGGCTGTGCAAGGTGAACTCACAGCCCTGACCTCGGTCCAGCTGGCCAGGGTGCTGGTCAGGTTCATGTAACATTTGGCTTCCTCTGGGGGCTGGAGGGATGCAGGGTGGGGCTGAGGTGCTCGCCTGACACGTGGCAGGAGAGATACAGGCTGTCCGGAGGTGCTCACCTGGCACCTGGTTGGCCCTGGTTCTGTCCCTGAGCCACGTGGTCTCTGCCACCTTGCCAGGGGATACTCCTGAGCACAGTCACTCAGAGTCCCTGAGCACCACACCCCCAAATTCCAGACTTCTCTCCTGGACTCGGGCCCCCTCCTGCCAGGAGGCAGCCCCGTGTGGGTAGAAAACTTGGCTCCGAGTTACCTGGAGAATCAGCTTTCGGTTTGAGCTGATTGACACCCCTCCTCAGCACCCCCGCCCCTTGCAGGATTATAGAGAGTAGAACAGCGGGAAGCCATTAGAGGCAGGTGACCGGGAACCGGCCATCATCTCTCTCACGTGCAGCACCACCAAATCATAGCCCTGGGGGGCTCCTGGGGCCCCGGGTCTCGGGCCCCTGACGGGTTGAATGAGTCCAGCAGGGATCAAGGCATTTCAGCACTGCAGCTCTGAGCAGAGTTTGCCCCTTGGGTGACACTTGAGGGGGACAGTAACTGGCCAGGGGCAGCTCACAGTGCAGCCCGCACAGCCCCCGAGCTCCTCAAACACTTGCTCCCGCTCAGGACCTCCGCGCCCGGCTCCAGGGCCTTTATTACCTTTAATTTTGTTTATATTGATTTATTGACCGAATCACTGTGGTTGACAACATCACAGAGGTATTGATGATGGGCCTTTAGGCCTATATTTTTCCAACACCAATCCCTTCACCACCGCCGTGATGGTCCATGGATGTCCTCAGTTTCCCTCCCACCCTCCAGCCTGCCTCTGTGGCAGGCACTCCCCCACCAACATTGTCCTAGGTCCCCTTCCCTAACTTATCCCCACCCCCGCCCCACCCCAGGGCCAAGCTTCCAGTTCTCCAGCTCTACGTTTCCATTGTCTTGGGGCGTGTGATATTCCCCGACAAGGTTTCTTTACATCCCCCATCTGAGGGGCTGTTCTGAGTCTGTTCCTCTCCCCCGACTGACTTTACCGAGCAGGGTACTCTCCAGATCCATCCACACTGTGGTGGGTCACAGGACTTTTTCTATGACTGAGGAGTGTTCCCTGGTGATTAGGTACCATAGTTTCTTTTCCTGTCCTCGGCACTTGGGTTTATTTCCAGATCCTGGCTATCCTGGCTATTGTGAATAGTGCTGCAATGGGTATAGGAGTGCGGATGTCTTTTCTGCATTGTGCCTTGGGGCCTTTGGGGTAGATATTCCCAGGAGTAGAATCGCTGGCTCATATGGAAGCTCAGTTCCTAGTTTTCTGAGAAATGTCCACATTGTCTTCCCCAAAGGCTGGGCCGGTGGTGTTTCCCACTAGTTGCTCTTCCTTTAAACTGGTGCATCCGTGTGTATGTGTGTGTGTGTGTGTTTTCAATTTACTTTTTTTTTTTTTTTTTGCTTTTTGCATCACACCTGGCGATGCTCAGGGGTTACTCCTGGCTCTGCACTCAGGAATTACCCCTGGCGGTGCTCAGGGGACCATATGGGATGCTGGGAATCGAACCCGGGTTGGCCACATGCAAGGCCAACGCCCCACCCACTGTGCTATCGCTCCAGCCCCTCCATTTACTTATTTTTAAGTTTTTGAGTCACCGTGCGACACAGAGTTACAAAGCTGATCACGGTCAGGTTCAGTCACACAGTGTTCCAGCACCCGTCCCTCCACCAGTGTGCATGTCCCACCACCAGTATCCCCAGTTTCCCTCCCGCCACCCTCCCCCTAGAATGCCCCTGTGGCAGGGACTGTGTGTGTGTGTGTTTGTTGCTGACCCTGAAACACGACATCACACATGGAGATGTGGCATCTTTCTCTCCTGAGAGCTGACTGGGATTCATTTACCTGCCCTGCCTGGTCGGTGCAGGGCACACACAGGTCCCCCTGAGATGCCCTCAGGACTGTGCTCGAGTGCCCTGGGGGGGGAGGGACCTGGGGCCACCAGAGTTGGTGGGGGCTGACATGGGGGGGAGGGAGCAGGGAAAGGCTCACCTGGGATGAGGCACTGGGGCAGGTGGAGACCTGGGTCGGGCAGGTGGAGGCCTGGGGTCGGGTCCTCCAGGAAAGAGCGGGAGAAGAGCAGTGTGGCAGGGGTTGGGGGCTCTTGAGAACGCCAGGAGGCAGCAGGGGGCGATGGCGAGGAGCTGAGTCTCAGAGTGGGGGGTCACCGTGGGTGGGGTGAGGAGCCCTGCACTGATCCAGCCAGCACTAACCAGGCAGGAAGTGAGGCCTAAAGTGGGGATGTGGGAAGGTGGGTTCAGACTGTCCCTGGGTCCCTCTGTCCCTCTGGGAGCTGAGGCTGAGTCCCTGTGCCCCTCCGTGACCCGCATCCCCTTTGCCCTTTGGGCGGAGAGCAGGGTGGGAGGTAGGCAGAAGCTCCGGGAGACGGGGCTGACGGCCGGTGCCTTCCCTCCAGCCCTAGGGAAGGGGCCCTACCAGCTGGCCAGCTGGGCAGCAGCCGGTGCCCTGGTGGCGGCTAGGGCAGCGGGCAGTGCCCTGGTCCTGGTGAGGGCTGAAGACGCCCCTCAGGGGCTCCTGACGAGCTTCCTGCTGACGGCGGCCCTGTGCAAAGCCAAGGCCCACGGTGAGCCCGCCCCGCCCCTGTGCAGCCCTGGCAAGGGAGGCACTGAGGCTGAGACTGGGGAAATGGGGGGCTCTGGCCTGCACCCTGTCCTGGTTTGAGCGGGGCTCAGGTCAGACGCCCGGGCAGGGAAGGGCCCCGTGTTCTGGGGAAGCCCAAGGGGGCGGTGGCAGCAGTGACACCCAGCCCCCACTCCCCTCTGCTGCTCTGCCCCCCATCAGGGAAGGTTGGGTGGGGGGCTCAGGAGCAGTGGGGACTGGGGCAGCCTCCCGGGAGCCTGTTTGCAGGCTGCAGGCCGGAGGCAGGCACGGCCACACCGGGGCCCCCAGCCCTCTGGCCTGCAGCCCGCCCCACCCCCACCCTGGCGTCTCCTGCGCTGTCGTCGGACCTGAGCACAGAGAGGGCCCTGGGTGGTGCTCTTGCAGACTGGGCTCCCTGGTCGTCTGGCCCACACATGCTGGCCCAGGCCATGCTCTTCCTGCCCCCACATCCCGCGGGAAGCCTTGGCCTCTGGAGCTACAGAAAGCACCGAACAGCCGACGCCAGTGTGGGTTAGAGCCTGGACCCCAGAGACGCTCCAAACACGGGGAGAATTCAGTTCTCAGGGCCCCAGTCTGTCCTGCTTTGGTTCTGAGCAGCCCCCTACCCCCCTCCTCCTCCTAATCCCTCTGTTCCCCCTCCTCCCACTCCTCCCCCTCCTCCTCCCCTCCTCCCCCTCCCCCTCCTTCTCCCCCTCTTCCCCTTCTTCCCCCTTCTCGTCCTCCTTGTCCTCCTCCTCCCCCTCCCCTCCTCCTCTCCCTCCTCCCCCTCCTCCTCCCCCTCCTCTTCCCTCTCCTCCTCCTCCTTCATCTTCCCTCCTTCCATCCTCTCCTCTCCTCTCCTCCTCTCTTCCTCAGGTTCAGAAGGAAGGAAAGAAAGGAGAGAGGGAAGGAAGGAGGAAGGAGGGAAGGAAAGGAGGGAAGGAGGGCGGTGAGCCCAGCCTCTGCCCAGGGTCCCTCCGGGCGCCTACTGTGGGTGCTGTGAGCCTGGGCAGCACCAGCAGGGGGCAGCACTCCAGGGAGGTGTTGCCGGGCTGCCCCTGGGAGTCAGGACAGGGTCGCGCTGAGATGCTCCGGGGACACTGCCCTGACCTTCCCTGTGGCTCTCCGCAGACCCGGATGTGGTGTCCCTGGAGGCAGCGGACAGACCCAACTTCTTCCTCAGTGTCACAGCCAACGGGTCCCTGCACCTGGCTCAGTGGCAGGACAGCGACACCTTCCGCGGCCGAGCCTCCTTCGCCCTGCACCGGGGCACGGGGCGGCGGGAGGGCCTGGTGGCGCTGGAGTCGCTGGCGGAGCCCGGGGCCTTCCTGCACGCGGCGGGCTCCGCGCTGGCCCTGCGGCCCTTCCAGCACTCGGAGGCCTTCCGCAGCGCCACGCTCTTCCGCCTTCTGGGTAGGCGGCCGCCGCACCCCTGGGCCCCTCCGCGCCCGCCCTGCCTCTCCCACTTCCAGCCAGACTCCCCTCTCTCCTGGCCCCGAGGGTCCGGGCGGGCGGCCACTTCAGTCTGCAGGGGGCGGGGGCGGGGGGGGGGGCGGTCCCCTTGCCAATGGCCCGCAGAGACATGGACAGTGCAGCTTGGAGGCCCGCCAGCTGCCAGGGTCCTCCAGGGGCCGGTGCAGGATTTAAAAATAGGGCGACCTTTGGGGAAGCAAGAGAAGAAGTAGCCACTGGCTCAGGTTTCCTGCCCAGGAGCTGGGGCACCACGGGCACCCTGCCCGGGGCCAGCAGGACCCTGAGGGGCACCTCTGTGCCCTTCCTTGCCAAGGCTGCGGGGTTCCAGGGTTCCCACCATCTCTGGGCGGGGCAGCTGCCGCCCCCAAGCTCTGGCTGTCTCCTGGGGGCTCTGGGGTGCCACAGGCAGGATGCAGGGACCCCTCTGCAGAGGGTGGGGTACGTGAGCACTGTGCCAGCTGCTCCCCCACCACTGGGGAGCTTTCCTTGGCGAGGGCTGGGCCGGCTCACCCCACTTCCTCTTCCTTCCCTTCACTGTTACAATGAGGAGGGGGGTCGAGGAGGGGCTCACGGGCACCTGGCCATGGCGCTTCCCACCTCAGTTGTGCTCGAACCCGCGTCAGTGCCTGCCAGGGCTCTGTGTGTGTGTGTGTGTGTGTGTGTGTGTGTGTGTGTGTGTGTGGCCCTGGGGAACCCCAGACAGCACTGCTTGCTAGCACTGTGCTCGGCATGTTGGGGTGGCAGTGGGGATGGAACTCGCAACCTTAGGCCCCCAGTGCAGGCACAGACTGGCCATCTCCGGTGAAGCCCACCCCTGCGCAGGTCCTGGCTGGCTGGGACGGCCGCACCATGGCCCTCCTAGGGGATGGGGGCGGGGGGCTGGCACAGAGCAGAATGAGCCCAGGCTTTGCAGCCAGATGGCCTTGGACTCACGTCTCGACCCCCCCATCACTTTTCCGTCATCATTTCTTCACCTGCAAAGGCAGGTCGAGGCCTCCAAGCCTCTGTGCGGGGGTCAGTGGCCCCTCACGGGCTCTGCTCTGGGCCCGGCACACGGAGAAGCTCCCCCGAGTGTCACTGTCTCAGTTTTGGCCTCGAGGCTCTGGGGAACGCCGGTTTGCTCTGCCATTCGCAGCCGCCTGGAGATGGGGAAGTACTGCTTCCCCCACCCCGGGGTGCTGCAGGACCTGACTCCCCCCTACCCCTACCTCACCGCTTCACAGCTGCACGCTCCACCAAGGTGGGCGCAGGACTGGTGCTCCCGGAAGGAAGCAGCTCCTGGCCTTCCCGAGTCTCCCTACCCCGCAGCAGCGTGGGGCATCTCCCCTGGGAAAGTCCCATCTTCTGTCCTCTGCGGGGTTCTGTACCTGGGCCCGGCAGCGCCTCCTGGGGGTGGAGAGTGAGGAGACCTGGGGACAGGCACAGGGTTGCTGGCCCTCTCAGGCGGCCGGAGCCTGTGCTCAGAGCAGCCGCACTGCCGAGGCCACTTCTGGGCACAGAGAGGGCAGGGCCGGGCCAGGAGCGGTTCTCTCCCCCTGGGGGCCTGATGCCCACAGGGCCCGGGGATGAGTTGGGGAAGGATCCCTGGATCCTTTTGGCTACTTAAAAAAAAATTTTTTTTTTAATTGAATCACTGTGAGATCCAGTCACAAAGCTTTCATGTTTGAGTTTCAGTCATACAATGATCGAACACCCACCCCTCCACCAGAGCACACTTTCCACCACCACCAGTGTCCCCAGAATCCCCCCATCTTCCCAGCCCTCCCTCTGCCTCTGTGGCAGACAATTTCCCCCACGCTCTCTACTTTGGGGCATTCTGGTTTGCAGTACAGACACCAAGAGGCTATCACGTTTGGTCCATTACCGACTCTTAGCACACATCCCCCAAGCCTGCCTCGTGAGCTGGGGGAGAAGACAGCGGGAATAGACAAGGGATCACTAACCTCCTGCTACTTTGGACACCAGGAGAAAGCCAGAGCACCGCCCCGCCCCCCAGCACCCCATCTCCCCTAGGGCTCTGCAGTGGCCCGGCTGGAGGCAGGGCCAGGAGGAGGGGACTGGGGACTGTGTTGTGGGTGGGGTCATGGCTCCACCTGGACTGTCACTCAAAGCTCTGCTCCTGACCCCCACACTCCCCCTTCCTTCTCAGTGCAGACACCAGGTTCCCAGAAACCCAGGAGGATCCCAGGGACCTTCCCTAGCTCTAGGGACAGCCCTCCCCCGCCCCTGCCCCCGGGTGGGGAGGGGGGCTGGCTTTGGCTTCCCCTGTGCACAGGTGTTGGTCTTTTCTATGGGGAGGGGTGAGCCCAGGCTGTCACCTCCATGTGTGAGCACTTGCCCCAAGCTGGCCCCCAGCCTCTGGGGTCGGACTTGGGGGCACGCTGCTTTTCCAGATGCCAAGCCCTCGGGGGCCGCCTACCCCACCTGCGAGTGGCGCTATGACCCCTGTGCCAGCCCCTGTTTCCAGACCTGCCGGGATCCGCGGGCCGCCAGCTGCCGGGAGGTGCCCAGGTGAGCCCCCAGGTGCCCCCGAGCTAGCCTGTCGTGGTTCCCGGATCTGTGGGCAGGCCTGTATGTGATCGGGGGACGCAGGCCCGAGCGCACACACAGACGCACCTGTGCTCGCATTTGCTCTGAGCATCCCCCCCATGCGCTGCACATGAATGCAGGTGGAGGATGCGCCTGGCGCTGTGCCCCCATTGCGTGGGGGGAGGGGGAGGCTGAAGGCTGTGGACTCACATGCGTGCCCCCGTGTAAATGGCCTGGGTTCGAGGTTGCCGCAGAGGCCACACGCACGGGCCTTGCCCTGTGTTCTCCGCAGCCTCGGAAGGTGCGGGAAGGTGCCTCGCCGAGACGGCGGAGCGTGCGCGCATGCGTGTGAGGCCAGCCCGTGGCGCGCACCCCTGTATGTGGTGTCCCCACAAAGGGGCCTGTGAGCATCACACACGCGGGTTCAGAACCAAGGAGGAGGCCATGAGAGGGTGCCCCGCGCCCCCCAGGGCAGGTTCTGACCTGCTCCCCTCCCTCTTCAGGGTGGAAGGCTGTGTGCCTGCCTGCCCCGCCCCCAGGGTCCTGGACGAAGTCACGCAGCGATGCGTCTACCTGGAGGACTGTAAGTGACCTGCACGGAGCCCGGACTTCCTCTGCCCCGTCATGCCCTACCCTCTGCCCCCTGCCCCACAGCAGGCTCAGCCTGGGGCCTTGGGGAAGGAGAACCCGGAAGGTCTGCCCGAGGCCCGGTGGGGCCCCCTGGTGGGGTGGGACTGGCTGGGGTCGCCTGATGCTGATGTGACACCATCCGGGGTCTCAAGCTCTAGGCTGGCAGGGTCCAGGCCTGCCCGCTGCTCTGACGGGGCACCCCCTGACTGCCCCGCCCCCCCCTCCAGAGCCCATCTGTGCCCGCGGTCTGAGACCTTCTTCTGTCTGCCCAGGTGTGCAGCCCGGGCTCCAGGTCCCCACGGACGCCCCTGGGAATCAGACCCTCGCCCCTCAGCTGCCCACTCCTGGCCACGAGGAGCTACAGCCGCCATCAGGACCTCCGGGGGCTCCCTCCCAGGGGCCAGCGTTCACCCCAGCTGCCCCTCTCATCACGGCCCCCAACCCACCCACAGAGGGACCCCCGCAGTCTCCAGGCACCCCCCGGGCCACTCTGCAGCAGCTGCTGAGGGTCTCTAACGCCCCCCCTCACTTCACCAAGGCCCCGGCCGGGCACAGAGTGGCCACTAGCCACCCGGTCACCTCCCAGCCCCCCAAGACCTCCCTCACAGCAGATGCCCCCCCACTGTGGCAGACACCAGCTCCCAGCACGGGGTCAGGTGCCATGGAGACAACCAGCGTGACTGTGCCCTCGACCCAGAGCCCCAATGTCACTGTCCCAACCCGCTTGCCCGAGGCACCCCACTTCCCTCTCATGACCAAAGCAGTGCCAGTCACAGGCCCCGGGCCCTTTCCTGCCAAAACGACCCCTGTACAGCCCTCCCCCAGCCCGGGGCCACCCGCAGTGCCCTCTCCCCGTGGCACGGAGGCTTCTCCACATGTGACCCCCAGACTCACTTCCTTGGGCTCCCAGGAGGCCTTGCTGACACCTGAAGTAGCAGAGGTCACCAACAGGACCGGGGGCCCCCAGGCTCCCCAGTCTCAGAGAGTCACCAGTCCCAGCAGCTCCCCAGCCGAGGCCGGGACATCCACAGAGCAGCTGCGTGCTGGACCCCTGACAACCAAGAGAGCGGAGGTGGTGCTGTCCACGGAGGAGGTCCAGGCTGGGCCCAGCCAGCCCACGGGGCTGCCGCTGTCCCCGCTTCCAGGCCCAATCCCCACGGCCCTGCCCAGCCCTGCCCGACTCACCGCCACAGCCACCAGGCCTCCAGCCAGGCTCCCGGCCACTCCAGCTGTCCATGGCCTGTCCCCAGCTGCCCCCGAGCTGGGGGCCATGCCCTTCACCCCTGCAGAGTCAACCCGGCCACCCCACCTCCTCTCTGGCCTCCCCCTGGACACCAGCCTGCCCCTGGCCAAGGTGGGCACATCTGCCCCCGTGGCTATGGTTGGCCCAGAGGAATCCACCAGCAGCCGTCCACTCCAGCCGCAGGCCACGGCTCTCACCAGAGCCACGACTCCACCTGTGTGGACAGACAGGCTGGCTGTTTCTCCTACCCAGACCCCCCCTGTCCAGGCACTTGCTATGGACCACAGCACCCCCGAGGCCCCGGGCACGGCATCAGGTCCGCTTCCCGAAGCCCCAGTGCCAACCTCTGAAGCAGGGGCCATGGCCGAGGGGCTGCCCTCCACAGTGTCCAGCATTCCGGGGAGGAGCACCACAGGGAGGACGGCCATTCTGTCCAAGCAGGTGTCTCTGCCCAGCTCAGTGGATAGCTCAGCAGATGGCCCTGGGCAGGGAGGGCACACGGAGCTCCCACCAGCTTCCACCCACAGTCTTGCTGCAGCCATGGTGGTGACTGGGGTCCCAGGTCCCTGGGTGGGCATGGCTCCCCTGGGGCCCACCTCCCACCCACCAAGCAGCCTGCCACTCTGGACAGCCTCCCGAGAGAGCCCTGGGGCACTGCTCCTTCAGCTGCCCGAGGCCCACGGCCCCTCAGCAGGCCCACAGGGGCCTGCAGAGCCAGGGGGCGAGGCTACCACTGAGCAGTCTGGGCGCTCAGCTCCCGTCCAGAGCATCCCCGAGGGCTCAGCCTGGGCCACCACGGAGGCCAATGTGTCTGCCACCTGTGTGGTGAGTGACCTGTCTGGGTTCTGGCTTCCTGGGGTGGGCCCCTCGCTGCCTTCCCCTCCTCCTGGTCACTGCAGTCAATGTAGTGAACAGGTCAGAGGCAGGATTCCGCGGGACGGACTCATAGCTTTTAGTATTTGTTACATCCACCACCAGACAGCACGTCTTAGAACCCAGCCACGAGGTCTTATTTGTCACACGAGGCATATGATCCAGGTCCTGATTCTTATCACTCCCCCAACACTTAAGTCAGGATCAGTCCACATTGGTTTAGCAGTAGAGTCCGAATGACGCACAGTCTGGTTAAGGAGCACAGGCGGCCGCCAGAGCCTTCGGGTGTCTGGGCTCACATCAGCCTAGTCCGACCCTGCGACTTGGGTGGCAAGTTGGATGGGAGAAAGGAAGAGGGCACACACAGGAGTGGTCCCTGGATGCTACAGCATGTTTGTTTGTTATTTCATTTTTATTATTATTATTTTTTTGATCACTGGTGCGTTGGAGGGCTAAGCAGAGATGGTCTCTGTCTCCGGTCTGAATCTTTGTGCATTTATACTCAATTCTGCTGGTCTTTGTCGGAGGTCCCAGCACTGTAACCCACAGTCCCACGCTCCTAGTCAAGGAGCCAGAGTCTCTCTTGATTGGCTGATTTCCGGCATCGCCTTATTCTCACATTCTGGTTGGCTGGATTGTTCTTGCATTCTGATTGGTTGCAGCTCATCCAATGGCCGCAGCCTGCGTATCCATGCCTTGTTCTTGCATTCTGATTGGTTGTAGGTAGATGTCTGTGGGGGGTTGTTATTAGCACGAGTCTCTCCGTTTTGTCTCACGTTTCATATATGCTCCCATCGTATAGTCTCTGGTGAGGGTACCAACACCAGCCTTGCCTCTACCCCAACCTCCTGCCCAGCACCTAAAAGCTTCAGCTTCACTAAGCCCTCACCAGGCTGACTGCTTGACACAGGATGAGTGACAGCACGGTGTGCTGCTGGTGTGTGCGTGCTTCTTCTGTCCCTGACTGGGATGGGATGTGCTTCATCCTCGTGACTGGGGGACACAGCGTTCACTGGGTGTGTTGAGGGTGTCTGGGAGAGTGAGCGTGCCTGTGTGCTCCCGGGACAACCCGTACACGTGGGACAGCCAGGAGGAGAGCTTTAGGGGGCCAGTCCCCACCCTGCGGGGCCCAGCCCCAGTACCCTGTGAGTGCGTTGGGCAGGCGCAGGCAGACCCTCCAGTGCTTTTTACTCTGATATTTCTGCTCTGCTAGAATCAACATTGAAAAGGGTCCATATTTGGGGGAACTCGGAAAGGGAAGGGGCGGGGTAGCTACTGGGGCAGAGGTGGGGAGGAACTCACTTTGCACCCTTGCTCTGTGCCCCAGCCAATTGCGGAGCAGGACTGCGTGCGCCACATCTGCCTGGAGGGCCAACTGATCCGTGTGAACCAGTCCCAGCACTGTCCCCAGGGTGCAGCTCCCCCTCGCTGTGGGGTCCTGGGCCTTGGCGTGAGGGTGGGCGGGGACCGCTGCTGTCCACTCTGGGAATGTGCCTGTGAGTCCTTAGGACATCCTGTCCTCCCCATGCCCCTGACCCTGACCACTGCTCCCTGGCCTCAGGGTAGCCATGACCCCCCCAAGCACCCTCCTATCTCAGCAACCAGACATGGCGGATTCCCTACTCTCGGACCCTCTGATCTCTGAGTGACACCTGCCCTAACCTTACTACCACCCCAGGGCTTCTGGCCCTCCTGGGAGGGATGTGGGTGCAGCCCTGAGCCCCAGGGCATCTGCTTCTGCCTCTCCCCTCTCCCCAGGCCGCTGCTCCATCTTCCCTGATCTCAGCTTCGTGACCTTCGACGGTAGCCATGCAGCCTTGTTCAAGGAGGCCATCTACGTCCTCAGCCAGAGCCCAGAGGAGCTGGTCACTGTGCATGTCCTCGACTGCAAAAGTGCCAACCTGGTGCCTACCCCTCACTTTCCCTCCCACCGGGCCTCGGGTGTGACTGGGTTTGGCGAGGGGAGAGCTGTGAGTTGGGTTTAGAGGGTGTCAGAGGGGAGCCCAGATGCAGAGGACTCCGCCTCCCGGGTCTCCTGTGTGTGAGGAACGGAGGTGAGTGAGGCCTCCCCAGGCCCACCCCCAGTCACCCCAGCCCCACCCCCAGTCACCCCAGCCCATGAGGGAGGCCCTCGTTGTAGGGGCCATGGGCACAGCTGCCACCCATTGCTACTAGGACACCTCCTCTGGTCAGATGAAGAAAGCAGCTTGTATTTTCAGGAAGTGGGTTTGCATGAGGTCAGGTGGCAGCTGACCCCACGGGATTCCATGCACGGCTCCAAGTGGGAGCCCAGACATAGTGAGACATGGGGTGGGCCAGAGGCTACTCACCCTTGTCAGTGAGAAGGCAGCAGGACTGGCTCCAGGGTGACAACGGGCCTGGGGTCATGGACTCTCTCTGCAGGGACACCTGAACTGGCCCCCGTTCTGTCTGGTGATGCTGAATGTGACTCACCTGACGCATCGGATCACCGTTGACCGCTTTAGCAGGAAGGTGAGCATCTCCAAGACTGGCCCTCCAGGGCCTCCTGGGTCAGTCAGCTCAGGGGCAGGGGGCCCGGCAGTGGGCAGTGGGGACAGGGGCTTGAGACTTACTCAGCTCTGAGAGTGGAAGTGGCGAGAAGTGGCCCTCTCTAAGGAAACAACGCAAAGTTGTATATATTGGGATGGGGTTCTAATTAGAGTATTTATGGCCACTCTTGTGCTAAGCCAGGAAGTGTACCAGGAGAACAGGGCATCAGAGAGACAGAGGCCCGAAGTGCTCTGGTTAAAGTAGCACATGTGTTTACAGAATCACCTTGGTGTTCGCAAAGGGATCTGGCCATGAGAGCATTTGGCTTTTGGTCCCTTCTAAGAAGGGGCCTGTATGAGTGAGGATCCTGAGCTGAACTTATTAGCTCCACACCAAGCCCACCCCTGCCAAGGAAGCTGGTGTCCAGCCACCACCCACTTCAGGTGGCACCTGCTCCATAGATCTGCCTTTACTGGCCCTGTGGATGAGGGGAGTCTCTGGCTCACCTCCCTGGGTCCCAGAATCCTGACTCCTCCACCCATTGCTGAGGCCAGGCCTGCAGCCTCCTGTTTCATGGGGGCTGCCACGCCCTGCGTGTGTGTGTGTGTATGTGTGTGGTGTGTGGTGGGAAGGGATGGGGGGGAGTCTCACCAATAAAGCCCAGAGCAGCAGGTTTTCAATGAGTTGGATCCTTGGGTTTCATGAAGAAGCTTAGTTTTAAATTGCTCTCCATTTTTCAAAATCAAGGTAGGGTTTACAGTCACACTCATCCTGATTCATGTGCAACTGGGGAGGTTTTAACCAATGCCGAGGGCTGCAGGCAACACTGTTATCACGTTCCATGATCATATCCCATACCGCCCCAACATTGCCTGCACCTTTTGGTGGTTCATGCGCTGCCTTCCCTACATGCTCTCCTTCCCCCAGAATGCCGTGTAAATGCGGTTACCACACAAGCACACCTCTCATCATTTCAGTCGCTCCCTGCATAGCGCCCGCCCGACAGAGAGTCAGCTGTAGCAGGTAGAGCCATGGCATTACACTCTTTGACATGTGCACCATGACCAAAAGTCACCTGACACAGTTCTGAGTATTGCCAGTATCACTAAGCATCAGACTATCTACAGTGGGGTTCATGCATGTCACCAGAGGCGGTGGCTTCTTCCTCCCTGTGTGGGAAACCCTTCCAACTGCATGCATAGACCTCTGTGTGCATCATCTCCATCCACCCATGGGAAGGATTCGGCTGGTTTCAGTTGGGAGTGACAACCCTGCTGCAGTCATTCTTAGAAGGATTTGCTGTGGCTCCCGTCCAGGTAGGGAGCCAGGCTTCAGGGCCAGAGGTATTGCGCTCTATAATAGCTTGCCCAGTTATTTCCCAAAGTGGGTCTGCCCCATCACTGTCAACATGTATGAGAGTTACAGTTGCTGCGGATCTTGGCTGGCTCTTGGTAGCTTCCGCTTTATCTTTCGTTTTGTCTTAGCTATTTGCATGGGTATATTAGGATCTCGTTTATGGCTTGAATGTGCATTTCCCTAATGGCTGATAATGTGGAGCATCTTTTCATGTGTTTTCCCCCATCTTTGATGATATATTTGTTCAAATATTTGGCATATTCTTTTTTCTTTTTAGTGTCCCCCCCTTCTCCAGTGCTTCTGCAGTGCTTGCGGCCCCTCAGGTCAATCCCAGAAATACTTTTCTTGACTGTGAGCTGGTCCAGTGCTTGGGTCATGTGGTTCTGGGGACCACCAGGGCCACCCAGTGGTTCTTTTTGTGAAGGTCCTCATGCATACAAGGTCTGTGTGCCAGCCCTTTCAGCTATCTCCCCACCCCCATCTTTTGTTTATTAATTTTTTTTCTGGTTTTATTTTATTTTATTCACTTATTGATTTGGAGGCCACAGCTGGCAGTGCTCAGGGATTACTCCTGGCTCTGTGCTCAGTAATCTCTAGCATGCTCAGGGGACCATTTGGAATGCTGGAGATTAAACGCAGGAAGGCCGTGTGCAAGGCAAGTGTCCTGGCCACTGTACTATTGTTTCAGCCCATCTTTTAAAGATGAATTAATAATTTTAAAGATTATTTTAAATTTTAATATTTATTATATTATAATAATATATCATGACCATATTTAGTAATAAATCCCATTAATCGTCAATTTCTCGAGTGGGCTCAGTAACCTCTCCATTCGTCCTTTCCCTGAGATCTTAGAAGTCTATCTGGACTCGGCCCTCCCAAAGATGCCACACTGGAGGCTCTTTCAGGGTCAGGGGAATGTGATCCACCTGATACTGGCTTTAGCATATGAATACACCATGGGAAGCTTGCAAGGCTGTCCCATGTGGGCAGGAAACTCTCAGAAGCTTGTCAGTTTCTCCCAGAGGGAGAAGTAGGCTACAAGATATCGCTGGGAGCTCGCTTTTAAGTCTCTGGATGTTGGCCAATGATGGGATTACACACACCTGGGTTCCTCTGCTGGTACCTTCATGTGTGAGGCCTGTCCGAACCTGTGGAGAGGGGCCTCGAGCATGGCTGTAGCTAGGTTCTGGTGGTCTTTGGCTGCTGGGAGCTCTGCTCCGGGTGGGGAGGGAAGCTGGAGCCCATCCCCTCCGAGGGGCCCCGGGGAAGACAGCCAGGCGTTCGGGCCAAGAGACTCTTGTGATTCATGATTCGTGATTATAGTAATAATAATTATTTTAATAGTATTAATCAATTAAGTTAAAAATTATTTGTAAGTCTAGGAAATTTGTTATATATTTTTGGATACAAGTTACTTATTAGATAGAAATATTATCTTCAGTATGTGGCATGCACTTTTTCCATTCAATTACAGAGAAAAAATTTTAAAGGGAAGAAATTATTTATTTTGCAAGAGTTCAATCTGTCCATTTTTTGTGGGTCCTGATTTTGACAAGCTAACCTTTGCCTAACCCAATTCACAAAGATATTCTCTTAGGTTTTTCTTCTATTAGACATGTCATAGTTCTAAATATCCCTTGGAACTGTAAGCTACCTCTTCTCCAATTAAAGGTAACTTTAGGTCTTCCTTTTCAATAATATGCTTTTTATTTCTAATTCCAGGTGATTGCTCTGGCCCTTGAGCACGATGTTGAATATTGGGAGCTCACATTCCTGCCTTTTCCTCCCATTTTTTTTTTCAGATTCTGTCACTTTATCTGTCTTGTCTGTAATAATGCCTCTTGATTTCTTATGTATTTAGCACTCACAGCACTGTCATATGTTGTTCATCGATTTGCTCGAGCAGGCACCAGTAATGTCTCCATTGTGAGACTTGTTGTTACTGTTTGTGGCATATCGAATATGCCACGGGGAGCTCACTAGGCTCTGCCGTGCAGGCAGGATACTCTCGGTAGCTTGCCAGCCTCTCCAAGAGGGATGGAGGAATCGAACCCGCGTTAGCCACGTGCAAGGCAAGCGCCCTACCCGCTGTGCTATCGCTCTAGTCCTTAGCACTTATATTTAAGATATATCCTTTTCTGTCCCTTTTCTTTTAACTTTTAGATTGTATATTTTTATTTAAAATGGGGTACAAGGAAGCAAATAGATGGGTCTTTCTTTTATTTAATCTGCCGATTTCTTCTTTTTAGTTGGAGATGTTTAACTGTTTTCATTCTGTTTGGCCATCGATATGATTGCATTTATGTATACCATGATGTTAATTTTTGCCCTCTGTCCCCTCTGGCCATTCCCTCCCTTTTCTCTATCTTTGCCTTATTTGGGGCTGTTTCTATTAACTCTATTTCATGACCCAAGTTGGATTATTTTTTTTCTGGTGATACCTTTAGGGTTTTTAGCACATCTACTTAACATGTAAATCTCACTTCAAGTATTATTTTACCACATTATACATAGAATAAGAACTTGATATAGTGTACTTCCACTTCCTCAGCCCCTGCCTTTGTGCTATTATCATTATACATTTTACTTCTACATTTATCATACTGCCATAGTGCATTAATATTTTTTCTTGGCAGTCAAGGAAAAATACTCAATGTTATTTTTACAATGAGAAAATTTTTTTTATATTTCTACTTGTTTGCTACTTCTGGTGTTCTTTATTCCTTTGAAAAGATCTGATATCACCTCTCCTCTGCCCAACTGCTTCCTTTAACATTCTTACAACTCAGGTCTGCTGATGATAAATACTTGAAGTTCTTGGGTGTTCAGAAGAGTTTTGATCTCACCTTCACTTTCAAGATATATTTTCACTAGATTTCGAATTATGGATTGTCTTTTTTTAGTGCCTCAAAGATTGTACTACATTATCCTTGTTTTTTAATTGATGATTTTGCTTTCTTTTGTGGGGAACTTGGGCCACATCTGGTGACACTTGGGGGCTTCTACCAGCTCAGTATTTGCTTCTGTTGGTGCTCAGGGGACCATGCAGAGAACACTTTGAGCAATCTCCAGTCCCAAGATTTAACTGCTTTGAAGTTAACAATTCAGTGGGGTTTAGTATACTCACAGTGTTGTATACCCAGACTCTAATTCCAAAGCATTTTTATCATCCAAGCAAGAAAACCTGACCCCATTAATTAGTTCTTCTCTACTTATCTCCTTAATCTTGTTTGATCACCAAAACCACACCTGTGTATTGATATATTTATTCTGAATATTTCACGTGTATTATATACATAGGTAGATTAAGAGAATATGTAACTTTTTTTTTTTGGTTTTTGGGTCACACCCAGCGATGCACAGGGGTTACTCCTGGCTCATGCACTCAGAAATTACTCCTGGTGGTGCTCGGGGGACCATATGGGATGCTGGGATTCGAACCCGGGTCGGCCGCGTGCAAGGCAAACACGCCCTACCTGCTGTGCTATTGCTCCAGCCCCGAGAATATGTAACTTTTTGTGACTGGCTTCTCTCACTGGTCCTTTTAGAGGCTGACTCACACAATAATTTCTATTAGTACTCTTTTTCTTTTTCTGATGGAATCGTACTTCTTTGTAAATGCATTTCACGATGTGCTTCTCAGCTCTCTGGGCATTTTCACCTCTTGACTACATTAACTATTGCTGTTATGGAGTTCTACTGTCTTGCTATTTCTAATTTAAAAAATCTGCTGTCATTTTCCTATCTGATTTTCTGTTTTTTTTTTTTTCTTTTTGGGTCACACCCGGCGATGCACAGGGGTTACTCCTGGCAATGCTTGGAAGACCATATGGGACGCTGGGAATCAAGCCTGGGTCGGCTTCATGCAAGGCTAATGCTCTACCCGCTGTGCTTTCACTCCCAGCCCCTGATTTTCTGTATTTACTATGCCCTTTTTGTCCCCTGGCTGCTCTTACTGCTTTCCTTCTTCCATTATGTTTAAGCAACTTGGTTATGAGATAAGTGGGAATTTATTCTTCTTTGGGGTCTTGATTAACTTGTGCATAAGGCCAATTGAAGTTTTTTCACAGAGCCTTTATCTTTTCTTCATCTCTCTTTGGGGGTGCCTTTATCTTCTTTTTTACCTTTCATTCTGGGTCTCGGTTTGTATTTAAATTCTTAAAGACCCTTGTCTATGGTGCCTACTAATCTGGTTAAAACTTTCCAATGTATTTTTCACCTTTAGACATTGTGTTTTTCTTCTCTAGAAGAATAATTTTGGGCCTTTTTTAAAAAATAAATACCCTCTCAATACATATTTATGTTTTCTTCTACTTTGTTGAGCATATGAGGTATAAGTTTATAATTGTTTTTTCAGTCCTAATCTAATTCTATTTTATACATCATTTCTTGTCTATCGTTTCCTGCATCCCACCCCACTCCCCCAAGTTAATGAGTTTTATCTTTTTTTTTGCCCAATCGACAAATTCGCATAACGAAATCGCCCATTTTGCTTTATTTTGTGGTGAAGTTGGGCCACATCTGGTGATGCTTGAGAGTTCTTGATGGACTTTTATTGGATTTTAGACATTGTGAATTTTGCCTTCCTAGAAAGCAGACATTCTCTTGTCTTAGTTTAGAAAAGATTATTTTTTTCAGATTTGCAAACTTTTGTGTTTATATTTCAGTCACATAATGTTAAAGTTCCCCATCCCATTCTCCACCACCCATTCTCCAAACCAGTGCCCATTCTCCACCACCAATGATCCTGGTATCCCTCCCACCACTCCCACCCCATCTCCCCACCCCACCCTGCCTCTGTGGCAGGGCATTCCCTTTTGTTCTCTCTCACTCCTTTTGGATGTTGTGGTTTGCAATAGAGGTATTGAGTGGCCATCATTCAGTCTATAGTCTACTTTCAGCATGCATCTCCAATCCCGAGTGGGCCCTCCAAGCATCCTTTACTTGGTGGTCCTTTCTGTATCTGAGCTGCCTTTTCCCCCAGCATTCGAGGCCAGCTTCCAAGCTGTAGAGCAACCCTCCTGTTACTTATCTCTACTATTCTTGGGTGTAAGTCTCCCCTTCTGTTACTTTATATTCCACAGATGAGTGCAATCTTAGAAAAGATTCTTAAGGACTCCAATAGTCATTCAACTTCAGTTTAGGGACTAGAGAGAGAACAGTGGGTAAAGCACTTGCCTTGCACCTGGCTGACCTGGGTTGGTCTCCAGCACCACCCTTGGGCACCTCAGGAAGTGGTCTCTGAGCATAGAGCCAGGAGTCAGCGCTGGGTAAAGCCAGGAGTGGCTCCCAAATTTGAAAAAAAAAAAGTAAAACAGTTTGTTCAAGGCTTGCTTTTAAACTTTGCTGATTATAACGAGTAGCCTTTTTCTTGCGGGTGATTTTGTTTGTTGTTTTCTGTCCTACCTACAAAGCAACAGCTGTCTGCATACCCAACCACTCTCGACGCTGTGCATGCTGGACTTGTTTTCTTTTCTTCTTTTCACCTGTTTCATGCCCTGCGCCAAGGGGTTCTCCCACCTCACCCACCTGGCACCATCATTGGCTGAAAACTCCAGCCAGGGGAGGGGTAGGACTGGGGAGGCAACTCTGCCGAACCGCTGGCACTCTCTCCCCACCCCCTCCACTCTCTCCTCTTCAGCGTTCTTCTCTCAAAATTCTAACTCTCTTGGCCTCTTCGAACTCCAAACTCTTGTCTCATAAACTCCGGCAATCCACTGGGCTCAGCCCAGCTTCTCATTTTCTGCACCATGGCCAGAAAAACCTTTTCTTTTCTTTAAATTATTATTTTTTATTTTATTGAATCACCATGTGGAAAGTTACAAAGTTCCCAGGCTTATGTCTCAGTTATACAATATTCAAACACCCATCCCTTCACCCGTGCCCACATTCCACCACCAAAAACTCCAGTATACCTCCCGCCCCCGCCCCCACCCCCAGCTGTGTAACTGATGACTTTCACTTCATTTTCTCTTTACCTTGATTACATTCCATATTTCAACACAAAACTCACTATTGTTGTTGGAGTTTCCCCCAAGAAAGACAGCCCTACTACCAAGGAAGCATTTGATAATTAGTTTTCCATTGCTTAGAATGAAGAGATATGTAGTCCCACTGCTCCAAGTACATAACTCTTTTTTGTTTTTCCTTTTCTTTTTTTTTTCTCATCCCCCTTCCCGCGCCTCATAATATGGTGGACGCCACGCTGTGTTTCTCCCCGAAAATGGGAAACAACCGGGAAAGAGGGATATTTCCTCTTCTCAGCCGGCGTGGGGCTATGGCTTAGCTCACAGTCTAGAGAAATGGCTGCTACTTTGATTACCTTCAATATTTCAACAAAAACTCACTATTATTGTTTGGAGTTTTCCCCCAAAGTCAGACCTGCTAAAAAGGAACTGTTTCACATTGCTGACAATTAAGAGGTGTTAAGTCGCGCGGCCGCAGCCGCGGCCGCACGGTTTTGGATAAAGTCCAGGGAAAATTCTGCCAGAAATTGCATAGCCCAGCTCACAGTCCCAGTGCATTGCTGTAAGAAGCCGCTCTGGGTGCCAAAATGGGTTAGAAGACCTCTGGAATCAAAGTCTTTAGGCGCAGAGGGTTTTTCCCTGAAAAACCTTTTCTAAGCAGGAACGTTGGCAGTCAAAAACGTTCCCCTCTTGCGTTTCCCTTTTCCAGGGATCACTCCTGCACTGCCAGCTGCTCAGTGTCTGAAAACTGGGGTTTCATGCATTGGGTCAGGGTTTCATGGTGGTCTAAGCCAAGAGGGTAAGTCCAGTCCTTATGACACCCATCTTGGTCCATAGCCAAAACTCCTTGTGGGGATCAAGTTGGAGTCCTGGGAACACAGGTGAGCCTCTTTGGGCTTTGCCTGGGAGTGTTCAGTCCCAGAGCTGGGAGAGGGCCCAGGGTTATGAACCACCCTCCCTCACCCCTCCCCCATACCCCCACTGCACCTTTATTCCAACTGGGGAGCTCAGGCTAGGAGAGAGCCAGGACTTTCTGAGATCAGAGACTGGGGCACCCTCTCTGCACACACAGTAGCTCATGTCCGGGATAAGTCTCAGAGTGATTGATGAAACAGGGAATCTTGGGGGTGGGGAAGGAGATATAGAGTCAATATAAATATTTAACAACTCTAATCTTTTCCTCTCCCATTTCCACAGAGTAATACTCATAATCCGTGAGACATTCAAATTTAACCTTGTCATCGTGGAATAAAGGTTGTAGCTTTGGATTTAAATGTGTTTGAGAGAATGATCTGTGCTGCATATTTAACAAACATTGATTGATTCCCCAATTTCCATCAGGCCCAAAGGCAGGGACTGGAGATTCTAAGGCCAATCAGAGAGAATTTCTGCCCTTAAGAAACTTGCAGTGGGGTGGGGTGGGAATGGGATGTGTGTGTGTGTGTGTGTGTGTGTGTGTGTGTGTGTGTGTGTGTGTGTGTGTGTGTGTGTGTGTGTGTGTGAAGGGGAATCCAGCATGGAGGGGGACACTGGGTGGAGGGAATCAGAATCTGGTGGAGAGTCTGGTGTTGGAAAGTTGCATGCATGAAACCATAGCATGGCCATTATTGTTAAATCATGGTATTTTAAAATCAAATAAAATTCAAAGAAAAAAATCGATGGAGCCTCAGGGAAGGAGCAAAGGGGAGTCTGTCTGCCTTCACGGTGAACACAGAGATGGAGATTCTAAGGAAGGGGCGTCCAACTGGAGGTTGGGGGTTTAGGACGACTCTCCCAGAGGGAATGATCTAAGCAGGGTCAGGAGAGAGAATGGTCAGGCCTTTTCAGGAAGGTGTTCATTTTTATTTTGGTTTTGGACCCATTTGGTGATGCTTGGGGGTGACTCCTGGCCCTGCAGTCACTCCTGGCAGTGCTCGGGGGACCACATGAAATGCCTGGGGATAGCCCCCACGGACAAACACCCTACACACTGTGCTGTCACTCTGGGCCAGGACTGTGTTCTTTGGAGCAATGGGATGCAGCCTGAGTCCTGCTCCTACATTTTTTTTCTTTTTCCTTTTGATTTTGGGGCCACTCCTGGGGGTGCCCAGGGCTGACGCCTGGCTCTATGCTCAGAGATCACTCCTGGCAGTCTCCGGGGGCCGTATGCGATTATTGGTGGCCAGGGATCAAACCTGGGTCGGCCTTGCGCAAAGGCAGCGCCCTGCCCGCTGTCCCATCACTCCTGCTCTAACTCTGACACTTTAAAACATATTTTTTACACCCATCCCTTCACCAGTGCACATATTCCACCACCAAGAACTGAGACTTAAACCTGAAAGCTTTGTAACTTTCCACATGGTGATTCAATGAAAGAATAAAAAAGAATTTATTTTTTAAAAAGACTTTTTAATTTTTTTATTGAATCACAGTGATATACACATTCACAAAGTTGTTCACGATTGGATTTCAGTCAAATAATGTTCTAATGCCCGTCCCTTCACGAGTGCACTTTTCCCACCACCAATGGTCCCAGTATCTCTCCCACTCCCCCCCACCCCCCAGCCGCCTGCCACTATGGCAGGCACTTTTCTTCCCTCTTTCTCTCCTTCCTTCTCTTTCTCTCTTTCCTTTTGGGCCTTACAGTTTGTAGTACAGATAGCACTGTAGCACTGTCATCCTGTTGTTTATCGATTTGCTCGAGCGGGCACCAGTAATGTCTCCATTGTGAGACTTGTTGTTACTGTTTGTGGCATATTGAATACATCACGGGTAGCTTGCTAGGCTCTGTCATGCAGGCGAGATACTCTCGACAGCTTGCCGTGCTCTCCGAGAGGGATGGAGGAATTGAACCCGGGCCGGCTGCATGCAAGGCAAATACCCTACCCGCTGTGCCAGATAATGAAAAATTATCAGGTGTATCCCTTTCCCTACTTTCAACACTCAGTTCCTATCCAAAATGATCATTTGCAACTATTATTGTCATGCTAGTCCCTTCTCTATCCTAACTACCCTTTGCCCCCCACATACTCTTGTGGCAAGTTTCCAACCACTGACAGTCCCCCTGGCCCCGGTTTCCCCTGGCCTTGGATATTAGCCTCGTACTATGTAACTCCTACACTTATTTCCTAGTTTGATGCTGGTAGAAACGTTTCAGAATTCCTCCCGACACCTTGCCTGCACCTGCCCGGGACAGACCCCAGCACAGAGCAGTGCTTACTAACGGCTTGGACAGAGGGCAGGGCGGGTGGACAGACAGACAAGCGGTGCTCCTGCTGCACATACCTCCCCCGTCCAGGTGACTGTGGACGCACAGCCGGTGTGGCCCCCTGTGAGCAGGCTTGGGTTCAGGATCGAAGACACGGGCCACATGTACATCATCCGGACGCCGTCACACATCCAGATCCAGTGGCTCCACAGCTCGGGACTCATGATCCTGGAGGCCAGCAAAGCCAGCGACACCCAGAGCCGGGGCCTCTGTGGTGAGGCGGCCCTCCCCGCCCTCCGCCTCCTTCTCCCCTCCTCCCCCCTCCACCTCCTCCCCCCTCTTCCCTCCCTGCCTTCTGCCTCCCTCCCCTCTCTTCCTCCTTCCTCCCCCATCTTCCCTCCTCCTCCCCCCTCTTTCTCCTCCCTCCCCCTCTTCCTTCTCCCTGCCCCCTCTTCCCCCTCCTCCCTCCTCCCCCTCATCCCTCTTCCCCCTCTTCCCTCCTCCTCCCCCTCTTCCCTCCTCCTCCCCCTCTTATTTGCTCCTCCCTCCTCTTCCCTCCTCCTCCTTCCTCCCCCTCCTCCTCCCTTCCCCTCTTCCCATTTCTCCTTCCTCTTCCCTCCACCTCCTCCTCCTCCTCCCTCTTCTTCCTCCCATCTTCTCTTCCACCCCACCTCCTTCTTCTCCGACTCCTCCCCTTCCTCCTCCCTCCTCCTTCCTCCCCTTCTCTTCCTCCCACTCTTCCCCTTCCTCCTCCCTCCTCCCCTTCTCTTCCTCCCACTCCTCCTGCCCCACCTCTTCCTCCTTTTCCCCTTCTCCTCTTCCCCTCTTCCTTCTTTCCCCCTCCTCCTCCACCTATTCCCCACCTTCTCCTCCCCATCTCCTCCTCCTCCTCTTTTCCCCCTTATCCTCCTCTTCCTCCCTCCTCCTCCTCCCCTATCCTCCTCCTCTCTATCTTCTCTTCCCCCCTCCTCCTCCTTTTCCCAATCCTCCTCCTCCCCACCCCCTCCTCCTGGTTCCTGGTTTCCCCTCGACCCCCAGACATGGGTTTCCTGGGCCGTGGAGCGGGCTCGGGCTGCCGGCAACGGGGCTGCCTGGGCAGAAGCCTCACGCCTTGTTCCAGCGCTGAAGCGGCCAGCAGGGGGATGGCGCTGGGCTCTGGCCTGGGCCAGTTGTCACCTCAGCCGGGATTGTCTGTCAGCTTCCCTGATCACTTCCTAATACCAGATAATCCTTCCGTCTGCAGATGCCAGGGCCCTTCACAAAACACTTCCACATTCTGATCTCACTTATTCCAGGTCAACCACACAATAGCCCTGAGAGAGGCCCAATTGAACTACAAAAGGACGGGGGCTCAGAGAGGTTAAGTGGCGTGCCTAAGGTCACACAGCCGAGCTGTCACCACACACAGAACTAGCACTCTTCAGGGCACAGCAGCCTGACTGAGAATGTCCCATGAGACTGGATGAATTCTGATAAGAAAGAAGGGTACAGGAGGAGCCTGCCTACTGCCCTGTGCAAGGGAATACAGACCCCCAAGGAGCACTCCACGACAGGGGGCCATGCTCACAGTGATGGGTGACTAGAGATACACACACACACACACACACACACACACACACACACACACACACACTTCCCTCAAACTCACTCGGCCTCCCTTTCCACATCCCCAAAGCTGCAAAAAGCACCATCCTCAAAAACAAGATGGGAACTGTGAGTCAGAATCAGGAGCGGGATGGGAGGGGTTTCCCGTTATAGACGCTAAGTGATACACTTTGTATCCGCAGAACTGGCGGAGGGAGGTGTCAGAGCTGACACCTGCTCATCTCTCTCTGGGTCTCTCCACCCAGCAGCCCCGCCTGCTCCCCCTGGCTCTGCCAGAGCCAGGGCTGGGGGCTGGCAGTCAGGCTCCCCTGCCCCCTGCTGCCCCCACATTCCAACCAGCCTCCAGATAGGCTGTGAGGGGTGGGGGGGGGGCTCGGGCCCATCTGGGGAAACAGGGGCACCTGTGGTCAGCCATTGGCTAGGCCGCTCCCTCTGGGGGCCAGGGGCCAGGTCATCACTGCGGGATCAAGGGGACCTCTCTGAGGAGGCCGAGGAGTTCCTGTCCCCACAGTAGCAGAGGGAGCAGGGGTGGGGGTGGGACGGGGGAGTCTTGAGTGAGATCTTAGATCCTTGGAGCTGCAGGAGCTAGAGGCTGCCGCCTTGGACAGGGAGCCCCACCGGTCACTCCCAGGGGCCGGGCTCGCCGCCCAAGGGCTGTGGATGGGTGACACCCTCTGCAAGTGGGTGTCTACAAGTGATACGCCTGATGTCCTGGGCGGGCTGCTGGGCAGGTGAGAGGGGGGGATGCCGGGGGAGCGGGAATCGGTTGGGAAGTACCCTCGGAGAGCAGAACAGACCGACTTCTCTGATCTGGGAAGGTCGAGGGTATCCTGGGCTCCTGAAGACAGGAATTCTGGAGCGTTTCCAGAGCCAAGCCATGGCCAGGACACGGGGAGCCTGAGAGCTGGGTGTGAAGGGTCAGCCCCACCCCGGCTCGGTGTCTTACCCATGGGCATCACTGGCACGCACAAAGCCCCCAACAGAGAGTGATGATTCCTGCCCAACCCCTCTTCCCCCCACCCCGCCCCCCGCCTTCAATCTGCGGCTCTGCCATTTCCAGCATCAGTTTATGACTCCTTGGAAGGGGCAAGTGGGGAAGTGGTCATAGACCTGGATTCACTTGCATTCCAGGGGCTCGGAGAGTCCCGGGGGAGGGGGGTGGGTGGTGGCAGAGCCGGGCGCGATACTGGTCACGATGGGGCTTGCTCGGATTCTGTCCCTTGCAGGGATCTGTGATGGGGACGCAGCCAATGACCTCACCCTGGAGGACGGCTCGGTGGTGGGGGAGACTGAGGACCCTGCCCCCTTCCTGGATAGCTGGCAGGTGCCCAGCTCCCTCACCTCGGTGGGCCAGACCCGCTTCCGCCCGGACAGCTGTGCCACGGCCGACTGCTCGCCCTGCCTCCGCATGGTGTCCAACCGCACCTTCAGCGCCTGCCACCGCTTCGTACGTGCCCCTGGCCCAAATTTGTCACGTGCACATGCACTTCCGGTCCCTGGTTCAAAAACCATCACCACGTGTTCCCTGACCCCCACCTACAGTCACGCCCTTCACCCCACCGCCAGGGGCTCAGGCCACAGCCTGAGAAGTGGCACTCTGGGGAGCACAGCTGGGTCCCCGCACCCCCACCTGCCGGGTGGGAGTTCCCGGGCTGGAAAACGGCAGCCCCTGTCTGCAGGGAGACAAAGATCCGAAGGGGTGGAGCCTGGGGAGGTTCGTGCTGCTGTGGGCAGGGCTGGGTCGGGGGCACCTGGGGCTGACCACACTGCCCCCACACCTGCCAGGTGCCCCCGGAGTCCTTCTGCGAGCTGTGGATCCGAGACACCAAGTACGTGCAGCAGCCCTGCGTGGCGCTGACTGTGTACGTGGCCATGTGCCACAAGTTCCACGTGTGCATCGAGTGGCGGCGCTCCGACTACTGCCGTGAGTGCGAGGGGCGGGCGGGCACACTTCCTCCTGGCCTTCCGGCCTCTGTTGCCAGAGGAAGAACCCGCACGGCCGGGGCTGAGGCTAAGCTACATGCACACACTCGTCCTTCTCCGCATATTCAATGCAAGCCTCCGTCCACATTGAGTGGGGCCAGAGCCATAGCACAGCAGGTAGGGCACCTGTCATGCTTGCAACCGACTCGTGTTCGATCCCTGGCATCCCATAGCGTCCCCTGAGAAACAGCCTGGAGTAATTCCTGAGTGCAGAGCCAAGAGTAACTCCTGAGTGTTGCTGGGTGTGACCGAAAAGAAAAAAGAAAAAAAACACAGACACAGACACACACACATACAGACACACACACACAAATCCACAGCTGCACCAATCAACAGCCTCATCAATCCACACTAGCACCCCAGGTCCCGGTTGGTTACAGTTAGCATTCGGGAGTTGGTTCCATCTGTGAATTGGATGGGGCAGGGGTGCAGCAAGACTACACCTTGGGCTTGCTCTGAAGATGCTGATGAATGCTGAGTGTCTGGTCTGTGGCTCCCAGTCACTCAACACTCCTTCATTTCCCTTCTTCATGGCTTTCTTGTTCTTCTTTCAGCCTCTCCCCTCTGCTGCTGGGCTTGAGATCCACTGCCCTACCCTGCCCCCATCCCCACTAGGGTAACAGGGGTGCCTAGGCTAGGGCAGCCTGCTAGAGTCATTGGATGGATAAGTGGAGATGCTCCCAAAGGAGCCAGGAACAGCTCCTGAGGTTGCCACACCTGTCACAGTTAAGATGCAAGAGGGACCCCTCCAGACTCATGTTTGATAAGTCGTGGTCCTAACTCAGTGGCTAGGAAACCAGTTTGGGGGCATTCTAAGGAGGCAACAGAACAGGACAGGAAAGAAAGGTGCTGCTGCCCTTAGGAAGATGATTTCAGGAAAGGTGGTTTGACCTCACTACATCCTCAACACTCAAGGAGCTGGCTGCCCTTTGGAAAGCATTCATGCGTGGGTCTCCCGGTCAGCGAGTCCAGCCCAGGGGGGCTGGCCTTGGGTCCTGACACGGATATTTCAAAACCTCCCAAGTGATTCTTTATCCAATGCCTTGGGTTCCCCTGAGTGATTCCTTGTTTATTGCATGGTTGGGCTGGTGCAGGGAGACTGGGTGATTCCTCGTTTTTTGCGTGGTTGTGGGGCACGTTGTGGGGGAGTCTAGGGTGATTCTTTGGTCATCACAACGGGGCCCCCCTGAGTGAGGCTTTGTTAATCTCATGGGGATTCTGAGTGATTCTTGGGCCTTTACATTGGGGACCCCTGTTCTCCAAGTGTGTGTAGGGATGTTGATGTCAAATCCAGTTTTTACTGTCAGGCCAGGCTGAGAACACGCAGCTTAGAGTGGGGGTTGATGAGCGTTTTCTGTCAAAGGTCAGACGTCCCATCCTGGAGGCTTTGGGGGGGACACATGGTTGCTGCTGTCCTGGGGTGGGGCAGGCAAAGAGGGGCCAGGAGAAAGAATGGCCACCATGGGGTTAAATACAACTTTCCCGCCTGCCTCCAAATTCTGGGGTGAGCAGTGGGGGGGTGTGGGAGAGAGGCAACAGCCTGGCACTCCGCGAGGGGCGCCCGCTGCTCCTCACCTGCCTGGTGCCCCCCACCCTCCCATGCCCCCACAGCCTTCCTGTGCTCCAGCGACGCCACCTACCAGCCCTGCGTGGTGGCCTGTGAGCCCCCCGAGTCGTGCCAGGACGGGATGCTGGGCCCAGCCGACCCAGAGCGTTGCCAGGTGCTGGGCGAAGGCTGCGTCTGCTCCGAGGGCAGCATCCTGCACCGGCGCCACTCGGCGCTGTGCATCCCTCGGGAGAAGTGTGGTAGGTGTCCCCTCTCCCCTCCTCCGCAGCTTGGGCGCCCCCCCACCCCCTCTAATGCTAGCCCCGCCCCCACAGGCTTCCACGGCCTTCGGCCTTCCGGTTGCCTGCCTGCGCCAGAGCCCGCCCACCTGCACCCCTGAGGTTCACTTTGGGGTGGGTCAGCAAACCCGGGAGGATCTGACCTGGGGCTGTCGGGGGTTCACACCCCCCAGCCCGACGCCGCCAGCTTCCTCAGACTCTGGGTGTCCCTTTGCAGCCTGCACTGACAGCGCAGGGGTGCCGCGCGCCCTGGGCGAGACCTGGAACAGCTCCCTGAGCAGCTGCACCCAGCAGCAGTGCCAGGCCCCCGACACCGTGGTGCCCGTGGAGCTGCACTGCCCCGGCCCGCGGCCGGAGAGCTGCCCGCGCTTTGGGGAGGTGGTCCTGCTGCTGCCCACCCAGGAGCCCTGCTGCCTGGGCGCCGTGTGCGGTGAGCCCTGGGGGAGGGGCCCAGCTCTGCTCCCCAGTCCCCCCCTGGCCACTTCTCAGGCTGCACCCTGCGGCGGGGTGAGGGTCGTGCCTGTAGGTGGGAGTCAGGAAAGACGCCAGAGTGGTTTCTGAATGTGCAGGGACTGGAAGTGCATTTGCATGCAACCGGACTCCTGGAGACTCCCCGGTGCTTCTGTCAGTGCTCGGCCGCTTTGCATTTCTTGGGTGCAAAGTGGGAAGAGCTGAACATGTCCTGTGCAGAGCAGGAGAGTCCCCGGGGTCAGCTGCAGTGCCCACCCCCGGAGAGTGGTCAAATATTGCAGCAGTGGAGGGGGCCCCAGCACATGGCTCATGACCGCTCTCTCCCCACTGGCCCTGGCTGTCTGTGTGACCCCCAGGGCTGGGGCCAGTGGGGAGAGCGAGTGTCTCGGGCTGGGCAGTGCTGGAGGCACGGGGGAGGGCACCCTGGTCTCCAGGTGACAGGCTGTGTCCCCCCTGGCCAGTGTGTAACCAGACTCTGTGTGAGGGCCTGGCCCCCACCTGCCGCCCCGGCCACCGACTGGTCACCCACTTCCAGGAGAATTCCTGCTGCCCCCGCTACAGCTGTGGTGAGTGGCGGGGCACAGGGAGCCCTGTGGAGCGGCCGGCACAGCTGTTGAGGGGTTCCCCGGGGAGGAGAAGGCAGAGTTAGGGGCCCTCCCCACCCACCACGTGGCCTGGAAGGGCCCGTCCCCAGCACCCTGCCTCTGTCTGCTCCCCAGAGTGTGACCCGGACCTGTGTGAGGCAGAGTCTCTCCCCAGCTGCCGCCCGGACCAGACCCTGATCGTTGGCCGTCTGGGGGACTCATGCTGTGACTCCTACTTCTGTGGTGGGTGCAGGGCCCTCCCCACGGTCACGCCTGGGGCCTGGAGGAAAGGGGGCGTCTCTGGTCAGGGTGGGACAAGAGAAAGAGGAAGTCCCAACAGCCATCCCAAAGGAAGCAGAGAGGGAAGAAGGATTGGGCTGTCAGCCCCGGGGATGGAGCAGAAGGAAGTGGGGACCAAGCAGAGGAAGTGGGGGGCCAAGCAGGAGAAGTGGGGATGGATCAGGAGGATGTGGGGGATAGAGGAAGAGGAAGTGTGGACCGAGCAGGAAGAAGTGGGGGACCAAGTAGGAGGAAGTGGGGATGGAGGAGGAGGAAGTGGGGATGAAGCAAGAGGAAGTGGGTGATTGAGCAGGAAGAAGTGGGGGACCAAGTAGGAGGAAGTGGGAACCAAGCAGGAGGAAGTGTGGATGGAGCAGGAGGATGTGGGGGATGGAGGAGGAGGAAGTGTGCACCAAGCAGGAAGAAATGGGGGACCATGTAGGAGGAAGTGGGGACCGAGCAGGAGGAAGTGGGAACCAAGCAGAAGTGAGGACTGAGCATGAGGAAGTGGGGATGAAGCAAGAGGAAGTGGAGACCAAGCAGGAAGTGGGGACCAAGCAGGAGGAAGTGGGGACTGAGCAGGAGGAAGTGGGATGCTCACTGAGTGGAAGCTCAGAGGTGACAACAGCCAGAGGGAACTCACAGATTCTGACTCTGCACAGGTCACTGGGGACCACAAAATGCAGTTACAATCTGGCTCTTGTCACCTCTGAGTTTTAGGTGCCCCCCACGTCCCAGCAAGCTGCTCTGTACCCAGCCCCTTGGAAGGGGACTGTGCTGTGTGACACCCCTCCCCTCATCCTCTACCCCTCAGCCTGCGGCGACTGTCCGGACCCGATCCCTGAGTGTCAGGAGGGGGAGGCGCTCACAGTGGACAGGAACACCACTGAGCTCTGCTGCCCTTTGTACCAGTGCGGTGAGTCCTGGGGGCGTCACAACTGGGGGGACAGGGGACACTAGGACACCCTTGGTGAGCTCTGAAGCCAGCAACAACTGCCATGAAGCTTTGGAGTGGCCCAAGCATCTGAGCCTCACCCCGGGATCCCCGCAGAGGAAAGCCTCAGAGCCATCTCTCAGCACCCACATTTGGCCCCAAATCTGATTCCATCTGCATTGCAGCAAAAATGCAAGATTCTTTGTCTTGTTTGTATCTTTTTTGTTTGTTTGTTTATTTGGGGACCACATTGTGGTCCTCAGGGCTTACTCCTGACTCTGTGCTCAGGGATCACTCATGGCGGGGCTCAGGGGACTGTATGAAACCCAGATCAGCGGCATAAAAGGCAAATGCCCTTCCCGCTCGCTGTCCTATGCTTCCGCCCCGGGAGTCCCTCTTTCCTAGAGCCCAGAGCATCCCGCTGTGTATCTGGCCCGGCTTCTTGATCCATCGCTTCCTGCTTCACACGGGGCTGCAGTGAGCCCAGGGTGTCAGTGCCTTTTTGAGTTTGTGCTTTCGCACCCTTGGGAGAGCTGCCAGAGGTAGGGGCCGCTGGGGTGCATGGGAGCCCGAGTGTTGATGCTTTGAGAAGTCTTGCTGCCTTTTCCCAAGAGAGGCCACACCAGGTTGCTGTCCCACAAAGCTCATCTGAGCAGAGGGTCAGCATCCTCCTCCCTCCTCCTGGCTCTACCTCTGGCCTCAGACTCCTCGCGTTTCTGGGAGACGACCCGCTGGGAGTGAGGATGGAGGGTGGCCCTGGTCAGTTACGGCTTTGGGTCCCTGGGTGCCTGGGGCACGGCAGCAGCCCATCCCAGCTCCTCTCACCTTAACGGTGACCAATGCATGTGGCTGAAGGGGCGCTGGTGGGAGATTAGTGACAAGATGTTGGAGGACCTAATTGTCATTAGCCTCATGGTAGGTGCCCAGGGTCGGGGGTGGGCCAGGGGGACATTAGCTTCTCACCTTTGCCCCACCGTGTCTTCCTTCTGCCTTCAGCACTCAAAGCACGATTCACTTCTCCTAGGAAAGCGGGGATCCAGTCAGTGTGAGAAATGAAACACTCCCTTCCTACCCGCCGACAGCCCACTCGCAGCACTCCAGCACGCATCCCTCCCGCTGTGCTCTCTGCCCTTTTGTGAATGTGTCTTGCCCAAATGTCCTACCGGTCACGGTCATTTTAAGCAGCTCTGAAAATGGCATCTTTCACCTGTGCACGCTGCAAATTGCGCATGCAAGCTGCCAGTTCCTGATTCTCCTGGTGCCCCTAATGCCAGATCTGACCCAGGACTGCATGTTAACATCTGCCTGAAAGAGCCTCTAGTCTAGCACAAGCCCTTTTTTTCTAGAGGACACAGAATTGCTGGTGTCTGGGCTCTGGTCTTGCAGAAAGCCCCTCCTTCTGGGCTCAACCCGCTGTTTCCCCTGGGAGCTCTTTGCTCCTCTGCCTTAAGACTTGGTGGGCTCAAGTGCCACAATTTGTTTGGTTTGATGGTGTTGGGAGAGGGGGGGTGGGGGGAGGGTAGGCCCCACCTGGCAGTGCATAGGGATTACTCCGGGCTCTGTGCTCAGGGATGGATCACGCCTGGCAGTTGTTGGGGGAAGTTTCTATGTGCTGCCAGCCTTCACTGCTGTATTATCTCTCACGCTCAAGTCACCTAGCAGTACTCAGGAGACCAGATATGGCACCAGGGAATGAGCCTGGGTTGGCCACATGCAAGGCAAATGCTCTACCCACTGTACTCTCCAGCCCCTAGTCACACAATTTATTTTTATTTTATTTTATTTTTTTTATTAATGAGTCACCGTGAGGCTACAGTTACAGATTTTTGTGCTTGTGTTACAGTCATAAGATGCCCGAGTACCCATCCCTCCACCAGTGCCCATCCTCCTCCACTGATGGCCCCAGCATCCCTCCCACTCCCCCTATCCCGCCCCCCCCCCACCCCACCCCGCCTCTGTGGCAGGGCATTCCCTTTTGTTCTCTCTCTCCTTTTGGGTGTTGTGGTTTGCAATGGAGTTACTGGGTGGATATCATGTTTAATCTATAGTCTGCTTTCAACCCGCCTCTCCCATCCCAAGCGGATCCTCCACCACACTTTATCTGGTGTTCCCTTCTCTATCTGAGCTGCTTTTTCCCCCACGTGAGGCTGGCTTCCAAGTCATGGAGCCAACCTCCTGGACTTATTGCTACTATTCTTGGGTGTTAGTCTCCCATTCTGTTGTTTTATATTCCACAGATGAGTGCAATCTTTCTATGTCTGTCTCTCTCTTTATGACTCATTTCACTTAGCATGATACTTTCCATGTTGATCCACTTACATGCAAAGTTCATGAATTCATCTTTTCTGACAGCTGCATAGTATTCCATTGTGTAGATGTACCAAAGTTTCTTTAGCCAGTCATCTGTTCTAGGGCACTCGGGTTTTTTCCGGATTCTGGCTATTGTAAACAGTGCTGTGATGAACATACAAGTGCAGATGTCATTTTGACTATACTTTTTTGCCTCTTCGAGATTTATTCCCAGAAGTGGTATTGCTGGATCAAATGGTAGCTCAATTTCTAACTTTTTGAGAAGTGACCATATTGTTTTCCAAAAGGGCTGAACCAGTCAGCATTCCCACTAGCAGTGTAGGAGGGTCCCTTTTTCCCACATCCTCTCCAACAGTGGATGCTTTTGTTCTTTTGGATGTAGTCACACAATTTTTGATGAGAGTATGAGCTTCCTCACCCAACACCTCAGGGAGATACGTTCTGGCTGGTGGAGCCACCACAGCTGATGCCAAGAATGGTCCTGGATTAGGCCTCGCCGCCCTTTATTTTTCTTCCTTCTACCTCACGGTCTCCCGTGACGTGGACAGAATTCAATCGCCCTGCTTCCCCTCCACCTCAGAATTTTGGAAAACGCCCAACTGCAATCCTTACCCAGGCCAATATATCTTTGTAAATCAATAAGACAACCAAACACATCTCCCAACCCTTCCCTTGGGGCCAATCCTCTCTGGTCCTCACCAGAGTCATGCCCCGGGACTCCCTTAGCCAGGCCGAGAGAGAACCCTGCAGATGAGAATGGCCAAAGAGCCCCAAACAAAGAGGGACAGGAAGGGGAAAGTGGGCGCCCAAGGCAGGGCAGGGCAGGGCAGGGCTGGGCAGGCCGCCCCAGGGACACAGCGGATTCCCAGCTGGTGGAAGTGGTTCTAGAGAGAAGTGCTTCCCTCTGACCTTGTGCCTTATCGGCCTCCAAACCCAGCTGACCAGTGGGTGAGGGGGGCCCAGTGTACTGACTGGATCTCCTTCCATGGGTCACTCTGGGGGTCCAGTGGATCCCAGCCCTGGACGGGGCCTGAGACCTGTGGGGGACCCAAGGAGGCTGGAGGAGATTCTCCCTCCTCAGCCCACGTTGCGTGTGGAAGCAAGTGCCCTGAGGTGCGAGACTGAGGGTGGTGCCCCTGCCTCCTCCCCCACAGTGTGTGAGAGCTTCCGCTGCCCCCAGGTGGACTGTGGCATGGGCACCGCCCTGGTGGAGGTGTGGAGCCCAGACCGCTGCTGCCCCTACAAGTCCTGCGGTAAGTCTCCTCTCAAGGATGCCCACCTCACCCCCCACCACGCCAAGGCCAAGATTCAGAGCCCGCTTGGTGTAGACCCAGACCCTGGCCTTGTTAACTTGGCATAGGTCTTCCTCCATCCCGCACCCACGGACGCTCCTTCCTGGGATAAAATGCAGGGAAGAGCAAATTCCAGAAGGCACTTTCACGTCTCCGAGAGTGTCTACAGCACAATACTGTGACCTGTGAAGCCAATTTTTGTTTAAAATTCACTACCAGCTTTTTGGGGAGCAGTAAGGGTGAGCTTGTGGTGTGTATGTGGGGGTATCCTCAATCAGTGAGGAGCACCAGTGGGCTTTAGATTAAAATGAGAGAGTTTAGCAGCTATGTAGCAGCTAAATAAACCCAGGCCTGATTTGCCTCCTGCAGGGCCCCTGAGTACAAGCGTCCTGTCCCGTGGGCCGGGATCAGAATCTTTCCCTTCAGGCATTGCTCCCTTGGAGCTGAGTAAAACAGGGCCGAGAGCAGGAGCTGCAGGTGTTCAGGAGTGAGGGGCAGGGATTTCCACTCCCATGGCCCCTCTGGCCCTGAGCTCACCCCTCTGACCTGAACCCAGAGCATCGGGGGGCGTCTCAAGGGGTCTGCGAACTGGAGCGGCTCTGGGCCCAGGCTTGGAGCAGTAACATGGGGCTTGCTGGAACTCGGATTTGGGAAAGGCCATTGGCCAGATGTCGGCCTGTTCTAGAATACTCTAGATGCTGCGCGAGTGACTAGGGAACCTGCCCGATGCTGGGTTGGCCCCCCTCCCCCCCAGCCATGGAGCTCAGGGGCTGCACCCGTCACTGTCCCAGCTGCCCAGTGGGGGCTCTGCCTGCTGGGAGGTATGCAGGGACCCCGGGGGACTTCCACCTGGACACTGCTGATGAAATGGGTATTGGCCCTTCCTGTTTTTTTTTTTCCAGAATGTGACTGTGACACAATCCCAGTTCCCCGGTGCCACCTGGTATGGAGACCCCCCACCCTCTCCGGCCTGCCCCCTCCTTTTTTCCTTTCTTCTCTATTCCTTCTGTGGAGACCCCGTTCCTGCCCTCTCAGGCAAAACACCCCAGATGCACTTTAGCATCCTTGCCCCAAGCGCTGCTGGCTGGGCACCGTGTCTTCCCAGGAAAGCGGGCATAATGGTACTTCTAGTTAGGAGGATGGAGCAGTGGGATGGGCGGTCTGGGAGATGCCTTAAAGGGCGGCAGCGCATGCCCTGCAGGTGGGAGCCCCAGGTTGCATTCTCGGCCCGCACGGTCCCCAAGCACAGCATCCAAGTGCTTCCGCGTTTGGCCCAGGGTGGTGGAGGTCCACGATGAAGACGACACTCAGGCCAGAACAGACCTTGATTGCTAGCTGGGCGAGGACCCTCCAGAGTTCCTGTCGCTTCTCACCCTCACTGTCACAGCCACCCAAGGGAGCTGCCGCTTTGGGTGTCTCAGTTTCACCCACAAGGCGACTAACAGGGCGAGAAGTGGGTCAGTCAGCGGGCAGGAGTAGAAGCGGCACTTACTCCAGAGCGGCTGCAGGGTCCTGGGGGACAGTGGAAACCCTTTAAAAACCGTGACCTCGCGTTTAAAGTGATTAATTGATTGCCATTTTCTGGACTTGACATCCTCACATTTTGCCCTCTTTCTCACCCCTCCTCTGCCCCCTCCAACTGGTAAAGAGGGGTCTTGGGGTGGCGGGCAGGGGAGGGGCTCAGTCAGCAGACACAGGGTCCCTTAACTGATGGAGTCAGCAGGTGTGCAAAATGGAAGGAGAGCTCGGACCTCGGGAGAGCCGCAGAATTTTTTTGGAGGGGGTGGGGGAGTTGCCACCCAGCAGGAGGGTGCCAAGGATTGCCCCCTCCCCGGGCACCCGCCCCTTCCTGTAAGGAGGCCGGATGTCCACTGCTGGCCCCCTCACCGCCCCGCCCCCCGCAGTGGGAGAAGTCGCAGCTGGACGAGGCGTTCCTGCGCAGTGCCGAGAACGTGTGCGGCTGTGCCAAGTACGAGTGCGGTGAGTGAGCGCGCGCGCGTGCGCGGGGGAGGCCGCGGGGCGGGCAGCGCCGGCAGCGCGGGCAGCAGCCAGCCGCCAGCCGAGTGACCACGGCCACGTGCTCGCCCACCAGTGAAGGCCCCCGTGTGTCTGAGCCGGGAGCTGGGCGTGATGCAGCCGGGACAGACGGTGGTGGAGCTCTCGGCCGACGGCGTGTGCCACACCTCCCGCTGCACCGACCTGCTGGACCCTCTGAGCGGCTTTTACCAGATCAATGCCACCTCCGTGCTCTGTGACGTCCGCTGTGAGGCGGTACGGGGCGTGGAGACAGAGACGGGCTGGCCAGGCTGACCCTCCCCACCCCTTCCTGGCCACCCCACCATCGTGTCCCTTCAGGCTTTCTGGACAAGTCCAGAGAGCGGGCATCAGGCCCCCCATCTCCTACGTGGGAACTGTTGAGAGCGGGCTGGGCTCGGACAATTAGGGGGCTCCAGCCGGCTGGATACCTGGCACAGGGGAACCCGAGAGGGTCCAGAGACACCTGGCACCCTCCCAGCTGTGGGTTTGTGTCACTGTCTACTGTGGAGCTTGTCACATGGCCCAGTACCTGGGACAGTGGCTGGCCTCAGCTGAGTGCACTCAAGCAGGCTGGAGTTACTCCCATTTCTCAGATGGCAAAGCTGAGGTCTGAAGGGCTCTATCCTTTGCTCCAAAGCTCCACTGGAAGTGGGGCGGCCAGCTGAAGCCTGTCTGGACCCAAAGCAGCCGCTGGAGCTTCTCTAGGGTGGGGGTGGGTGGGGGGATGGGGTGGCTATGCTTGCGGGGCTGGGGGCTGGGAGCTGCATGGAGGGAGTGGGTTGGGGGTCCCCTTCCGAGCATCTGCGGGGGTCCTCCTGGGACTGAGGTGCGGGCTGCAGAGAGGTGGGGCGGGGCCCCAAGACTGAGGCCCAGCCCACGGCCACTGCCTGCAGAACCAGGAGTACGAGCACCCGCGGGACCTGGCGGCCTGCTGCGGCGCCTGCAGGAACGTGTCCTGCCTCTTCACCTTCCCCAACGGCACCACCTCCCTGTTCCTGGTATGCTCCGGGCCGGGGCCGGGCGGTGGGAGGACCTCAGGACCCAGGCCCAAAGCCCAGCTGCCGACGGGGTGGCACCTGTCTTGGGAGGTGTGGTCCAGCCCCCCCCCCCCAACCCCCTCCAGCCTGCATGTCCCTCTGTGTCCTCCAGCCCGGGGCGTCCTGGGTCGCAGAGTGTGCCCGGCACCACTGCAGCAGCACCCCCCTGGGCGCCGTGCTGGTTCGCTCGCCCATCAGCTGCCCCCCGCTCAACGAGACCGAGTGTGCCAAGGTCGGTGCCAGGGACTGCTGCCCTCTGGCCGGGAGAGGAAGGGGCGAGGGGATGGTCCTGGGTGCAGGAGTGTGGACATGCCATCACCCCCACACCACATCTCAGCCCCCCTTCTCAGACATGCACGGTCACATGACCCAGGCGCGCGCGCATGCGTACACACACACGCCGTCAGTCACGCTCCACTTAATTCCCTCCCCACCCCCCACCCCCCCCCCCCCCACACACACACACCCCACTCACCAAGGCTCTCTGGTACACACACCCCACACAGATACACATACTCAGTGTAAGGCTGGCATGTGGGCATAGCTTGGGCCCTAGGCTCCCCCTCCCACCTCGCATGGGATGGGCTCATTGTTGAATTATGGTTCCTGAGTTTAATTTGGGCCCTATAAGGAGATCTTTAATGTTGGGGCTGGGGGTGTGTGGCTCAGTTCTAGACCATTGGCCTTGCCTGCAGGAGACCCGAGCTCCGTCCGTGGCACTGGAACGGAGGAAACCCCCTTACTAGGCCTGGGGACGTGGCCCAGGGGTAGAGCACTTTCCTTGCATGAGTGAGGTCCTGGGTTCGAGTCCTGATGCCACACGGTCCCCTGGGCACCAATAGGAGCAACTTCTGGTCAGCGCCAGGAGTAGCCCCCCCCACACCTCCACTCCCAGCACCACTGGGGATGGCCCCCCAATAAACAGGAGACGTATCAAGACAGCCGCACATCCAGCCACCGTCCCTACCATGCACACAGGACACAGAATCATGACTCACAGCCGTGCTGAGGCCACACTCAGCCCCGCCAGCACCTACAGAGGAGGGGACTCCAAGGGACAGTCGCCTCCTTTTCAGAGATTGACAAACTCAACCCAGGGGAAAGGGCACTGGCCCAAGGAGGGCACCCCAGCACTTCCCTGGCCCTCCAGGGGGATGAGGTACAAGGGGTGCAACTGTGGAGGAGGGGAGCTGCCACTGGGAAGACGGAGACCCAGAATGTCTGCCCCCGCCCTGGGTGCTCTCTAGGCCTCCTCCCTCAGACAGGGCCCTCCTCCCTCAGGCAGGAGCCTGTGGGGCAGCAGGGCCCAGGTGCCCCAGAGAGGCCAGAGCTTCTGGGTTCTTTGTGTTTCTTGCTGGCGTCTTGGCTCCAACCCACCCTCCCCCACTTTCCCTCCAGGTTGGGGGCTCGGTGGTGCCTTCCCTGGAGGGATGCTGCAGGACATGTGAGTGAGCCGTGGGGGCCGGGGCCGGGGGCTGCAGGAGCCACTCCGAGGCCGAGGTTCTCACCGGCACCTCTGCTGGTGGCCCGTGGGGATCACACACGGCCACAAGGCCCAGGCATGGATGTGGAGGTGGACGAGGCCACACTCATGGCCTGTCCCTCATAAGGGCTGAGTCTGGGCCCCACCAGACTCTCTGTCTTCTCCCCCCACCCTTACCAGAGTCCCCCCCACACACCCTCCCACGACCTCCCTGAGGTCGGGAACTCTGGGCACGAAGGGCCGCTCTGTGGGGCTCAGACGCATGGGGGTCTCTGCAGGACAGCGAGAGCTCTGTGTCCCCAGGGTCTCCCCACCCCCCACCAGCCTGATGATTGGAGCCCCCCACACGTCCCCATCCTGAACACCTTCAACGGGGGCCTCTAGGACTGGGGACTCTGTTCCTCCCCATCACACACTGTAGTGCCCCCCTGGCTGATCCCCAACCTGCAGCACGTGCTCCCAGAACGCCCTGTGTGTGCCCCTGTCACCTGCAACCCATGTCCCTCTCCCCAGGTTCCCCGGGGACCCTGTTTCCTGTGGTCCCCGTTAGCCCCGCCTCTCCTCCACGGGTTAGTGCCCACTGCCGCCCAGGTACTCCCCCCGGAAGCCCAGGGGACCGGAGAGGGGCGGCTGCGTTGCTCTTCTTGCCAGCAGTGTCCCTTCTGCTAGGCGGCCCTGGCGTGGGGTGGGCTGGGGCGGACAGTGGCCCTGCTCCCCGCGCCTGGTCATTGGGCGCCCCATGCATGCTGGCCGGCGAGCCACAACGCCCCCCCACCCGGGCTTGCATGGGTATGCTTCGGCTCTGGCTGCTCTCCTGGCACCCACCCATGCCCCGTGCCGCCACCGCTTTGCTCCTCCTTGGGCATTCAGCCAGCTTCAGTTCAGGACCCAGAGGGCCAGGGCCAGCCTGGGGTTCTCCTTCCTCCTCGGAGCAGAGCAGGGACAAACCTCCCCTGGGCGGGAGTCTCAGTCAGAGTGGGGGGAGCTGCCTACCTGGGTGGAAAACCCGAGGCCAGAGGAGGGAGTGAAGGTCATTTCCAGCTGCGCCCTGGGCTACCGAGCGTGGCGTGCTTCTGACCAGGCTTGGCCGAGCCCCCTGGTGTGCCAGCCTGCTCTCAGGACAGGCCCTCACAAGCAGGGCAGCGGGGCTGTGTATACGGCGGGCGTAGGAGCACTAAGATAAAGATACAGGGGCGGGAGAGACAGTATAGCGGGACGGGCATTTGCCCAGCACTCAGCTGACCCCAGGTTCGATCCCCAGCGCTATATTGTGTTCCCCGAGCACTGACAGAAATGATCCCTGAGCACAGAGCTGGAAGTAAGCCCTGAATACTATCAGATATGGTCCCCAAACTAAAAATAAGGCAAAGAATACAGGGTTGGGGACATAGTTCAAGCAGGAGGGCACATTCCTGGCTTGGATCAGCCCCACCATTTGATCCAAAGTCCCACATGATCCCCCTCCGCCCCCCCCCACCAGCATCACTGGGTATGGCTCTGTTGGTCCCTCTGGGCCCCAGAGGGCCGAGTACCACTGAGAGTGGCCCCTAGATGGAAAAGAAGGAGTCATACGTCGTTACAGATCCATAATTACGTAGTTACAATCCACACTGAGCTGTGAGAAGTGAATATTTGTCCGGAACGAGGCAAGAATGAACAGTGCAGGGGCTGGAGCGATAGCACAGTGGGGAGGGCATTTGCCTTGCACACGGTTGACCCAGGTTCGATCCCCGGCATCCTATATGGTCCCCTCAAGCACTGCCAGGAATAATTCCTGAGTGCAGAGCCAGGAGTAGTAACCCCTGAGCATTGCCGGGTATGACCAAAAAGATAAAAAAAAAAAAAAAAAGAAAGAAAGAAAAAAGAATGAACAGTGCAAAAGAATGAACAGTGTAGAGGGTTGGGTGATGGGGCCCTGCTGCCAGCGGGGGAAGGAGCAGAGAGAGAGTACGATTGGGGGTGGGGGCGGGGTAGTAGGGGGCTGCCATTTCTGGGAGATGTTGGAGCAAACAAACAGGAGTGAGGGGGTGACTGAGCACCCCTAGGGGTGCTGTAGGAGGGTGGCCTGGGCACAGCACAGCAGGCCTGTCTCGGGAAGGTGGGCGCCTACCCAGGGTCCCTGCTGGGTCTGAATCCCTGGGAGGAAGCCAGGGGCTCTGGACCCGGCTTCCCGTAAGCTTAGACACACACAGAACCTCCGCACTGGGGCTGTCTCGGGGCACAGGGAGTGGCAGCTCAGACGGGGCAGACACCCGGGGCTAGAGATACGTAAACCTCAGGGCTGGAGGGGAGAGGAACCTGCCGTGTCCCCCAGCCTCAACCAGGGCCCCCCCCATGCCATCCTCGGCAGCCCTGTCTGTCTCCCCCACCTCCTTCCGGGGCCGGGGCACTAATGCTGGTAGCGGCTGCCCAGCATGGCACTAACTGCACCATCCTGATCCCCCACCCCGCCCCCAGCCCCCAGGGGCCCCACTCAGCTGCCAGCCCTCACCATTTCCCCCCCTCCCCCCCAGGCAAAGAGGACGGACGCTCTTGCAAGAAGGTGACCATCCGCATGACCATCCGCAAGAACGACTGCAGGAGCAACACTCCCGTGGGTGGCGGGGGGGAGGAGGGGAGGCGAGGGGGGTGGAGGGGGGTTGGGGTGGGGGGAGGGCAGAGGCTGACCACAGGCCTGCCGCCCCCAGGTGAACCTTGTGTCCTGTGACGGGAGGTGCCCATCCGCCAGCATCTACAACTACAACGTCAACAGCTATGCCCGCTTCTGCAAGTGCTGCCGCGAGGTGGGGCTGCAGCGACGGGCCGTGCAGCTCTTCTGTGCCACCAACGCCACCTGGGTGCCCTACACGGTGCAGGAGCCCACCGACTGCGCCTGCCAGTGGTCCTGAGGCCCGGGACCCGAGGCTGAGGCACTGTCTCTGCCACCCCCGCTCTCCGCTTGCAGCTGGCCCACCCTTGCCTGTGCAGGAGAGGGGCGTGAAGGGTGTGGGGAGGGGGGACAGACGTGCTGAGCACACCGAGAGACGGGCGTGCCCCTCCCCCCCCCCCCCTGCCTGTCCCTCGCCACACTCCCAGCATGCCCCTCCTGCTTCCTCTCTTCCCCCCTTCTCCAAGCATGGGGAAAATGCCACCGCTGAGGAGGAACCTGGGGATTCGTCTCTGTCCTGGGCGTGGAGTCTGGAATGGACGGGGCGGTCCAGGGCAGTGACCATCACTCTGGGGGCTTTCCTGGGGCGCCAGCCCGGGGCTCCCCAATGCCAAGCGTAGAGCCAGCAGGCAACCCTTCTCACTCTGGCCACGGCAGAACCAGACGACGGAAAGAGAGGGAGGGGCTTCTCGAGCAGCCTGTGGTCTTGAGTCAGGCTGCTGGGGAGACCGCCCCAAAGCTGAGAGGCGTGTCCCCCACCCCAGGTCCTCTCAGTGCCCACCCTGAGTAAGGTCAAACCCATCCAGAGGCTGAGGAGGGGGGCTCGGTGAGCTTCTGGTCCCCATGGGTGCCTGGCTGTGCCCTTCTTGAAACTGCCATCTGGGAAGGGTGTTACAAGGTCCTGCCCGTGCCTGCTGCACGCCTGCCCCCACCTATCTCCCCGACCCCCAAAGCTGATTCACATGAGGTGGGGCATCCCTCAGCATCCTGGGTGGTTCAAGGTGCCCCTTCAACCTGGCCTGACTGTGGGTCTTTCTTTACTCCAGGAGTGTGCCAGAGATGGTCTCTGGAGTGGGGAGTAAGCTGGGGGTTGGGGACAGCGGGAGGGTCAGGCCATTCCTGGACCGCTGTGTGTGGCACACTAGCAAGAGAGTCTGTCCGCAGGGAACGCATGTCCTGGGCCTCTTGCAGCTCCGAGACTTGGAGATTAGACATCCTTGTCTGAACTTTCCAAACACCAAGCCGGGGACCCCCCGGTGGCCCCACTCTGCAGATCCCTGAACCCTTCGCTCTCCTGTTTGACTGCAGATGTGCGTCTTGCCCCTCGGGCCAGGGTCCCTGCTGTGCCTACAGCCTCCTGGTGCCTCTCTCTGCCTTCTGTGCATGCATCCAATAAAGCAGGAAGCACCAGACCTCTGAGCGTTTCTGATGGGCTCAGACGTGCTCGCATCTGTATCTCAAGGAGTTTCAGCTGGGAAGAGGTGACTTGATTTTATAGCCCTTGAGGTCAACCCAGCTTCTGCCCCACCCCTGCCCGGTACTGTGCCCCCCACCCCAGAGAAGGTCTGAAGTGGGGTCTGGTGGAGGAGAATGGCTTCCAGGGCAAGGAGTGAGGAGAAGAGGTCTTGGAAGCTGGTGCCCCAGTGAGGGGCCTGAGGAGTGGTCCAGCCTTGGGGGAGTCAGGACAGATGCTGCTGAGAATTAGATGGGATTGGCTCTGAGAGTAGAGTATAGCAACACCGGCCTCTCAGTGTTTTCTATATTTTTATTTTATTGCTTTTTTGGGTCACACCTGGCGATGCACAGGGGTTACTCCTGGCTCTGCACTCAGGAATTACCCCTGGCCATGCTCAGGGGACCATATGGGATGCTGGGATTTGAACCCGGGTTGGCCGCGTGCAAGGCAAACGCCCTACCCGCTGTGCTATCTCTCCAGCCCCAGTGTTTTCTATATTTGTCTTCATGATGCTCTTCTAGAACTCACTGCATTTTTGCAGCTGCTATTGACCGTGCTGGAAGTAAGGAGAATCCAGGAATCTGGTTGTTAGTGACCTTTCAACTTTGTCCTTCCTTGCATACCTCTGGCCCTGGGTTCAATCTCTACCACTTAAAAGAAAAGGCACCAGAATTTTAAGGGACTATTGGCACATTCAAGGGGAAATGGAAGGTGATTCCCTGGGCTGTCCTACGTGAGGCCTCAGGAGGTACCCACCAATAAGAGGGGGTCACCCCTAGGGCTTGAGTCAGTGCTTAGGGTGCAAGAACTTGGCCCTGGTGAGTGGTCTGGGAATGCTGCAGCCCTCTGAAGCTATTGCTGGGGAATTACTTTCATAATTAAGGGCCTTCCCTCTTGGTTCATTTTATGAGCATGAACTCCTGGGACTATTCTAAATGAAAAGGGAGCTTGACAGCCTTTTAAGCAGCACACTTCTATTTCAAAGAAAAATCAGAGTGATCAGAGGATGATCCAGTAAGATTGTGTCTGCCTGCTTATGAAATGGGCAGACTAACTTGTGGGATGCAGGTAAGGCAGCAACTAGAGGGACATTTATAGCCTTAAATTCCGATTTCAGCTAGAGTGAGGGTGGGCAAGATTTCCACATGGACTGATCATTGCTGATGACCAAAGGCTGCACTCGGTGGATTCCTTAGCCACCACACACTCTCTGAGTCACCCACCAATAACGTCCAGAGACAGTTTCAGATCCTGGGCTCAAGAGGACCTGATCTTAGACACATCGGTAAGGAGAGGTAATTTAAAATGCTGATTCTATGGTACAAGATGTTTCGATGAACCATATAATGGCTCTTCGGTCATTGCTGGAACCCCAAAGATCCCAGCTGTTCCTCTCTCACCCACTGCCGTGCCCAGACATTTCCACCCATGGGCAAGCAGGCAGCTTTGGCACTGAGCCCCCCTCCTCAGCTGTTGGAGAAATAGGCAGAGGTGCAGGCCAGAAGGCCTCTCTGCAGTTTGGACGGGTGACCCCGGGCTTACCAATGCCTGCCCCACCTCCTCTTGATTGTTGGTGACCAGCCTTCTTGGCTGGATGCCTCGTGCCTCCTGGTGTGCCTCAGGTGGTCTGTTCCACCCTACCACCACCCCCAGAGTCAAAAGCCACCAGAGCCTTGTGGACCATGCTCCCAACCTCACATTCACGCTCCCCAGATCCCTCCTGTCTGGCCTGAAGCCAACCTCCTATGCCTTCCTTTCCAGGCCACTATGGAGACACACACACACACACACACACACACACACACACAAACACACACACACACACACACACACCCCATGCATGCATGTAAGCATAACTTCATCAGTCTCATCCCCTTGAAAGAAACCAGGACTGAGGAGGGGCCCTCGGGCTGTGCAGGAGCAGCATTGGTCCTGGAACACATTTCAGGGGTCCTAAGAGCTGCTGCTCTGTACAAAAGCTTGAGGCTGAGGGCCGGAGAGATAATGCAGTGGGTATAGTACTGGCCTTCCAGACAGCTGAGCCAAATTTGATCCCCAGCATCCCCTATGGTCCCTGAGCACTGCCTTGAGGGATCTCTGAGCACAGAGCAAGGTGTGGCCCAAACCCTGCCTCCCCCACCAAAGGGCAAAAAAGGTGTGAAGTTGGGTCTGAGACCTCAACAGGCTAGAGCTCATGCTTTGCATGCGGGTGGCGGGGCTGGACCCTGACACCCAGTGGAGCGTGACACCCACACTGCCAGGTGTGGCCTCCCTTCAGAAAATATGAGGTGACCCCCCAGAGCTGACTCCGGGCACTTGGTGGCATCTTTCCAGTCCCCTGTCTGCTTCCTCCCTCCCCTCTGCGTCTGACAGAGCTTGGGAGCACTCCAGAGACCACACAGCACACAGAGAAGGGGACAGAAGCGGGGGCTCCAGACACGCAGCCACCTGAACGTTCCCCGAGGAATGACAGTCCCTGCTGGGACTCCCTGTGTCAGCTTTGCAAACATGAGGGGTTCTGAGCCCCAGAACCATCCCATTTTCCGTGCTTGAGGCTCAGGTTCCCGCCCTGATTTTCTGGGCTTAATCTCTTCCTGTGGAAATCAATAAGGACATTGTGATGGAGTGATTCACGTTCAAGGTCAGGCCAGAGCAAATTGGAGGCGACATGCTGATTTTGCTGCCAGGCAGAGCCAATCCTGCTCCCCCCGGGCCCCTTAACCCTTTCCTCGCCGCGCCCGGGGGGGCCCCTGGCCCCTCCCTGTCTGCTCGCCCACCCGTCACCCTGCCTTTGCGTTCATTTCTCAAGGCCTTGGAAGCTCACGTACTTGTCATGGCTATTGGAGAAAAGAGGCAGGTGGCAGTCAAGCCTGGACCTGAGCCCGAACATCTTCAGCCCTTTCCAAGGGCTGGGCTGGGCTGACTGTCTTGCAGAGTTTGCCTGCTTCCGACCAGGTCTCATCTTCCCTGCTTTCCTTGAGGAAAAGGAAATTTGTCCTCAATTTGTCCCACTTGGGGAGAAAGCGGAGAGAGGTGATCAAGCTCTTGCACTGATGTTTTTGTTTTTGTTTTGGGAACACACCAGGCAATGCCCGGGGGTTAATCCTGGCTCTGCACTCAGATATCACTCCCAGTGGCTCCAGGAATCATAAGGGATGCCAGGGATAGAACCCAGGTTGGCTGCGTGCAAGGCAAGTGCCCTACCGGCTGTGCTATCGCTCCAGCTCATCTTGCATTTATATTTTTATGCCTCATAAGTTTGATCTTTTCTGTAACTCAAACATGCTGGAGGTTTCTTTTCACCCTCCTAAAAATCAGACCCAAGCAGGTGTATTGAGGAGCCTGCCCGTTCCATCTGGAAGGTCTACTGTCTTCAGCACCTGCTTTCCAAGGACCCAGGCACGTGGCGCTCAGTAGGCTGCCTGGAGCACACACTGGGGTTTAGGGGAACCCTGCAGTAGGACTGAAATCCACTCCCAGCTCACTGGTCCAGCGCCTTTGTGAGCAGCCCTAGCTGCAAGGGTGGCTGGGAAATGTAGTTCAGCTGCATGCACAGGCAGAAGTGCTCGGGATGGGAGCGTGGGTGGACTGCACCTTCCCGGTTCACGTTCGAAGTCAGGCCAGAGCAAGGTCAGGAAGAGGAGATGGCGCAGCCAACTCAGAAATTCCACAGACAGGAACAGAAGAAAGGGCACGCAGTGCAGGGAAGGCTTGTCTGTGGGCTCTTCTCAGAATAGGCAGCAGCTTGATCGTGTGCCCTGGGAGAAGTCACTGGAGAGGGGGTTTATTATTATTATTATTATTACTATTATTACTATCATTATTAAAATCACCATGGATACAGTTACAATGTTTTCATGAGTTTCAGTCATACAATGATCCCTCCACCAGTGCACATCTCCCATCACCAATGTCCCCAGTATCCCTCCCATCACCCCAGTGCTTGCCTCTATGGAAGGTATTTTCCTATTTACTTTCTCTACTTGGCGCAGGCGTCCTACCATGGAGCAATCTTCATGGCCCTTGTCTCTCCTGTCCTCGGGTGTTGGTCTCATACTCCATTATTTTATACCCCACAAATGAATGCAGTCATTCTCTATCTGTCCCTCTCCTTCTGACTCATTTCACTCAGCATGATTCTCCATGTCCAGCCACTTCTAAGCAAATTTCATGGCTGCATCTTTGCAGAGAGGGTTTTGTGGTGGGAGATAAGGGGTCTCTGAGGACCTGTGGCTGGTCTGAGCTAAGGACAGTGGTGGGGAAAGTCAGCTTTGTTTGGCTGGCTGTACGCTAATCTTTATTTCTGTGCCTGCAGCAACCAACACCGGGTGGTAGAGAATGAGTGTGATGTGCCTTTAAACATGAAAGGGAGGAACTCAGGCAGCAAGAAGTCAAAGGGAGGAGACATGAGCAGAGCCGGGGGGCCAGATGCCCCCCGACACGCTGTGGTGGTGCCAGTTAATCCCCTACAGCAGGCAGGAGGCCTGCACAGCTGTCTCCGTGGAGTGCCACCCCACCCGGCCCTCTCCCCAGAGGTCCTGGAGATGGGGGTCTGCACGGAGGCGGGCTGGTGGAGAGCTGGGTGGGCAACTGCATGTACCTGGGGGAACTCGGGTCTCAGGACAGAGCCACTCACTAAGCTTGTTCTCAACTCCCTGGTGTCACAAAGACGTGTCCCCCCTCCTACCGCATTTCCCCACACTGGACTCAAACTCAGAGCCTCCCAATTTGAGGAGAACCCCAGGGCCCAGGAACCCAGGACGGGGCCCAGTCCTGCCTCTGTGGCCTTTCCTGTCCAGCCCTGTGCAGCTCCTGCCCTAGCCTGCAGGCCCACCTTGAGCCCCGCCTCCTCCCAGACCCTAGAACCTTCTCTTCGAACTGGAGCCACTCCTTCCCCCCACCCCGGCCCTAAGTTCTGCTTGTCTGTGTTTCTGGGGTGTCCCCAGGACAGCCAGTGTCTCTTCTCAGCTCAGGGAAGGGGGGTGCAGGCCAGGTGTCAGCATTCATTCAGGATTCACCCACATTTCATTCATGACGGGGGAGTGAAGACTCCGAGAGCTGCAGTGACGGGCTGACCTGAGCGTGGAAGAAGGAGTCAGAACTCACGCTGTGTCCGTTTCCCCCTGGCTCACACCCAGGCTGCCTTCTCTCCCTGGGAAAGTCATGGAGAGATATTGCAGGCTTAGTAGCTGATCCTGGAAGCCAGAGAGGAACCGTGGGGAGAGAGGGAGAGATGGGGGAGAGAGAGAGAGAGAGGGAGAGAGAGAGAGGGAGAGATGGGAGAGAGAGGGAGAGAGGGGGAGAGAGAGGGAAAAAGAGGGAGAGAGATAGAGAGAGAGGGAGAGAGAGGGGGAGAGAGAGGGAGAGAGAAGGAGAGAGAAAGGGAGAGGGAGAGAGAGGGAGAGAGGGAGAGGGAGAGAGGGGGAGAGGAAGAGAGGGAGAGTGGGAGAGGGAGAGAGGGAGAGGGAAACAGAGGGAGAGAGGGGGAGAGAGAGGGAGAGAGAGAGGGAGAGAGAGAGGAAGAGGGAGAGAGGGAGAGAGAGGGAAAGGGAGAGAGAGGGAGAGAGTGAGAGAGAGAAGGAGAGGGAGAGAGAGGGAGAGAGAGGGAGAGGGAGAGAGAGGGAGAGGAAGAGGGAGAGAGAGGGAGAGGGAGAGAGAGAGGGAGAGAGAGGGACAGGGAGAGAGAGAGGGAGAGGAAGAGGGAGAGAGAGAGGGAGAGGGAGAGAGAGAGGGAGAGAGAGAGGGAGAGAGAAAGAGTTCTAATCTGGCGATAGCCATCAGCCAGAGGATGTGGCAAACGCTGGGCCTCAGGCAGGGGCTTCTGCATCCCGGGTTGGCACATGGGCACTGAGTGAGATCATGGGTGAGGACAGGAGGGGGAACAACTGCAGGAGCTGAGGCCATGTGTGAGGCCCTGTGAGGCCGGGCCAGGGTCGCACAGCCCAGCTGGCCCAGGGCAGGAGTCAAGGTCCTGCCAGTTCCAGGCCCGGCACCAGCGGGACCTCCCGGGCTCCAGGCCGGGCCTTTGCTCTGCTGGGCCCCCATCAGCTGTGCCAGCCCGCCTCTGTGCTCCCTGAGCTAGACTGTCCTTTCTCGGCTCGCTCAAGGGGATGAGGAGGCAGGATGTGTGCATGAGCCTGGATCCCGCAGCCCAGGCTCGGCCGCTGACAGGCTGTGTGGTGGGTCCTCTCCAGACCTCAGTTTCCCCATTGCTAAAAGGGAGTCTGGCAGAGAGTGGGTGAGGGTGCTTACAGAGCTGACGGGAAGTGTCGAAGGGGTCGAGTTGCCGCTGTGGATGACGTTTACACATCATCTCTCTCAAGCAAGGGGGAAACTGTTCTTCAGGAAGGGGGAAACTGATCCCAGAGATATGTGATAGCAGAGGGAGCACAAGACTCAAACCTCAGTGCTCCTTCTGTTGCCGCCACCTCCAGGGAGTCTTCCCTGAGCTCCCACCTCACAGACCAGTGAGCCACCCGCTGGTCTTTCCAGGAACCTCAAGCCCAGCTCTCTGGAATGGACCCAGCCTCTTCCTCCTCCTCCTCCTCCAGCTTCTCCCACAGTAGCAATCACAAGGTGAGGGTCTCTGCAAAGCACTGTTCCTCGGGGGTCCAGCTGAACTGGGTGGCGTCCGCTCTCGGGACAGAGGGGAGAGAGAAGAAGGCAGAGAGGGAAGGGTTAAAGGCTCGGCAGCTGGGCCAGCAGCCTGCAGACGCCCAGCCCAGCGCGGGGAGGCCTGTGCCATTCCATTCCTTTGCAGATCAGTTACACCCAGCTGTCTCCCTCCCCACCGCCAGCGCCCCTTGGATTAGGCGGGAAAGGATCCCGGCCTGCAGCCTGCGCGCGGCCCCCTGGGGAACAGCGCCTGCAGCCCACGCCTGGGCGACAGCTGCTGAGTGTCAGGCAGGAACATAGATCAGCGGGCTCCTGGCAGAGGTGCCCCTGGGTCCCTGCTCTCAGCATGTGCAGGAGGGGCCGTCGGAGGAGGGAGGGGGCTGGGAGGGGCTGGGGAGGTGCAGGGAAGGGACTGCTCCCCCAAACATCTCGGCTCTGCGCCTCCAACCCCACCGCTAGACAAAAGGAAGGTTTCCAAAGACAGAGTCTTATAGACGCGGGGAGGGTGCAGGGCTGGGGGGCGGGGAGGGGTCTGAATGGGACCGTTGGGGGAAGAAATGACGAAGATCTTGTGATTAAAAGCATGTATAGGACGCCCCCTTGGAAAGACCTACTGTCAACAGAATGCGAGACTTGTACCCGAGAATAGTGGAGATGAGTACCACGAGGATTGCTCCACAGCTTGGAAGCCGGCCTCACATGCTGGTGGGGGGGGGGTGGGGAGTGGAGGGAAGAGGCAGCTCAGATAGAGAAGGGACCACCAAGTAAAGGATGCTGGGAGGGCACGCTTGGGATGGGAGATGTGAGCTGGAAGTAGACTATAGACCAAACATGATGGCCACTCAATACCTCCATTGCAAACCACAACACCCAAAAGGAGAGAGAGAGAACAAAAGGGAATGCGCCTGCCACAGAGGTGGGGTGAGGGGAGATGGGGTGGGGGTGGTGGGAGGGATGCTGGGACCATTGGTGGTGGAGAATGGGCACTGGTGGAGGGATGGGTACTCGATCAGTGTATGACTGAAATGTAAGCAAGGATGTTTGTAAGTCTGTAACTGTACCTCACAGTGATTCGTGTAAAAATAAATAAATATATAAAGATCTACTGTCTCAGTCATTCCACTGAGGGCTTGAACTTAAAAACGACTTTGACTTAAGTGGTTTATATCATGAAAAAATGGTGCAGGCTAGAGTTTTCTCAAAAGAAAAACAAACACTGACATGAATGTTCACAAAATGTCTAGAAAAAAAGAATTTCAGATGAAACGACAAAGGAAATTTAGAAGCAGAAAATAAGCTGTCCCTGGAATATAAACTTGTCTCTTTTTTATTTGATTTTTTTCTTCAATTTATTCAAGATTGTAGTTTTATTTTTTTAAATTTTTAAAATTTTTTATTGAATCACCATGTGAAAAGTGATGCTTTCAGGCTTAAGTCTCAGTCATACAATGATCGAACACCCATCCCTTCACCAGTGCACATGTTCCACCACCAAGAACCCCAGTATAACTCCCCTCCCGCCTCCACCCCCGCCTGTGTGGCTGATGATTTTCACTTTACTTTCTCTTTACTTTGATTACATTCAATATTTCAACATAAAACTCACTATTATTTGAAATTTTCCCCCAAAATCAGACCTGCTGAAAAGGCAGCATTTGATAATTTGTTTTCCATTGCTGAGAATGAAGAGCAAATGAGGTTTTAGATTTCTGTATTTTAGTAACTAAGTTCAGATAAATTTCTGCCAGAAATTGCATCAATGCAAGCTCATCCCAGTGTGGCCTCTGGGATCATGGGCGTTCAGCCATGGAGGGGCTGCACATGTGCGGCCGCTCCTGTCACATCTCAGCGGAGAGCGGCGCCGGTAACGCCACCCATCCCGAGATCTCCCGCATCACTGCAAATTCATACCTCTCTTTAGTGGGCCTTATAAGATGACGGTCACCATGCTGCCACCAGGGAAAGGAAAAGCCGAGAGAGAAAAACCTTTCCCCTCCTGGGACAGCATGGGGCCATAGCTTAGTTCACAGTCTAGAGGCATTTCTGCAAGAAGCTGCTGGTGCCAAAGGTAGATAGATGGCCTGTGGGATCATGGGCGTTCAGCAACGGAGGGGCCGCACATGTGCGGTCAACTTGGGTCACATCTCGGTGGAGAGCGTAAATTCATCTTGCCAATTGGCTAAATATAAGGGAACCAATCAAGTCGATGGAAGGTAGAACAGCAGGTAGCAGAGACAGACTACCCGGGTTCCGATCCAGCCCAGATTCTTCACTGGCTCTGTGACCTTGGTAGGTTACTGAACCTCTCTGAACTTCAGGTCCCTGGACTGTGGAAATGGAATAATCACATAATAGTTCGGAGAATGGAATGAGATGAGGCTGGTGAAGACTGGAATGGAAATGAGGCATCTTTGCAGTCACACTGAGAAACCAGCGTCTCCCCGTGAGTGAATGGCAATGGCGCGTCTCCCCCCACCAGATACACAGCTCCTGGGGACCCCTCGCGGCCCCCTTCTGATGAAACTACGCTTTTTTAAGAAAATATTATCAGTAAATTAAGGTGCTGAATAATTTTGGAAATCGCAAAAATTTTTTCACAAGAAAGGGCAATTGATCCCCAAGTGGAGCCTAATTTGAAAAGGCCAGGAAAATATCCCCCAATAAAATATCATCAGTTCAGAAATAGGAAGGGACTGGGAGAGGGCACAGGAGGTTGGGGCACCTGCCTCGCACACCCTAAGCCCCTTCCCTGTGCCCCTGCGGCACCAAGGGTGATGCTGGCAGATTTGCTGTTGAGCCTAGTGACTCTGCTGTCTGCGATCCTGGTGCCACAAGCAGTTTGAGGCTGCATTGCAGCCAGGTGTGAGCACTGTAGTCAGGCGGGTGTGAGCATTGCAGACAGGTGTGTGTGAGCACTGAAGTTAGGTGTGTGAGCACTGTCATTCAGGTGTGTGAGCATTGCAGACAAGTATATAAACACTTTCGTAGGTGTGTGAGCACTGCAGACAGGGGTATGGGCACTGAAGCAGGTGTGTGAGCACTGCATCCAGGTGTGTGTGAGCACTGAAGACAGGTCTGTGTGAGCACTGCGATCAGCTATGTGAGGGTGCAAACCCAGACAAGCATCACAACTAAAATAAAGTTTAAGCACCATCGTGGGTGAGTGTGATCCTGGTGAGCACATGTGTGAGCATTGTCACAGCCCCCATGAGCACCATAATTGTAACCCAAGCACCTCAACAAGGACTCTGACCCGTGGTAGAGCAGGCAGGTATGCAAGCACCGTAACTAAAGGCACGCGAGCCTCCGGGAGCACCACGGCTGAGTACGAGCAGCACAGCCTGATGTGAGATGAATACCACAACTGAAGTGTGCGAGCAACTCTGCCAGGTTTGTGGGCAAGCCCTGGGTGAGGAAACAACATCCACACAATGAAGGGAAGGAAGGGAATGGTTTTTTAAATTTTTTATTAGAGAACCACTGTGATGTACAGTTACAAACTTATGAACTTTTGTGTCTGCATTTCACTCATACAGTGATCGTTTCCACATCCCTCCACCAGTGCCCATTCATCTCCACCAATGACCCAATATCCCTCTCACCACCCCCACCTCATCCCCCATGGAAGGGAATGTTTTTAAGCAGAGAGGAAAAGAGAAAGGGAAAAAGGGAAAAATCAGAGACAGGTAAAACAGGAACAGCTTTTTAACATTCCCAGATGATTCGTGAGAATATTTAAGAATCCACAAAAGGAGGCTTCTGAAAACAGAATCAATTTCTTTTAAAATTAAAATACTTGCAGATATGTAGTACTTCATAATACACTTGCAATTAAAAACATATAGGACATGTAACAAAATACACGTTTTTCAAACATTGGAATAAAAGGGCAACATTAGGGTGAGATTCCCAAGAGAAGGGAACCCTCCTCCCAGAGGCATTTTCTGGATCTAGGCACAGAGAAGGTGAAGTCTCCGAGAGCTTGGTGGTCTCGCTGAGCTAAGGAGATGGAGATTGAATTCAGGAAGTCTGTGACAACTGGAGTTTGTGCAGCAGAGTCCCAAACCAGGGGGACCATATAAAGAAAGAGCTCCAGAAATGTGATGGATTGAGTATATTGGTGCATACAATGCACACACATGTGGGGTGAAGTCTACCTGGTAGGCTGAGTGAAGAGCAAGCAATGCTCAAGTTCTTCCACAAGAGTGGAGATACCTCGTTAACTACCCAGGCACTTAATTGAGCCTCCAGGAAAAAAAATCTTACCTTGGAAATTTGACTAAGCTAACATTAGCATGAAAGTTACCCTAAACTTGCCCTAATTCAACATTGGAACAAGCCTCAAGTTGGCCATTCCAATATATATGCAAGTAACTTATCTATAAAACACAGCGAAGTCTAAATATTTTTACAAGAAAAAAAATCAGATGTCTAAAAGTCTATTAATGATGCCCAGAACTCAATTAAAACTAGATATACAAAGAAACTGAAAAATATGAATCATAAGGTAAAAAAATCAGTCTATAGAAACAGGTGTGAAAAATAAAATAGCATTTCAGCAGATGATGACTTGTAAAGTAAATATTGTAAATAGCCATGATAAATATTTCCCAAAATGGAGAAAATGATGTTAATAATAGAGACAATACCCAGAGTTAGAAAAAATGACACAGTGAGAAAAGAAGTGAATGGTATTTTCTTAATGAATCTTCTAGTAATAAAAACCCAAAATTTCAAATAAAAATTATATTAGCAACAGATTAGAGATTTCAAAAGAGCAGACCAGTGAACTTGAAGATATGACAAGAGAAACTCTAAAAGTAAGTGGGGGGCTGGAGCAATAGCACAGCGGGTAGGGTATTTGCCTTGCATGCAGCTGACCTGGTTCCCTGAGCACTGCCAGGAGTAATTCTTTTTTTTTAAATTTTTTAAAAAATTTATTTTTATTGAATCACCATGTGGAAAGTACAAAGTTCTCAGGCTTATGTCTCAGTTATACAATGCTCTAACATCCCTCCTTTCACCAGTGCCCATATTCCAACACCAAAAAAATCCCAGTATACCTCCCACCCCCCACCCCCCAATTCCCCCACCCCTGCCTGCATAACTGATAAATTTCACTTCATTTTCTCTTTACCTTGATTACATTCCATATTTCAACACAAAACTCACTATTGTTGGAGTTTCAACACAGAACTCACTATTCTTGTTGGAGTTTACCCCCCCAAACTACAGCCCCACTGACAAGGAAGCATTTGATAATTAGTTTTCCACTGATGAGAATGAAGAGATTTAGGATTTCTGTATTTTAGTAATTAATTCCAGGGAGATTTATGTTGGCAATTGCATCATTTCCCTTCCTGGGGCAGCATGGAGCAAAGGCTTAGTTCACAGTCTAGAGACATGGCTGCAAGCACTTGCTGGGACCAGAAGTAATGTAGCTGGCCTCTGGATCTTGGTCGTTCAGCAGCAAAGCGGCCGTGCAAAAGCATGGCCACCTGGGTCAAATCTCGGTGGAGCGAGAGCTGGTATTGGCCCTGGCCTGAGACTCAGGAGTAATTCTTGAGTGAAGGGCCAGGAGTAACCCCTGTGATTGCTGGGTGTGACCCAAAATGCAAAACAAAACAAACAAACAAAACAAAAACAAAAAGTAAATGGAAGGTTAAATGAAGCTGAAAAAATGAACAAAGATTTGTCACTTGTATAATGTGAAATGATATTAAAGTCATGTTATTTATGGTTCATAAGGAGAGAAAGAAAGGGAAAAATCATCTTAAGGAATAATGGCCAGGGGTTGGGGAAGATAGTGACTTCCAGAGTATGGCTGAATAAGGTCCTGACAGCCCTCATCACTTCTGGCGTGGTCTTATTGGTCCCTGGCACTGCAGGATCTGATCAGTACCACATACCACATGGTCCCTAACCTCCTCCATGTGTGAACTCTAAGCCCAGATCCAGGGGTAAGTCCTGAGCACTGTAAGTGTGACCCCAAAACAATAACTTTTTTTTTTTTTGCTTTTTAGGTCAAACCTGGCAATGCACAAGGGTTACTCCTTGCTCTACACTCAGGAATTACTCCTGGCGGTGCTAGGGGACCATATGGGATGCTGGGAATCAAACCTGGGTTGGCTGCATGCAAGGCAAATGCCCTACCTGCTGTGCTAACATTCCAGCCCCTGTGCTAACACTCCAGCCCCAAGAACAATCTTCAAAAATTATAGGATTCAATTAATATAATTACCTTGGAGGAAAATGTACAGTACTAAACAAAGAGGGAAGAATGATTCTCTAGTTTTTGCCTCAGGAGATCATAACATGAGAGGCAAATCAAACTCTACCTAGGACATTAATAATAAAAATGAAATCATAAATCAAGAATTTTTCTGGTTAACTTTTCTTAGTACCCTTTCTTTATCCAGTTAAGGATTTTGCCTGGTGATTCTCCTTACCAAGATCTCCCTCTCCCAAAATCAAGAATGAGTAATGGGAGGTTTCAAAAGCATTACTTATATATTTTCATAATATCATATGCTAATAAGATGAATTGGATTTCTTGGTGCTTGGCTATTAAACCACTCCTGCATAACCTAACTTGGTTATGGTGTGTTCATTTTTTTATATTAGATTCGATGAGTAAAGTTTGATAAGAGTTTCTGCACATTACTCATGGGGAGTAATGCAGGTTTCCCCTGTACTATCTTTGACTTGCTTTGTAGTCAGGATCACAGTGGCCTGATAAAAGTGAGTTGCTAAGTATTCCCATACCTTCACCTGGGCCAACGTCTCTGGGTAGAGTTTGGTTTACTCCTTATTTTCCCAGATTTTAGATACATTGAATGTTTTTATGATTCCATTTTATCTCCACTTTGAGTTAGCATTTATTTTTCCTCCATAAGTTTTATGGTAGCTTTCTGAGGGTTACCACATGTCTTCATTTGCAAATTCTACTTTCAATAATATGTCCTCATCTTCAGATAATACAGGAATCTTGCAGTGGTTCACCCACTGCCTCCTTCTCACCTCGACTATCGTTGCTAGGATACAGGTTTTTTTTTACACATGTATTAACCCTATTGTGTTTCTCTTAGTTTTTTGTTTCAATCAATTATACTTCAAGTAATTAAAGTATTTCAAAATTATTTTATGCTTTGTTTCATTTTTAGCCTTTCTAGAGTTCATTGCATTTTAAAAATCTTACTCTGTTGTGTTTTTATTTCTAAATCAAAGTTCCTCTCTATCAAATTGCTTTGGCCAGAACTTTCCTTGAATATCTGTTGCTAATTTTGAAGATCTATATAGAATTTTTCTACATGGATTCTCTCCACTTTTGTCTAAAAATGATTTATTTTTATTTAATTTTCTAAAGATGTAGGGTATTTAAAAAATTATTTATTTTATTGAATCACCCTGTGGAAAATTACAAAGCTTTCAGGCTTATGTCTCAGTTATACAATGCTTGAACACCCGTCCTTTCACCAGTGCACATATTCCACCACCAAAAACCCCAGTATACCTCCCACCCCCCACCCCCCTCTTCCGCTTGTGTAGCTGATAAATTTCACTTCACTTTCTCTTTACCTTGATTAAATTCCATATTTCAACACAAAACTCACTATTGTTGTTGGAGTTTTCCCCCCAAAAAATAGACCTGCTGAAAAGGAAGCATTTGAAGCCCTGCTGAAAAGGAAGTATTTTAGTATTTTAGTAACTAAGTCCAGGGAGATTTATGTTAAAAATGGCATCATTTCCCTTCCTGGGGCAGCATGGGGCTATGGCTTAGTTCACAGTCTAGAGACATTTCTTCGAGCAGCTGCTGGTACCAAAAGTAGTCTAGCTGGCCTCCGGATCGTGGTCGATCAGCAGCAGAGCGGCCACCCAGTTCCTAAAGATGTAGGTTTTTTAAATTTCCCTAAACACTTTGTTTTTCCATTGCCCTTTGACATGCACCTCTGCTGTATTTCTTCATTTGTTTCTCCCTAAAATATCTACTTTTGGGACTCCAGTTTTCTTCAAAATTTATTTATATTTTTGGCATTCAGCAGTTTAAATATGTTGTGTCTAGGGGTAAATTTTGGGGATATTGGGGGTCAGTCTCCCTCTGTTTAAGCCAAAATCTTTTGGCTTTTACCTTTTTGTCTTATTGCAGAGTATTATGAGAGAATTTCTTGGCTCTTAATTACAGTCCACTGTTTCTGTCTTCAATATACATCAGACCTTCCATTACTCCCCCCCCATCAATCATGCTTTAACTTTTAAGAAAACTTGAGGCAATAATTTAGCTTCAACTTCATTATATTTATAAATTTATATCTATCTTTTAAATTGATAGTATTAATAAACTATTTAAACCTGTTAGGTAAAAGGTATGGGGACTTCTTTTAGAAATAATAACAGGACTACCATATGATCCATTAATTCCGCATCTTGGTATCTATCACAAGAACACATGTCTAAGTTCACTGGAGCCCTAGTAAACTGGATATAACCCAAGTGCCAAACAACAGAAAAGTAGATAAAGAAATTGAGGTATTATTCACAATGAAATACTTAGCTATAAGAAGAGATGAAATCTTGCATTTCACCATAACTTGGGTAGTGTCGTGTTAAGCAAAACAATTCTGAAGGAAATAGACAAATACTGATCTCACTTATATAGAGACTATAAAGAAACAAAGTTTGAGAATAGACAGTGGTCAGTGAAAACAGTCTTGGATTGTCAATAGAATTGGGTGGGGAAGGGAGTGGAACAGATACGAAGGAACCTACAGTCAGTGTGGAGGAAATTTTGGCACTTTGGTAAAGGAGGTGGCGTAACAACACTGTCTGATGCATGACTATTAATACTATTTAAACCATGTTACTTCAATAAATGATATAATCTATATTAAAATAAGATTACTTGTATGTGCTATTGAAACAGGAACCCCCAAATCACAATGAATTAGCTCAGTGGTGATTCTCTTTCTCATTTGTAGCCACCTCAACAGTCCAATGTATTGGGTTGTTCTCAAAGACTCCTCCAGCAGTGATGCAGGGACCTGGTTTCGTACGTATCTGAGGCCCCATTTTCATATGTGGTACCAGGTCATCATGAAATGGGAAAAGAGAACCAGAGAGATGGTGCATGCTGTCAACCTTGGTTCAACCCCTGGATCCACATGTAGTCCCCCCAGCACCTCCAGAAGTGATCCCTGACCACAGAGACAGGAATAAATCCTGACTGTCAGGTGTGACCCCAAAAGGGGGTTGGGGCAGAAAGAGCATAGAAAATCACATTTTTCTTAGGCAGGACTAGATGTCATTGATGTTACTTCTCCAAATTCGCAATGACTGTACCCCCGTTACATGGGTACAATCAAACTGAAGGGTGACTGGGAATGTGGTTTACTCACATGTACAGAAAGGTGCTCAGAGAGCATGTAACCAGTCTGTGCAATATATTATTGTACGAAGATGATCACTCTCGAATTCCCCTGACTATAGCAATTAGGACTGCAAGATCTTTTCTATTTCTCTTATTAGACCCAGTTTATGGAAGTGCTTCCTGGGATGGTTCAGTCTAATAATTCTGTCTTGAGATATTGTAGCAATCCAGTCTGTTTACTTTCCAGAGAATTCTTAGGAATTATAAACTAAACTCCTGTTCTCTTTTTCTGGATTACCAGAACTACCATAATTTTGGTTTTGACAGTTATTCTGTCAGTAAGGCTGAGGCAATAAGATGATTAAAAACCTGAATCCAGGGGCCAGATTGATAGAACAGCAGGTAGGGCATTTGCCTTGCACACAGCCAACCCAGGTTGGACCCCTGGCAGCCCAAATGTCCTCCTAGCACCGTCAGGAGTGAATCCTGAGTGCAGAGCCAGAACTAACCCGTGAGCATTACAGGTTGTGACACAAAACCCAAAACCAACCAAACAACTGTAGCACCGTAGCACTGTTGTCCCGTTGTTTGCTGGAGCAGCATCAGTAACGTCTCCATTGTAAGACTTGTTACTGTTTTTGGCATATTGAATATGCCACAGGAAGCTTGCCAGGCTCTGCTGCGTGGGTGGGATGCTCTCGGTATCTTGCTGGGCTCTCTGAGAGGGATGGGGGACTCGAATCCGGGTCAGCCGAGTACAAGGCAAATGCCCTACCCGCTGTGCTATGGCTTTGGTCCTTCCCCCCCATTTTTTTTCTTTTCAGGAGAACCAAACAAACAAACAAAAACCCTGAATCCATGGGATGTGAGATATTATACAGGTTTTTCTTTTCTTATTCTTTTTTTTTTAAACTTCCTTAATCGAAATCTCTGGCTGGAGCAATCGTACAGTGGGTAGGTTGTTTGCCTTGCATTCGGCCGACCCGAGTTCACTTCCCAGCATCCCATATGGTTCCCCAAGCACTGCCAGGAGTAATTCCTGAGTGCAGAGCCAGGAGTAACCCCTGAGCATCGCTGGGTGTGACCCAAAAAGCAAAAATAAATAAATAAATAAATAAATAAATAAATAAATAAATAAATAAATAAACAAATAAATAGAAAGAAAAGAAAGAATTGGCCAAAACCTCATTCCTTTTTTTTTTTACTTTTTTGTTGAATCACTGTGAGATAGACCATTACAAAGCTGTTAATGACTGGATTTCAGTCATACAGTATTCTTTTGTTTTATTTTTTTTTTCTTTTTGGGTCACACCCGGTGATGCACAGGGGTTACTCCTGGCTCTGCACTCAGGAATTACCCTGGCAGTGCTCAGGGGACCATATGGGATGCTAGGAATTTAACCTGGGTTGCCCTACCCACTGTGCTATCACTCCAGCCCCATATAATATTCTAACACGTATCTTTCCACCAGTGTACATTTTTCAGTACCCGTGTCCCCAGGTTCCCACCACTGTCCATACCCACCTTCTGCCTGCCTCTATGGTAGGAGCTTTTCTTCTCTCTCTCTCTGTCTCTCTCTCTGTCTCTCTCTCTCTCTCTCTCTCCTCTTTTTTGCATTGTTATTTGCAATATTGATACTGAAAGGTTATCAAGAATATACCTTACCTACTTTTTTTTTTTTTGCTTTTTGGGTCACACCCAGCGATGCTCAGGGGTTACTCCTGGCTTTGCACTCAGGAACTACTCCTGGCGGTGCTTGGGGGACCATATGGGATGCCGGGGATTGAACCCAGGTCCGCCGCGTGCAAGGCAAACGCCCTACCCGCTGTGCTATCGCTCCGGCCCACCTTACCTACTTTTAACCCTCAGATCTTGTCCAGCGTGATCATTTCCAGCTATTATTGTCATAGCTGTCTCTTCTCTATTTTACCTACCCTCCACCCCCCACACACTTGTGGTTAGTTCCAACCATTGACCAGTCCTCCTAACCCCTTATACAGGTTTTTTTTTAAGTACATGATTTGCCTGCAGGTCTCCCAAGAATAACTGGATATTTCCCTGGAGCCCTCCAAGCACCACCAGAGTAGCTGGGTAATTCCTGGCACTGCAGAATCTGGGTAATTTCCGGCACTGCCCTCACATTGAGCCACCATCCTGGTTGGCTGAAAATTACTGGGAGGATCCCCAAGAACTTCTCAGCGCTGCTTAGGAGCCCCCACCTAAAAATGAATTTTTTTTGTCGGAGCAGAAATAAAAAGAGTTACAAAAAATGATAACACAGTAAGTGAAGTAAGTCAGAAGGACAAACACTGGATGATTTCACTTATATATGGTATATGGAATAACGGGACAAAAGAATGGAATTTTTAAGAGGGGGAAATGCCTAGATCACCCTTGACATCAGGGTAAAGGGAGGAAAAAGAAAAAAAAATCAAAGGGTTGGGGGAGTAAGAAGTGACACATGGTAACAACAGAATGGAGGGATTCAAGCACATTGGTGGTGCAGAGGAGTGGTAGATCCAAACATCCAAAACACACAGAATCAACAACACTAAAAACATAAAGTCCAAACTGCAACAACCAAACTTAAAAACGTGCCTGTCAAGGTGGCAGGTTGGGATGGTGAGTGGAAGGGGGTGGAAAGGAGCCTGGAACCTTGGTGGAGAAACTTGACATGGGTGGCAGATTGAAGCTAAAACAGTGTATGTCTAAAAGTCTATGGAAAAGGAGGGCTTAAGCAATAGCACAGCGGGTAGGGCGTTTGCCTTGCGTGTGGCTGACCCGGGTTCGATTCCCAGCATCCCATATGGTCCCCCGAGCACCGCCAGGAGTAATTCTTGAGTGCATGAGCCAGGAATAACCCCTGTGCATTGCCGGGTATGACCCAAAAAGCAAAGGAAAAAAGTCTATAAATAAAACTCTACACAATTATAACTTTATAAGTAGTAGTGCTCTCATAATTTTTAAGAATAAGGTAACAATAGAGAGTCTCTTGCCCAAGTGCCTGGTTGTCTTCCCGGGGCCTCCTCGGAGGGGATGGGCTTCAGCTTCCCTCCCCGCCCCGAGCAGAGCTCCCGACGGCCAAAGACCTCTGGAAACTAGCCACAGCCATGCTCAAGGCCCCTCTCCACACGTTCAGGCAAGCCTCATGCATGAAGGTACCGGCAGAGGAACCCAGGTGTGTGTAATTCCATCAATGGCCAACATCCAGAGACTTAAAAGCAAGCTCTGCGAAGTGGCCATGGATATTTTATAACCTACTTCTCCCTCTGGGAGAAACTGGCAAGCTACCGAGAGTTTCCTGCCCACATGGGAGAGCCTCGCAAGCTTCCCATGGTGTATTCATATGCCAAAGCCAGTAACAAGCTGGGTCTCATTCCCCTGACCCTGAAAGAGCCTCCAATGTGGCATCGTTGGGAAGGCCGAATAGAGACAGGCTTCTAAAATCTCAGGGATAGGACGAATGGAGAGGTTACTGAGACTGCTCGAGAAATTCGACCATCAACGGGATGATGATGATGATGATGATGATGATGATGATGATGATGATGATGATGATGAAGGTAACAAATTGATTTGTGGGATACAAAAGAATATATAGCAGAAGACTAGTATCCAAGGCCAGGGATAACAGGGGCTAGAAGACTGGTCCATGGTTGGAACTAACTGCAGGTATGTGTGGAGTGGACAGTAGGTAGAATAGAGAAGGGACCAATATGAGAATAATAGTTGGAGATGATCACACTGGTCAAGAACTGAATGTTAAAAGTAGGTAAAGGGATATACATGATAACCTTTCAGTATCTATATTGAAAACCACAATGACCAAAAGGAGAGAGATATGAGAGAGAGACAGAGAGAGGGAGGGAGGAGGAAAAGTGTCTGCAATAAAGGCAGGCTGGGGTGGGGAGGGTGATGGGAGGGAACCTGGGGACATTGGTGCTGGGAAATGTGCACTGGTAGAGGGACGGGTGCTGAAACACTGTAGGACTGAAGCCTAATCATGGGCAGCTTTGTAAGGGTCTATCTCCCTGTGATTCAACAACAACAAAAATCTTAAGAAGTTGATTAGACAGTAAAGGTCATGAGTGAATTTTAGATCATGAGTCAGCAGAAGCCAAGTTGGGAGGGGCCCTGGTAAAGCTCTGAACAGTCATGCACCAGTGACTTAGACTAGAGTGTGCTTGCTGTCAGTGGTGGCCGGCATGGAAAGCACAACAAATCTGGGGTATTGAATAAGACGTGATGAAGTGCTCAGGTTTCCGAATGCCTCTCCATTTCCTGAACTATTTTCCAGGCTCTGTGAACCCGAACTTTTTTCGAGCTCTTACTACGTGGTGACATTGGTGTTCCCGTGGAGTTTCTTCTCTGCCCGGGGCTAGCACGTCTCCCTCACCAAGAGAGTCACAACTGATTGCAAGCATCCACCTGTCCCCCATCGGTCATGGGCTTCACAGGAAGTCAGATTCATCCCCAGCTCCAGGGCTAAATCCTGATTCATCTAACTCAAGGGTTGACAAAGATAAATTTTTCTTGTCAGGACTAGAGAAGAATATTTTATTCTTTGAGCATTAAGAGATAGCATAGGAATTATTATACGGATATAGTATTAAAATTAAATTGTAATCCTTGACAAATGTAAACCAATCATTTGTTGGGCTATAAACAAACAAGTGACTGAGCAGGATTTGGTCTGCCAACCTCTGATGTAGCAAGCACATGCCTCTCTTGGTAACATCATCAAGGGGCTGACGTGCAACCTCAAGTTGCCTGCATTACACACTTGGGGAAAGATTTTATTCCTCTCTCCCATTAAACTTATGAAAGGAAAACCAATCCCCCTTTCTGCGGAGCTCTGTCCCAACAAGGAGGTGGTCTGCCTAGGAGTGGAGAAAGGTAACCCTGGGAAACAGTAAGAACCCGAAGTCTGATGACATGGAAGAGCAGCTGGAATCCGGAAGCCCATTTCACCTGGGACTTTTGCTTATATGAATGAATAGCTGCTCTCACAGGTTGGTCCAGTATGAGCTGCGTTTTTAACTACGTCCAGCCAGATCCATCATGTACCCTTCTAATCCTAAATGAACCTTGACTTCATGCAAATAGGGATAGGTTCGTGCAAACAGGGACAGGGACACTTGTAGTAGTGATAGGGCACTTTCGAGGCACTCAGCCAATCTCAGTTCAGTCTCCTGCATCATATATAGTCCCGTGAGCCCCCCGGTAAGTAATCCCTGAGAGTAGAGCTAGGAGAGAACCCTGTGGCCAAAAAACAAAACAAACAAACAAAAACAGAGACAGAGGGGCTGGAGCAATAGCACAGCGGGTAGCGTGTTTGCCTTGCACACGGCCGACCCGGGTTCAATTCCTAGCATCCCATATGGTCCAGGAGCAAATCCTGAGTGCGTGAGCCAGGAGTAACCCCTGTGCATCGCGGGATGTGACCCAAAAAGAAAAAAAAACAGATAGATTCACACAGGCAAGAACCTGAAGATAATGGCTCCTGTTAACTTCATCTTCTATCCTTGGCCACTTCTCCTCCCCTCACCATTCAATCCTCCTACAAGCTGGTCCTTTAGATCCTGGCTCTGACCCACGCTTTGCCTCCAGCCTGTGGAATTCAGATGTCCTCAAACACATCAGGACAAACCTGGGCCCTGTTGACCATGAATCCCATTCAGTCTTTGGACCAATAAAATGCCCTTTATTCTCATTGCAACTGAAGGTATGCCAGGGAGACCCATTAATAAGAGCTGTACTGCCAGCTCTGATCCCAGCTCTCTGAGTCACTCTCCTCTCAGGGCCGTGGCATTCCTCTGTGCATGGCCGTTGGACTGGACTCTAGGTCTCAGGGTTTCTCCTAACTCTCCCATTCCAGAATTCCTGGGCTCTGAGATATATCAAATTCTACGATCCTGCTTGCTGCCCATTTTGCATTTGGCACAGTCACCACCACTGGTCTCTTGTTCTGTATGACAAATGCGGAGGCAGGAGGATAAAAGACCAAATTCTCAAAGCCCCTGGCTCATGGCCCTGGGAACCTCGGCTTTCAGGAAGCAAACAATAGAGCAGCTTTTGCCAGAACTCACTCCCTGGAAAACCAAGAGAGCATCAACTATCGAGACAGCCAGGGGCGGACAAGTGCCAGGAAAAGGTTTTCAAGGCGGAGCACCAAGTAAAAGGATTGAATCGGATGGATGGATGGATGGATGGATGGATGGAAAGATAGCTGGTAGTAGATGGGGGAGGAGTGGGAAGTATTGGAGACCATGGGTACCAGACCTGGGCCCTGTTCTCTCCTCCTCATTCGGGAACTCTATTGGTCATTTCTTCCTCCAGTCCCGCCCCACCAGCTACATCAGCATCCCTCCCTCCTTATCCCAAGGCTTGCTCCAATTTCAAAGCTTTCTCCTCTGGCCCAGCTGGGTTGGGAAACCAATAAAGGGAGACGGCATCATTTTTAGTCCTGTTTTGGGGGCTGGGGGGTGTAAAGAAGGAGCTGGTGGAAGATAGAAAAAGTGGAGTCTTTTGAAATGAAAGCCGGCCCAAGCTCATCGGAGATTAATGTCGGAAAAGCTCCCTTGGCTGATAGGACCCAGATGGTGGGCAGATTTGCAGTGGCCGCTGACAGATCCTGATGGCCCACAGCCTGCCTCAGGTTCTCATCCTCAACTTGAAGAGAAGGACGCAGCAAAGTTAGGGTTGCCCGGAGCTGATTTCCACACAGGTGGGCAGTCAGAGCTCTAACCAGTGGCTCCTTTTTGGGACCACCGCTGAACATGGGTCCACACATGCCCGCAAACGTGCATGTACAGAGAAAGGGGACAATAATGGACATTGGTCCAGACACAGGCCCTTCTGCCATGGGACGCCTGGGGCAAGAAAGAGAGTCCTCACAGCAGGTTCTGGTGTGTTTGTTAGCTGGTGAACTCTGTGTCTGTGTGTGTGTGTGTGTGTGTGTGTGTGTGTGTGTGTGTGAGAGAGAGAGAGAGAGAGAGAGAGAGAGAGAGAGAGAGAGAGAGAGAGAGAGATCGCACCTTGACCACTTCACATTCTCCCCAAAGCTCAAACCCACCGCAGCCATGTCTGGACAGAGTCTTTGCCCCAATTCTTCCTTCTTCTTTTTTTTTTTTTTGCTTTTTGGGTCACACCTGGTGATGCACAGCGGTCATTCCTGGCTCTGCACTCAGGAATTAACCCTGGTGGTGCTCAGGGGACCATATGGGATGCTGGGAATCCAACCCGGGTTGGCCGCGTGCAAGCAAATGCCCTACCCACTGTGCAATTGCTCCAACCCCCCAACTCTTCCTTCTTACTATGATCAAGCTCCTCAAAGAGTCCTCCACTTGCTGTCCTTCCCTTCCTCACACCCTGAGTCTATGGGAAACGGTCCTGCTCCAACCACACCATCTCCAAACTTCATGGATACACCCCAGTCCTTGACTGTCTGTTCCTCTCAGCATTGTAAGACATCCTAGCAGTGCCATCCTTCCCAAGCCTCTCCCCCCGGGAACACCGCTCACTACCAGGGCTTCTATCTCTTCTCCTTCATTGGTGTTTTATCTTTAGCTGTTGAGCTGCCCCTTTCCCTTCCTTAAATGTAGATGTTCCTCCTAGTGCTGCCCTTGTTTCCTTTTTCTCAATCCATCCTCCTTGCCCCCCCCACCTCTCTAAAGTCATTAAGAACAGTTTTTTTTTTCTTGTGGTTTGGGGAACCACATCCATCCAGCAGGATTTGTGGTACCATGTAGTGCTGGGGACCCAAACACTTCAGTCCTTTGAGTTATCTCCCTGTTCCCTCTTCCAAAGTCTTTAAACACCAAATTGAGGCTGAAGAACCCCAGAGCAGTATAGCCAGTCACTTACTCTGAGTCCTGATGGTCCAAACCTCTGCCTCCTGACAGCACTTCCTGGAAACTTAAAATATTCAGCACCAATTTTAACCTTCTCCCAGTCTCTCTTCCTCTTGGAGTTCCCATGCCAGCACAAGAAACCGTCTTTTAGAGTCAGAGTCAGACATCTGAGACCCATCGAACTTCACTTTTCAACCCCTTGGGCCTGTTGATTCAACCTCCAAAGCAGCAGGTTTTCTCCACCTTCATGACTCAGGAACCATTGACTTTCTCTCTCCTGAAAAATCGTTAGCATCAGTCACCTAACCATGCTGCCTCCATTCTTGTCCTTCTCCATCCCGCCTTTCCTAAGCATCCCCTGATCACCACTCCATTTTCTATCTTGTTCTCCCATCCCACATCACCTGCCCCACCAGGATGCAGCTCACACATTGACCCGAGTGCTCGGGCTGTTCCCACCGAATCCCCATCTCCTGTCTCTCCTGACTCTCTCCAGCAAGTCTGCATTTGCCAGTCCCATGTACCCTGCAAGTCAACCACAGCAATTCAGCCACCCAGATGGACCACCCTCTCTGTGCCTTTGCTCTCTTTGAGAACATTACTTTTCAGCCTTTTATCTAGAAAATCCAGATGCCCCCAGAAGTCTTTCATTCATTCCCCCCCACCCCGAAAAATGATTTTTTTCTTCTCTGGGCTTCTGTGGCACCTTTCACTTGTCCCTAAAGCAGCTTTTGTGTCATCCCTTAGATTTCTTGGTTGAACTCTGAACTTCTTGAGAGTAGAAATAGCGTCTGAATCATCTTCAGAGGCCTTTGCCAGGGCATGATGAGTGATCAACAAATATTTAATGAATGACTAAATGAATCTATATCAAATATCATGACTGCCTTTTTGAAACCAAGTCAACATTAGGTTTTTCCTCTACCAAATCTAGGGTGCTGAGGACCAGTCTGGCTGCCTCCAAGTAGAGAATAAGATAACAAATTCCTTGTTTTTGTGGGTATATGCTGTGCTGAACAGAACAGGTTAGTGCATAAAGTTATTTCTGAATTTTGGGTTGTTTCCTTGGGACAAGTGAGGAGGAATACTGGGCAGAGTCCTGGATCTTCTCCTGGAAATGACAGCCCTAAAGGCAAAGCAAGCCACCACTGGGAATACACCCTGGAACTTATCACAAACCACATGTCACTGATGTCATTTGTAAGGTGGAGGCTATGAGAACTGAGCTTAGAGACAGGATGGAATAGTATTACCCACCAAGGTGAGAATCTACGGTAGCTTCAGGGAAGGGAACAGTTTGTCCAGGATTGTCTGGGTCGGTTAATCCTCAGAAGCAGGACTTCTGCCACACCTAGCTCTTGTCTCTGCACCTCAGGCCTGCTTTGGGACTTGGTGCACCTGACCAGTTTCCCAAGCACTGGGATGTGATAAGAACAAAACATTCGAGGAGAACAGAAGTCTGGAGGTTAGGATACAAAAGATGCCCTGTAATAAATGGACCTTAAAATCTCCATCCCGGGGCTGGAGTGATAGCACAGCGGGTAGGGCGTTTGCCTTGCACGCGGCCGACCCGGGTTCGATTCCCAGCATCCCATATGGTCTCCTGAGCAACGCAAAGGGTGATTCCTGAGTGTAAAGCCAGGAGTAACCCCTGTGTATCGCCGGGTGTGACCCAAAAAGCAAAAAATAAATAAATAAATAAATAAAATAAAATAAAATCTCCATCCCTTTGTCCTTACAGGGGTATAAGTGAGAGAGAGTTCCTGAGAGACAGCTGAAAGAAAGAGGTGAATAGTGTGGAAACTAAGACACCTAGAAGATGCTGTGAATCATCCTGTGTTCGTCTCATCCTTAAGATGCTAGATAACAGCAACATCATAGCATCGACAGGACTGTCTCTGGGTCCATGGCACAACAGTGTCCTCACCTTTTTTTAAAAAAACACTTTAAACTCCGAGGTTTAACAAAGTTGTTCATAATGCATTTGTTACAGGCATTCAATATTCCAACATTAATCCCACTGCCAGTGATCTTCCCTCCACCATTGTCCTCCTTTTCCCAACCTCCACACCACACCTGCTCCCTTAGCATGCCCAAAATTATTTGTTTTTTATTGCTTGTTACCATTAAATGACTAACAGAATGGGAAAAAAATTCTGTAGAAGAAAATTTGTGAAAATTATTATATCTCGCCATGGGAACATTAAGTCCTTATTTGAGGGTTTATTAAGTTGTTGCAAGTTGAGCCTTCTGTTTTAATGTTTCTGTTAGTCAAGATTGATTGGCTTCCCAATCTTGATCCATATACATAAATATATACATATATATCAGCACACAAGGCTCAATCTGTAACAACATGTTAGTGATCTCTTATGCAGGGGCTTAATGGCTCCAAGGTGAGATACAACAATTTTCACACACTTTCCTCTAAGGAAAACTTTTTATATAATTTTTAGTGGATTATTCCTAACAAGCAATACAAAATAAAATACTTTGCACCTGCCTTTGGGGCAGGCTTGGGTAGTGGTGGTAAAATTCAAACTAATGGTGGTGGGAAGGTGTAATGGTGGTGGGATTGGTGTTGAAATATCAAATGCAATAAATTATTGTGAACAACTTTATAAAAATAAAATCTAAAAAATATTGGTTGCGCTAGAGTCTGCATTATATCCCATCCAATCTGGTGTGCTTACTACTGGGATGTCAGTGTTGTCGAGTTTAGAGATGTTGTGTGACAGCAAAGGCGGCCTTGCCCTTCAGAAACTCTAGAATATTTAACTGGGCAGTGAATTTGCATGTCAGCAGTCGTGGGAGGTGGGTGTGGCTGCTGGGGTTTCTGGAAGTCTGGGGACTGGGGCTAGGCTATCTGCCCCCACTCCAAGAAGACCCCAGAGTTCTCAGATGAAAAAACCATCTGACGTACCTGAAATTTTTCGGCAGTTTGGCGTCTCCACAGAGCTCAGTCGTGAGGTGGTGGTGGAGTGTGACTACTGGCAGCAGCTGTTGGGTGTGCGAGTGTGGCTGTTGTAGCTTTGTCAGATTCAGCCAGCTCCCCTCCCAAGGGCACCCTGAGTTTTCAACTGAGAGACCGGTCTCACCTTTATTTTGATACACTTGGAAGCAGACTCAGAAGTCAACCACAAATGGATTTTTAAAAGGATGCTGTATAGGAAGACAATGGGCTATGATTTGGCTACACAAGCTGATAAAGTTTTGCCATGCGCAGCGACATAAATAGAACAAGAGAGGGCATTCATTATGTGAAGTAAGTAAGAAAGGAAAAGGCAAATACAGTATGATCTTACCTGAATAACAACAAAGCAAGTTCACGATTAGAAACCAAAGTGGTGGTTACCAGAGGGAAAAGGGATCAAGAATATTGAGTGTGTAAATGTGGTACAGATGACCAATCAGTAATGGATGGAAATCAGACTGTCAGGGTGAGCAAAATGTCATCTACGCAGGTGGGAAATTAAAATGCTGTGAGTTGAAACCCATATGCTTTTTTAAACCAATGTTGATTTCTTACCAATGTTTTAAAGAAGAAGCTACAGTTTTTTGGTACCTTGCCTCTGTTAGAATAGCTACTATAAAAAAGACCAAAGAAACAAGTGTGACAAATGATAAAGAAAAGAGAGCAGCAGTGTTTGTGTACTTCTGGTGGGGGTGTATTGGAATAGTCCTTTGGAAAACAATTTGCAGCACTCACACCCAAACTCTTACAAATCAATAAGAGAAAAAAATCATTTAAAAAATAGAGAAGAGGCTTAAATAGAACTTCTCAAGGAGAACACCCAAGTATCCAATCAATACTTTCAATGGTGCTCAACTTCACTAGTCACCAAGGAAATTAAACCCACCATGCCACACAGCACACAGACCATCGTATACCTAGAAGGAGAAAGACAGAAAATTCCAAGACTTGGTGGATATGGAGTATGGAATGCAAGGCAAGCACTTTGCTTACAGTACTGTCTCTCCGGTCCCATAAATTACTTTTTTTTTTATTTTTTATTTTTTTAATTTTATTGAATCACCATGTGGAGGGTTACATAGTTCTCAGGATTATGTCGGTTATACAATTCTCAAACACCCTTCCCTTCACCAGTGCCCATCTTCCATCACCAACCCCCCCAGTATACCTGCCGCCCCCTCCCACCTCCCCAGTCCCCACCCTTGTACTTGATAAGTTTCACTTCGTTTATGCCTTATCTCGATTACATTCCATGTTTCAACACACAACTCACTACCATTGTTGGGGTTTCCCCCCAAAAAGAAAAGCAGTCCTATTGCCAAGGAGGCATTTGATAGTTCTCCACTACTAAGAATATAGAGATATTAAGTCCCGCTGTTTGTTACATAACTTTTCTTTTTCCCCCTTGCCCCGCGCCACCGAGTTCACGCCTGTTTAGTAATCGCCACGCTGCCTGACAAGGGAAAAAAAAACGAAAACAAAAAACGAAAAGGATGGTTATTTCCCGTCATCAGCAGACGTGGGGCTCTGGCTTAGTTGATAGACTAGTAGGGTGTCTGCAAGCAGTTTCTGGAACCGAAGGTCTTGCGCTGGTATCGGCTCCGGCTCAAGATTCCACCAGCGTCCCACTGTTCCATGTACATAATTTTTCCCCTTATATCCCATTCCCACGCCACCAGGTCTGTTTGCTTAATGGACATCACATTGTAGTTGACGACACGCCGCGTTTCTTCCCGAGAAAGAAGAAAATTTCTTCTCAGCTGGCGTAGGGATATAGCTTAGTTTAGTCTAGAGAGATGGCTACCACTTTGATTGCCTTCAATATTTCAGCAACAGACTTACTATTCTTGTTAGGATCTCCCACAAAAGTCCGACCCATTAAAAGCGAACCATTACATATTGCTGATGCTAAGATGACATTAGGTTGCGCGGCCGCTACCTCGGCCGCGCAGTTTTGGGTTTCTGTATAAAGTCCAGGGAAAGTACAACCAGAAATAACATCACTACAAACTTTTACCCTTTTATGGTGCTCATAAGATGGAGAAGTCCTGCGCTGTGTTCAGGAGGGAGGAGTTGAGAGAGAGAGACAGGTTAAAAGAATTGGGGGATGCCCGGTTCCCACTGTTTCAGCGCACCGTGGGGTCTCTGGTCCCATGCCGGAATTAGTTCAGTGGGCTGCCTGGAGTCCAAGGGCGCTCCCTTGGGCTCTTCCATCATGCTCGCTCCGCAGCCGGATCCAAAGGGAAGCACACGTGGGGGAGGTGGGTTTAAATATCTATCTGCGGTGGGCGGGGGTCGCCGCCCCCGCCCCCTGGGGTCTCCCGCAAGCGTGCGAAAGCGTCCTGTTTCAGCTGGATCGCCGGCTCCATTTTGCGCTCAGGAAAACCGCGGATCCTGCGCTGTGCTCAGGAGGGAGGAGTTGAGAGAGAGAGACAGGTTAAAAGAATTGGGGGATGCCCGGTTCCCACTGTTTCAGCGCACCGTGGGGTCTCTGGTCCCATGCCGGAATTAGTTCAGTGGGCTGCCTGGAGTCCAAGGGCGCTCCCTTGGGCTCTTCCATCATGCTCGCTCCGCAGCCGGATCCAAAGGGCCATAAATAACTTTTTAATGGAGGTCAGGGTGAGAGCTCAAGTGGTGGTGCACCCACTGAGCATATGCAAGGTCCCGAGGTCAGTCTCTGACACTGCATGGCACCCAAGCAGTGCTGGGTATCCTAAGAAGTTGGTTGGTTTGGGTCAGGTTGAGTTCTATTCAGAGTAGAGTATACTAATGTCTATTTACCCAGGACACATAGACTGTCTGAGTGCTGCCAGGTGTGACCTTACTGCAAAATTAAAAAGGACTGTGGATGTGACTCAGTGGTAGAGTACCTGTCCTGCATGTGTGAGATCCTGTGTTCAGTCCCCAGAACCACACACATTCACACACGCACACAGAGAGAGAGAGAGAGAGAGAGAGAGTATGAAAAGATCACTAGCTGAGTCACTACCATTGGGTCAGCATCAGTTTCCTGGTTTTGCTCATACACTCTGGTTCTGTCATGTTATCACTGGGGGAAGCCCATACAGTGGCCCTGCATAACTAATGTCTATATGTTGGGTGTCAGTGATGTTTTCTAAATAAAATCTTTTTGATAAAGCACAAATGAGTCTGTGATCACATGATGCTGACATCCAAGGACAGTAGATACAAGGGCCAGGGGGATTGCCCCATAGCTGGAAGCCTGCTTCATGAGTGGAGGGAAGAAAGCAGATGGAATAGAGAAGGGATCACTAAGAAAATGATGGCTGGAGGAACCAGTTGAATGGGAGATGCATGCCAAAAGTAGATAATGGACCAAACATGATGACCTCTCAGTGTCTGTGTTGCAAGCCATAATGCCCAAAAGTAGAGAGAGAGAGTATGGGGAATATTGTCTGACATAGAGGCAGGGGGAGGGTGGGAAAGGGGGGGTATACCCGGGATATTGGTGGTGGGGAATGTGCACTGGTGGAGGGATGGGTGTTTGATCATTGTGAGATTGTAACCCAAACATGAAAGCTTGTAACTATCTCACGGTGATTCAATAAAATTTAAAAAATTAAAGAAAAAAGAATCTGTGAATTCATGGCTCTAGAAATCAGGAGAGTAGTCACCCTGCGGGGGGGGGGGGGCTGAAGTGGCTGTGAGGGACCCCCAGGAGCTTGCTGTGAGCGGTCACGGTCTGTTTCTCAACTGGAGACAAACTATAGTAGTGTGCTTGTTTGACAAAAGTTCAAAACGCTGGATACTTAGGTGAGATAGCACAGTGGGTAGGGTGTTTGCCTTGCATGCAGCTGACCTGGGTTCAATTCCTCTGCCCCTCTCGGAGAGCCCGGCAAGCTACCGAGAGTATCCCACCTATACGGCAGAGCCTGGCAAGCTCCCCGTGGCATATTCAATATGCCAAAATCTGTAACAATAAGCCTCACAAAGGAGACGTTACTGGTGCCCACTTGAGCAAATTGATTTAACAACGGGACAACAGTGCTACAGTGCTACATTTAAATAAAAGTTAAGCAGCCAGAGCAATAGTACAGTGAGAAAGGCACATGCCTTGCCTGCAGTCAACACAGAGTCACTCCCCAGCACCTTATATGGTTCTCCAAGCACCACCAGGAGTGGCCCCTGAGCACAGAGCAAGCACTGAGCGCACAGCCAAGTAGGACACCTCCCCGCATCAAAAAAGGTAAAAGTGTAAAGTGATGATGTGCTCCTAAGCATCGGGCCAAGGTCCAGAACAGGAAGATGCTCCTGTCCCCACAAGCTGTGACCATGTCCTCCCTTTTCTCCCAAAGCATCAGTGTGGGTTGCCCCGACCTCTGATGTGGAGACACTCTCAGGAGGAAGTGTCTTTGCCCATAGAACCGCAGGCGGAGTGCTCCACGAAGATGCTGGGGAATAACAGTATCTTCTAGCAGGGAAATATATCCCAGTACCAAGTTTAACACACCCCAGTCATTCCTTTGATTTTCTGGATAAAACAAAAATGTATTTCACTGGGAAAAAAACCCAGAAGACCCTGAAAATGTTAAAGACATTATTTTCCTTTTTAGATTTTTGACCACACCTAGGGTTCTCAGAGCTCACTTCTGGCTCAGTGCTCAGGAATCATTCCTGGTGGGGCTCAGGAAACTATATGGGGTTCTACTGCGTACCGTGCAACTGCCTTAACTCCTGTACTCACCAGTCCCATTACACAATTCCTATTTGTTTGTTTGTTTGTTTTCATTTGGGTATATAACCAGTGGTGCTCAGGTGTTACTCTTGGCTCTGTACTTAAGAATTACTCCTGGTAGGGCTAGAGTGATAGCACAGTGGGTAGGGCATTTGCCTTGCACGCAGCCGACCTGGGTTCGAATTCCAGCATCCCATAGGGTCCCCTGAGCACCACCAGGGGTAATTCCTGAGTGCATGAACCAGGAATGACCCTTGTGCATTGCCGGGTGTGACCCAAAAAGCAAAAAAAAAAAAGAAAGAAAGAAAGAAAGAAAGAATTACTCCTGGTAGACTCAGGAGACCATATGGGATGCCAGGGATCAAAGCCAGGTTGGCCGCATGCAAGGTGAGCACCTTACCCGCTGTACAATCTCTCCAGCACACCTCATCCCATCCATACCCCTGGTTAAGCAATTCTTAGCAATATGACTTAAAATCTGCGGCTTTAAAAAACTTTCCACAAGTTACAAAAGTTGTGCTGTGATTTTGCCAAGTCTAGTCAGGGATCGAGCATTTGAGCCTGTTTGATAATCCATATGACACTTGATAATCCATATGACACTCACCTGTAATGAGTTCTGTAAAGGGCCTTGAATTATCCTTAATTCACAATGGAAAACACTCTGGAGAGACAAAGGAATGGAATTGTTCAAATGCAGGTGATGCTACAGAATTGCAGGCACTTAGGTTGTACTGTTGCATTGTGGTTACCATCCCTACAAAGGCAGCCTTGCTTGCCAGTTTGGCATCTAATGACTTTACACAAAGCAGCATTAATAATACCTCTAAAGGGTCCCTTGAGAATCACTTTGACACCTTTAGTCTGTCAGCCACGTTGGGGTGTGTGCTCATTTTGAATGAGATCAGAGTAAGACTGCAAATAAAGCCGCGCTTCTCTGGAACCCCGGGTTCTGCTAGGCAGTTAGTGTATCAATTACAGGATGAAAAATGACATACCATAATCCTCTCCCCTAAAGAATCCTCAGATCAGAGAACCATCATATGCTCTTGTGCAGATGAGACAAAAATGTTCAGTGTGTTAGCCTTTCAACTAAGGGAGTCTTCGTTACAATGCGGGAAACGTGATTTAAAACAGTTGGCCTTGGACACTTTGGACGATACCACCGGCCCCTGTTGTAACTCAATTCCGGTATATGCAGTGCAATTCAGAGATGCCCAAAATAGATTTTTCTTTAGTATTCTCCAGAATTCTGGTCTTGATTCAAAGTCTCCAAAGAAATAGAAGAGGGCATGGAGACTCATTCCCTAACTCTTCTCGGTGGAATAAAACAGCCTCTGAATAAACTGGTGCTAGCTGCTTAGGCCTTCAAGGTACTCCCCAAGCTTGCACCCTTACCTTTCTGCTCCTGAGTGCTGCAGGGGCTCTAAGGGGAGAGAGAGCTCTGGAGGAAGAGCTCAATCCCCCTCATCCCTGGACATGAGGTCCATCATCCCACATCACCTGCATTGCTGGTCGCATGTGCTGGCAACTCAGGCAAATCACTACTTTCGGGGTAATGATTCCCCTTGTCCTGCTCTGGGGATCCTGCTCTCAGGGCTGAGACAATGAGACTCAGCTACAACTTCCACCTGGACCCCCAGCTTTGTGCCTCCCTCGTAGCCTCTTGTTTTGGGAGGCCTCTTACCCCTAGACAATGGGAATCCCCAACTTCCAGGCAAAGGCACCTTATTCATTTGCCATCATCATGTAGATAGATGCTTCTGGAACTCTTTCATAGGCCTTCAGGGCTACTTGGTAACACCAGCATAGATACATCACACAACATCAGGGCAGGGCTGGGAAAAAACTACAACAGCAGCATAAATATTTGCAGCATTACCTAGGGTGTGTATGTGGAGGAGGGGGCTTCCTTTGGGATGTCTGTGATCTTTCTGTTTACCCGTGTCCTTGGCCTAAGGCTGCATCCTGATCTCCCTTCATCCTCTCATCCTTCCCTAGTACCTGAAGAGCTCTCTGCTTCCCCTTCTGTTCTGACAGGACTTCTCGACATCTTTACCTCCCCCTTTCCTTTTCCAACCCCACAGCTTGAAGGCTAATGGCAGGAAAGGGGGAAAACACACAAACCTCTTAGATTTGAAAATACATCAATGTGTTGGAGGCATGGCTCAGCGGTAGAGCCAAGCTCATACATGTAAGGCACTGGGTTTGATCCACTGTGCTACAGAAAGAAAGAAAAAAGATAATTAAATATGGTCTTCGACAAATGATTCTGACAAAGATTCCCATGAACTTTCAGCTAAAAGAAAAATAGCCAAATCTCAAAGAACCACAATCCTGTTTACCTTTGCCAATCCTTTGCAAATTTCTAGATTCTTCTCCCAAAGGCTGGACAATGAGCAGCTTATGTGGGGCTTCCCAATTATACTGATCTGGTTTATGGGCATTAATTTTCATATACTATAATATATAGACTTAGTACTACTGAATCCTAAGATATTAGAATCATAAATGTGAGTAAAACATCCTTTGACACAAAGGTTCAAACCCCAAAAGCTCAATTTGACATACACAACACTCTCTCATGCCCTTTATTGAACCCAGGGATGTTCTGATATTTATTAGTGCAACAGATTTTGTTCTTAAAGCTGCTCATCCAACTGAAGACTGAGAAATTTGTTAAGTGTAATTGGGTATGACTGGGAGTGGAGACTATACTTGAGATCTCGCCTCTGTTGTCATGATACACACGCGTGATGCAGCAGTTGTACCTGTGAACCCAGAGTCTATATTTTGACCCTATAATAATATATGTTTCTTTCTCTCACTAAATACTTTGACAGAGGACCAGAGCCCCCTGTTAAACAAATGGGGTAGGGCGTTTGTTTGCATTGCACACAGTCAACCTGGGTTTGATTCACAATGTCTCATATGGTCCCCTGAGCACCGCCAGGAGTAATTCCTGAGCACAGAGCCAGGAGTAACCCCTGGGCATCACCAGGTGTGACTCAAAAGCAAACGATAATAAATAAATAAATAAATACTTTAACAGGTTTAATATGTGCAGCCAATTATGGCACTATCTCTGACAAGATTATTTCTCACCACATCCTCCTCATAAATGCAACATCCTCCAACCTCCTTCCATCTCTCCTTGCATTTCTTTGCAAGGGACAAGCCCAGGTAGACATTGAAGTTGCCCTCACTTGGGAGGAGAAGAATGTCCTAAGATCACTGACTAGATGGTCATCAGACCCTTAGCCACTCAAGAACAAGACTGGGTCATTATTGTTCTGTGCCTTCCTTCCCTTGAAATGCCTCAGAGAAGAGACAGCTAGTGTTCATTAAGAATTTATATGCTGGGGCTGGAGTGATAGCACAGCGGGTAGGGCGTTTGCCTTGCATGTGGCTGACCCGGGTTCAATTTCTAGCATCCCATAAGGTCCCCTGAGCACCGCCAGGAGTAATTCCTGAGTGCAGAGCCAGGAGTAACCCCTGTGCGTCGCCAGGTGTGACCCAAAAAGCAAAAAAAAAAAATAAATAAATAATTTATATGCCAAGGACTTTACATCTATTTTTCCCAGTTAATTCTTGCAAGTCTTTGGGGTTCGTGCTACCAGGATCCCTGTTTTATAGCTGAGTAATAGGAGGCTCAAAGAAGATAAGTAGCCCACTGGAAATCACGCAGCCACCAAATAATAAAGCCATGATTTGACTCTTAAATTCTATTGCTTATTAAAATAGGGTTATAGCCTCCACATTCACAGCTGTGCGACATCTCTTACCTCACACCAAGAGTAGTGCACCAGATTTGATGGGATTTAATCTTTTAAACCAATCTTAAGAAGGCAACCAATCCTAGAGGGGGAAAATTTATATATATATATATATAATGTATAGTATATATATATATATATATACATATATGTATATATGCACACAAGACTCAACCTTTAACAACAAGTTAGTAATTTCTTATAGACAGGTTTAATGGACCCTGGGTAAAATACAACAATCTTCACACACTTTCCTCTAAGGAAACTTTTAAAAATTATTTTCAGCAGTTTATTCATAACAAATAATACAAAATAAATTATTTCAGTTCTGCTTTGGGACAGGGGTTGTAGTTCAGGATGGAAACATCCGAAATATGGCTGTGGGAAGGTATAATGGTGGTGGGATTGGTATTTGAATATTAGATGTAAACAAATATTGTGAACTACTTTTTAAAAATAAAATTAAATTAATAAAATAGGGGCATATTAAAATTAGACCTTCTTTTTCACTGCAGTAAAGTTGACAAGTGAGCAGGCTAGAGCTCAAGTCCAGATCTTACCCAACTCCAGACCTTTGTTCTTCCCACTAAGGAAGAAGGAAGAAGCCTGGAACGGAGTGTGTGAGAGGAGCACACGTTCAGATGGTCACAGATGGAGTTTGCCTGGAAATAGAAATAGGAAGGTGTGCGGAGAGTTCACCAGAATTGCTTCAGCTAACAAGATGGTGGGTTTTACTGATCAGAGAATAAGGAACTCTTCACCCGTGAGAGTCGAGTATTGTGAGGCCTCAGTGGTGATACTGGCCAATTAGCAGCCGATAAAAGGATTACTCTGTAACACGACCAATCAAAGACTCAAAGCCGGAGCAAGGCCTCAGAGTGAGGAACTTGCGCCTTGGAGAGGTCATGTGACTTCCTAATGGCCCTCGGCCACTCTGGGCTCAAACTGGCGCCAGCGTTCCAGGAAATAGGTCTGCGGCCATTCCCTTGCCAGCAGTCACTGCCATCATGCCTTTGTTCAGAGATTAGCCATGAGGTCAACCGTTTTAGTGACTCACCTCATGCAAATGAGGAGGCCGTGTCAGGCCTTACTGTTTCACTGTAAGCATTTAAATCAATTTTCCCCCTCGGTTAGATTCCTCGTTTGTTTTAGACAGAGGCTTAGCTGTGGCTGGAATATCAGTGCCAAAGACACTGCCAGGTAAAAGAGTGTCCACTTCTCCCCTTCCCAAATGCCAGGCCTGGATTCCGTGATCAGTGAAACTGGCTCACTGAAACTATGGCCAGAAGTCACAGCTCGCTTCACCCCCACTGCCCAGGGAAGCCATCTCCCAGGCCGGAAGTACATGTGGTGGCAGAGTAGCACATCCTGGAACACCACGACGAGTAACAATCGTCTCATGTGGGTCTCATGGTGTTGATGTAGGCAGGTAGGTTAGGGAAGGCTCCCACACACACACAGCGCCCCCCACATCATGGCAATGAAATTTCTGGGAAGAAATAAAGCCACCGGTCCTAAGTCTAACCCACTTTGTGGATACAGAAAGCAAGACCTGATTAGACCTTCTCCAGCAGCCCACCCTGAGGAGACCGGACCCCCTCCCTACAGAAAAGGCCTTGAGGAAATTACTCACGATCACAAATTAATCACCGATTCCCGTTAATCACCGATTTCTCAAGCGGGCTCAGTAACCTCTCATTTCGTCCTTTCCCTGAGATCTTAGAAGTCTATCTCGACTCGGCCCTCCTAATGATGTCTCTTTCAGGGTCAAGGGAATGAGATCCAGCTTGTTACTGGATTTAGCATATGAATACACCATGGGAAGCTTGCAAGGCTATCCCATGTGGGCAGGAAACTCTCAGAAGATTGCCAGTTTCTCCCAAAGGGAGAAGTAGGCTACAAGATATCCCTTCTGGGAGCTCGCTTTTAAGTCTCTCTCTGGATGTTGGCCATTGATGGGATTACACACACCTGGGTTCCCCTGCCAGTACCTTCATGCATGAGGCCTATCCGAACATGTGGAGAGGGGCCTCGAGCATGGCTGTAGCTAGGTTCTGGTGGTCTTTGGCTGCCTGGAGCTCTGCTCGGGGTGGGGAGGGAAACTGGAGCCCATCCCTCCGAGGGGCCCCGGGAAGACAGCCAGGCAAGAGGAAATTACTCAGAACCCTCAATTCCTCCCTTTAATTTGATTATCCAGCAGGAACAAAGGTCAAGGAAAGGAGTTTCAAAGAAGAGCACTTCCAACTCTACCCACTTAGCAACTACCCTAGGAATGGACTCTTACCTAACTAGAAAGCCCCACCTGGGGGCGGCTTGGAGAAACCCTACAAAAGCCACCTTGAACAAAGGGAGGGCATGCATGTGCTACCTGAGCCCATGTGCTGCTTGTGCCTACATGGCTGAGCACATGTGGTGCCCAAGCACATGTGTTGCCTGCATTCTCCCTTAAGCACATTACTCTCTCTCTCTCTTGCTTTTCCTCGCTCCTCACCTTCAAAAATTTACAAATAAATTCTGTTCTACCTCACTGCTCGTCTACTGCTGAAATTCTTTTCTACTAGGCGAGACAAGAACCCTGAAATGCTGAGTCTCAAGGTGGCAGAAGTGCATTAGGAGAAAGTGACCATCTCTCTCTCTCCTCCCCATCTCATATAAGCCACCCATGAGGCCCACTGACATCAGTGTGATGCTTCTTCTTGAATAGAAACTTCAAGAACTGCAAGAACTCTGGAGATTTTATAGGTGCCAAAACTCCGGGAATGAAAAAGAGGTCTCCTGGCTGCTGAATCCAGAACTGACTTTCCGTCTGAATTTCTTTCCTGCTTCACCTCCATGTGTCTGCCACAGGCACCACCACCTTTGCGCTCATGCACCACTTGGGATGTTCCCGATGCACGCAGTCTTCCAGACCCTGGCCCCTGCCTTGGTTTAGGTCATCCTGGAAGTTGAGCATGAAGCAAGGATTCCTGGGAGGCAGTCTATTCAGAAGCAATCCCAAAAGACAAAAGAGAATAGGAAAGGGTGACTGGGGAAATAGAAAATGATGAAGATGTCTGTCCTCGTGCCCGTATGCACAGGGAGTTCCATCTGCTAGAACTCATAGCAGGTTATTGAATATCTCTGGGAAGTTTCCACCAGACAGCTAATAGCTGTAGATTTCTCTACCATCTCCTTCCCTCCCAGTTGAAAATCATTCCCCGGGAGGTGAGCTCTATTGTGTTTCCAGTAGCTGTGGGCAAGTTCCTATAGAATTCTTATAATCAGAATTCTAAGTCAGTGCTTGGGGAGACTCTGGCTGCTGTTTCAGGATCTGATGTTGTTGGTGGGCTTATGTCAGGCTGGGAGGAGAGAGACGGTCACTTTCTCCTAATCCATTCTGCCACCTCGAGACCCAGCTGGGAAGACTAGGATTGATAAAGTATGTGATGAGCCACCCTGCTCTGCACGGGCTAAAGCCCTGCCAGCCCCACCAGGTTTACCCAGAGTTACCGGGTTCTTGTCTTGCCTCGCGGAAAAGAATTTCAGGAGTAGAGAAGCAATGAAGTAGAACAGATTTTATTTGAAGGGTTTTGAAAGTGTGGAGGGGAAGGAGAGAGAAAGATTAATGCACTCAAGGGAGAACACGGGCTTCTCCAAGGGTGGAGAGAACCTTGAATAGGCTTTTTGGGACTGGCTTTTTTATGGATATCTTCTCAGGTTGTCTTGATCTGGAATGTTCTGGAGTCTTCTTTTTTTTTTCTTTTTTCTTTTTTTTTTTTTTAGGTCACACCCGGCAATGCACAGGGGTTACTCCTGGCTCTGCACTCAGGAATTACTTCTGGCACAGCTCAGGGGACCATATGGGATGCTGGGAATCAAACCTGGGTCGGCCGCGTGCAAGGCAAACGCCCTACCCGCTGTGCTATCGCTCCAGCCCCTAAGGTCTTATCAGGTCTTCTTTTCTGTATCCACAGGAGGGTCAACCTTAAAACTTTCACTTCCCAGAAAATTCAGGTAACTTTATTTCCTAGACTTTTCATTGTCAGGGGCCTTTCCCTGTCTCCCTGCCTACATCAGTTCGACACTGACAATGAGCCTGAGCTCACAGAGAATCACCCATTCCAGAACCTGTTTTTGACAGAAGAGGTGGGCCACGGGCTGGTGGTGCAGCTCACAGACTGCATACACTGGCTACAGCCTTCCTGAGCAATTTTGATAAGCACTGAGAGAGAAATGGAAAAATAAATGGACCATGAAATGTGAGCCAATCTACTTCATCTACACTGAAATATAGCCCTACTTCTATCTGAAAGATATTGGGGAAGTAGTGTACTGATTATTTTGCAGAGGAAGAAACTCCAGCCCTGCTAGGATCATCCTGGTGGCACTCAGGGGACCTGGTGATGTTCAGGGCATCTCATGCTTGGTGTGTACCTTAACCCTTATATTTCCTGGCCCTATAACTGACTTTGGAATGTGATGCTTTTGGATTCAACTCCCAGTGCAGTCAGTTTAAACAAGAAGTGTGAACCAGTCTGCACTGTAGCCCTGTTCATTCCCTTGTTCATTGATTTGCTCGAGCGGGCACCAGTAATATCTCCATTGTGAGACTTGTTATTGTTTTTCGCATATCAAATATGCTACGGGTAGCTTGCCAGGCTCTGCTCTGTGGGCGGGATACTCTCGATAGTTTGCCGGGCTCTCTGAGAGAGATGGAGGAATCGAACCCAGATCAGCCACGTGCAAGGCAAATGCCCTACCCACTGTGCTATGGCTCCAGTCCGTGAACCAATCTACCTCAACAAAAAGGTGTAGCTTCAGTGTTCTCTAGTGCATAATATGTCCTCTAGTGCCTTATCTTATAGAACAATGGTGTTCAAAGCCCTTGGGCCCTCAGAAGCCCTTTCTCCAACGATGGCAACTTCCGGAAGGGCTAACACATCGTGGACTCCAGCAGAGACCCATGCTGGGAGCACCTTGAGTTCCAGGCTGTCTCTGGGTAACAGCAGCCAACTCATTTTCTCTAGGCTTGAACCACGTAATGTCCTGACACTTCAAAACCCAAGACCAGGGAGCCATCTGGTCTCTGAGATCCTCACCCTCAGATGTATAACAGAACTATTTCTTGTCCTAGAAATTTGAAGGGGATCCAAAAGAAGCAGGTATAATTTAGAAGGTAAAGTACGTTTTTTTTTTAAATCAAATAATGTGGGTAATTAGACTTTGGAAAATTACCTTGACCTTTTCCTCAACATACGTAGAGAAAAATATAGGCTTTTCTCCATGAATCTTTCTGTTCCAGGGTCTGGGCTGATATAGCTGTGGGTGAAGCAATGGCCTTTGGGTAGATGCTCTAAGAACCAGATTTAAATTCTAGAGATGAGTACCCTGTGGGTAAAACCCAACCATCTATGTACCTCATGAGCTTAAAAGTTTTGCCATGTCCACGCTCTCCGCCCAGATAAGATCTGGAGCTGCTGCACGCAAAACGAACCCTCTGCTCCTAAAGACTAGGGTTTTAGGACAAGAGGTCTTCTAACCCATTTTGGCACCAGAGCAGCTTCTTACAGAAATGCATCTAGACTGTGAACTGAGCTAAAATATCAGAAATCCAAAACCGCGCAGTCCGAGAACTCATAGAGTCTTTATCTCAGCAATGAAAAGAAATTATTAAATGATGCTTTTTCAGCAGGTCTGATTGTTGGGGGGGAAATTCCAAACAATAATAGTGAGTTCTCTATTGAAATATTGAATGTATTCAAAGTATAGAGAGAATAAAGTGAAGATCATTAGCTACTTAGGTGGGGGGTGGGTGGAAGGCAGGTATATTGGGATTCTTGGTGGTGGAACATGTGCACAGGTGAAAGGATGGGGGTTTAATCATTATATTACTGAGACCTAAGCCTGAAAGCTTTGTATTTTCTTCATGGTGATTCAATAAAATAAAAATTAAAAAAAAAGTTTTGCCATGTCTGGGAGACATTTAAAAAATCTTATTTATTGGTTTATTTCAATTATTCCCATACTTTTATACCGATTACTCAAACTTCCAACTCTAAATAACCTGAAATTTAACTTCAATCTAGGTTAAAAGGATCACATACTTTTGTTCAAAAATGTTCTTCCCTTGAAAGGAACTCTCATTCATTGTTGATGGGAATGCTGACTGGTCCATCCTTTTTGGAAAACAATATGGACATTCCTCCAAAAACTAGAAATTGAATTTTCATATGACCCAGCAATAACACTCCCGGGAATATATCCAGAGATGCAAAAAAAAAAAACAGTAGCAATGACATCTGCACTTGTATGTTTATTGCAGCACTGTTCACAATAGCCAGAATCTGGGAAAAAAACTATGTTTACAAGAACAGATGACTGGTTAAAGAAACTCTGGTACAGTGGTTGGAGGAACTGCTCGGGATGGGAGATGCGTGCTGAAAGTAGACTATAGATTGAACACGATGGCCACTCAATACCTCTATTGCAAACCACAACACCCAAAAGGAGAGAGAGAACAAAAGGGAATGCCCTGCCACGAGGCAGGGTGGGGTGGGGGGGATGGGATTGCGAGGTGGGAGGGATACTGGGATTATCGGTGGTGGAGAATGGGCACTGGTGGAGGGATGGGTTCTTGAGCATTGTATGACTGAAACACAAGCACAAAAATATGTAAATCTGTAACTGTACCATCCTGGTGATTCACTAATAAAAAAAAAGAAAAAAAACAAAGACGGGCTTCTCTGGAAAAAAAAATAAAATATTTAGAAAGAAAGAGAGAGAGAGAAAGAAAGAAAAGAAAGGAAGAAAGAAAGAACCTTGGTACATCTACACAATAGAATACTACGCAGCTGTTAGAAGAGATGAAATCATGAAATTTGCATAATATGTGGATGGACATAAAGAGTATCATGCTAAGTGAAATTAGTCAGAAAGAGAAGGACAGACATAGAATGACAGCACTCATTTGTGGAACATTAAGTAGCATAATCTGAGACTAACACCAAAGGATAGTAGAGATAAGGGCCAGAAGGGTCACACCATGCTTTAGAAACCGGCAACACGCGCTGGGGGAAAAGGCAGTTGGGATGGAGAAGGAACCACTAAGTAAATGATGACTGGGAGGATTGCCTGGGGTGGGAGATGTGTGCTGAAAGTAGATCAAGGACCAAACACCATCACCTCTTAGTATCTGTATTGCAAATCATAATGCCCAAAGTTAGAGAGGGAGTGTGAAGGATGGTACCTGCCACAGAAGCAGGGAGTGGGATGGGGTGGGGGTGGCAGGAAGGACACTGGGAACAATGGTGGTGGAAAATATGCACTGGTGGAGGGATGGGTGCTCGAGCATTGTATGACGGAAAATTAAGCATGCAAATTTCTAACGGTATCTCCCGGTGATCCAGTAAAACTTATTTTAAAAAACGTTCTTCCCTTAACTTCCCCTACCCTGAGGGTCTGTGGATGGGCAGGATCCCCATTATCTGAGGACGTCTGCTATAGGAGGAGTCAGCAAAAGAACTGGGGCAGGAAGCAGAGCTCTATTGGGGTGTAGTTCCTTGGGGGTATGCTAGCCACTAGCAGGCTGTGTGGTCACGGGTGGATGCTGCATTTCTCTGAGCCCAGTTTCCTTCTCTTAAAATTAGGAAGTGATCCTCGGGTGCTTAGGCAGTGGTCCCTGGGGAGGCAGGATTTTCTGAGCCCCACCATGGCGTCCGTAGCTTGGCTAGGAGCTCCCGCAGGGCAGGATCACGTTGCCCCAGATTCCAGGACTGGCTGCTGCACAGACCCAGGATCGGGTGACAGATCCATCCAGCCTGGACAGGCTCAGCCTCTCGGCTACAGTCACAGCCATGGGGGCTGGAAAACCAGAGCTAATGCAAGCCAGCTGGAGGCCAGGACAAGATTGATGAAGGACAGGCAGAATTTGGCCAGAGTGAGGGAGTAGGGAGGGAGGGGATATCGGAGTATAATTAGTCCTGCCTACTTCCCAAAGTCCCCCCAAGCCCACATAAACCTCATTAATTGGGAACCCCCAGTGGGGAGTTCTTGCTCATGACCCAGAGAAGGAAGGTCTTGTTAGGAGTTAATTAGTAGTGAAAGTACCAATGGGGAAACATGTTTAAACTATTAAATGACTGAGCACCTGTTTACCTATAAACAAATGATATGTCAATTATTTGACCATCAAAGCAGAGACCCTAAGATAGTGGTTACTAACCTCGGGTTGATCTCTGAGGTCACCCAGAAGCCTTGTTAAACATCAGTCTCCAATGCAGTGATCCTAACGGGTAAGTCGGAGGGAGAAACAGCACCCTAAGCTAGCCTCTAGGTCTCTGGCTACCTGTGCCTGCAAGCAAGAAGTAACAGCACAACTCTTACTGCTCTTTCTCTATATTTATTTGGTCTTGATGTACACCAAGACAGTGTTTGGCTTTTAGAAGACATCGTCTCTCTTTAATCCTTTTAGCAGTCATTGATGGGAGGCATTGTTATCAGTTGTCTACAGAAATGCGGTTAGTGAACTTGAGAAGAAATAGTCCTAAGTAGAAGAGGTTATAGTTGATCCCAGACATTGATTCCAGACTTGAATTTTTACTCTATCATTCTTAGTGATTCCCAAACCTTATGTTCTTGGTCTTGGTCTAGCTAAGGCCAAGAACCTCTACTAAGTTTTCAAATTACACCTAGTGTGATTCAAACTACTGCTCATTATAGCGCTGTCGTCCTGTTGTTCATCAATTTGCTCAAGCGGGCACCAGTAACGTCTCAATTGTGAGATTTGTTGTTACTATTTTTGGCATATGGAATACGCCACGGGGAGCTTGCCAGGCTCCGCCATAAGGGGAGGATATTTTTGGTAGCTTACCTAGCTCTCTGAGAGGGACGAAGGACTCGAACCTGGGTTGGCTCTGTGCAAGGCAAATGCCCTACCCGCTGTGCTTTTGCTCCAGTCCACTGCTCATTATACAGATGGGAAAACCAAGTCTGCAAAAGGAGACTGCTTCAAAAAATCCAGATTTATAGTCCCATTTTCACAGGCTGGAGTGATAGCAGGGCTGGAGTGATAGCACAGCGGTTGGGCTTTCGCCTTTCATGTGGCCGACCCGTGTTTGATTCCTCTGCCCCTCTCAGAGAGCCCGGCAAGCTACCAAAGAGTATGGAGCCTGCACGGCAGAGCCTGGCAAGCTACCCATGTGTATTGGATATGCCAAAAACAATAATAATAAGTCTCTCAATGAGAGATGTTACTGGTGCTCGCTCGAATAAATCGATGAGCAACGGGAAGATGATAATGATGATGATTTATTTTTTATTACAGAAGGCTCTTGCCTGGAATCATGGTCTATAATGGCAGTATTCAACTTTTCACACTGGTGGGCTGGCACCAGTTTGGATGAGCAATTTGAAAAACCGCTGGGCTAGGGGAAGGAAGAGTTGATGGTCTCCAGAGCATCCAGGTCAACATGTATGCCCTGGCATTGAAGAGGAAGACTAAGTTATCAGTACTGGATTTTGACTGCAGCCGGATATTGACCCCCAGTATGACCTGAGACAAGGCACTGAACCTCTGTGAGTCTGTTTCCTCGTGTCAGCGGAAGTGCTGTGCCCTGCCTTGTGAGTGGAGGGAAAGAGAAAATACAGCACTACCATGATTCCAGGCATTGCTCCCACAGACGTGGAGTAGCTTTGACTTTAGGGAACCTCTCACACAATTATGTAGCAACTTTGGGCTTGATGAGAGGGCCCCGGGGTTGATCTAGTCCTTTCTGGGCTGCAGGAGACTAAGAAAACGCTTCTTAACTTTCTCCAGGAAGCGGGCAAGAGGGTTGACCAGAGAGTCAGCCTCTTGACCCTCATGGTAACTCCTGAACTTGACCTTACTGGCCAGGCCAGCCTTGCGACCCTATCCCGCAGACACAGGGCAGTTTCCTCCAGAGTCAGCCTCACCCTTGGGGCCCCATCCGGATGCCCGCCTGGTTCCTTTCCGGCCCTGGTGGAGGCAGGAGTCTCCCCCGCCTCCTGCTCACTCCTCGCTCCTCGGCCGCCAGCCCAGCAGCTGTTGCCTTAGATCAGTGTGGACCATCTAATCCCCTCTCTGGAGCCCTGGCCCCCTCCTCAGGCAGTAAATTAAGGAGGATGTAAGAACAGAGGGCACCAGCGTCAGCACAGCGGCATCCAAAACATCCTCCCCCACCCCGGGCCTGAGTCATAGGGCCCTGAATTGGCCCTTCTCTGCCTGGGGTGAGGGAGGAGGAGGCAGGGAGAACCCAGCCTGGGGGACGAGGAAAGCAAGTACTCAGAGAAGGGAGCTATAGAGAGGAACCAGTTGGGGCTTCTAGGGGTTCTAACTCGTAGGCCCTTCCTGTCCCTTTGGGTGAGACCCCTAAATCTATATGCTAAAGCTATGTAGGGAATGGATTCATATATCAGCTTCTTTGTAATGCTCTAATGCCCTAAACCCATCTCTTTCACATAGCACACTCACTCCTTATTCTAGTGTTTCTAGCCTGAAAATAGGTGAAGGATAGTTGAGTGACAAGAAAGAGTAAGAATCAGCCCAGTCTGGGCCTCCCGCCCCAAATCTCTATGTTGCAGTGGGAAAAGCATCCTTGCCTCCTGCCCTTGAGACCACAGTCTGCAGGAAGGACCTTAATATTCTTGTGTTTTTTGACATAAAAACATATTCAAGATACCATGTGTATGGACACATGTAATGTTCATACAAAGAACTTCCTGCTCAGACTTCAATGCACCAACACATGACAAAAAGGAGGAAAGGGGATAAAGACGGAGATAAAATTGATCTGACATCTACCAATATGAAATGGGAAAAAAAGACCAGTATAGGGTGATGCACAGCTCTTTGGGGGCATCAACTGCAAGGGGAGGGCACTGAGGACTAATGTGGTGAGTTCCAATGCAGAGAAAGATGATAGACCCCATGGACTTGCTAGGTTCGGCCAGCAAAGCCAACACCACCTGCATGAAGATGGAGAGATGATACTCATCCCTCAGAAAGAGGATGGAAATGTCTCAGGTGGACAAAGAAAATGGGTCTGTTCATGTTGCAATGTAATGGGACTGGGGGGTATTATGGTACGAGAAATAAGTCAGAGGGAAAAGGACAGATACAGGATGATCTCACTCATCTGTGGTATAGGGAGACACCAAAAAAAAGTTCGGGAGAGGGAATAGACATTATAAAATGATGACAAGCTTGGATTGCTAAACTCAGATTACCAAGCAGAGAGTAAAGAGTGGCGGGGGAGGTGGGTATGAAGAAGCAGACTAGAAGTAACATAAGGACATTGGTAGGTGGTCTTGCACACTTTAGTAATGGGGAGAAGCGGTTACTATCCATCAGAACCATAATCAATAATGATATTGTAAGCTTGCTACCTAAGCTATACTAATTTTAAAAATAAAAAGAAATGGGACTATTCAAAGGCAGGGACAATTCAATACTGACCAAAAAGCCCCATCAAAACCTGTATTCTGATCTTGTTTTAAATATTATTTCTAGGCTGAGGACTCTCAAATTTCTATCTTTAACCCAGATCTCTCAAGTAAAACCCAACTCATTTCTGTTGGTACCTGGATGTAATCGTACGGATGTTCAAAGCCCCCCTCAAACTTGACCCAATGTACCCAGCATTGAACTCCCACAGGCTAGCTTGATCTACTTCCCTTCCTACCTCAGTTTATAGCAGCTGCAATACTCTTATTGCTCAGGCAGAAACCCCCACATGATCTTTAAATCTTTGTTTCCCTTATTCACACTCCCTCATTCAATCTCTCATGAGCTTCTATAGACTCTACCTTCATAAAGCATATCAAAAGTCTGAGGACATCTTTTTCCCACCTTTGATTCTCACTGCAAACCAAGCTACAATCAACTTTCACCTCTATGTAGCTTTTGCACAAATCCTCTTGCTTCTGCCATGCTTCCTGCCCCACTCCCATCTCATCTATTCTCAGCACTGAAACTAGAGAATACTCCCAGAAATGTAAGTTAAGTCTCATGAAGTCTTCTGCTCAAAACTGCTTGGGGCTCCTCGTTTCAAACTGCAAATCAAAGTGCTGGCCATGCCCATGATGCTCCCCATAATCTTGGTCTATCAAAATAAGATTCTCATCTCCTATATCTCTGCCCCTTGGCCTGGTAGGTACACCAGCCTGCCTGCAGTTTCTCAAGCATGGAAGATTTTATTTTTGCTATTATTGTTCCCTCTGCTTGGAATACTCTTCTGCATACCTTGCTCACTCTTCAAAATCTTCAAGGTTTTGCTCAAATCTCAAACCTATGCTCAAACCTTTAACAGGGTCAGGAAGATTGCTCCATGGTTGGAAGCCTGCCTGATGAGCTGGTGGAGAAGGCAGCTGGGATAGAGAAGGGGTCACTAAGTCAATGATGGTTGGAGGGATTTCTCAGGGCAGGAGATGTGTGCTCAAAGTAGATAAAGGACCAAACATGATGGCCTCTCATTAACTGTATTGCAAGCCATAAAGCCCATAAGTAGAGAGAGAGTAAGAGGGAAACTGTCTGCCATAAAGGGAGGTGAGGGATAGGAGGGAGTAGTAGGGATACTGGGAACATTGGTGGTGGAAATGTGCACTGGTGGAGGGATGGGTAGTCGATCATTGTATGACTGAAACTCAAACTTGAAAGTTTTGTAAGTGTGACTCACAGTGATTCAATAAAAAATTAAATGAATAAAAATAAAATCTCAACCTTTCATTAATGTCTTCCCTGATCAGCCTTTAACTGCTGTCTCTTTCCTATAGAATCCTGGTCTCCGTTACTCGGAACTACTTCTCATCTACTTCTCATCTCGGGCTGGAGTGATAGCACAGTGGGTAGGGCGTTTGCCTTGCATGTGGCCGACCCGGGTTCAATTCCCCCCTTCTTCTCGTCCCTCTCAGAGAGCCCGGAAAGCTACCGAGAGTATCCCGCCTGCACGGCAGAGCCAGCCTGGCAAGCTACCCATGCTGTATTCGATGTGACAAAAACAGTAACAAGTCTCACAATGGAGATGTTACTGGTGCCCGCTCAAGCAAATCGATGAACAACGGGATGACAGTGCTACAGTGCTACTTTTCATCTACTTTTTTGTGGGCGCAGGGAGTTTGGAGAGTTCTAGGGCCATTCCTGCTCTGTGCTCAGGTTGCTTCTCCCTTAGTTGCTCAGGAATCAAACCTGAGACTCATGCACGTAAAGTGTGTAAGTCAGTCCTCAGAGCTGTCTCTCTTGCCTCGCTTCAGTTTTCTATGTCACTAAGACACCTACAGTAATTTCCTTACTACCTCTATGCTTGTTGACCTTCTCCCCTGATTAAAGACAAGACCACCAAGTTCTGTGTTTTGTTCACTGCTGTATCTCCAGTGCCTAGGGCAGAACTTGACCCACTCGTGAATGGATCCAGGTAGTAAAGGGGACAGGCAGGCCTGCTCTAAGGTTATAAGGGGACTTAGATTATAGAAATGGAGCTGGCAGGTAGAAACCTGGGCTGGCCCTCAGATCCATCTGAGCAGCTATGGCTGTCTCCATCCATCTAACTATCTTGCCATAGTGGCCAAACATGTTGTGGAATCTGAGGTGCCTTTATTGTGGCTGTACATAACGACTCATCCAATATAGCACTGTCCTATAGCACTGTCGTCCCATTGCTCATCGATTTGCTCGAGCGGGCACCAGTAACATCGCCATTGTGAGACTTGTTGTTACTGTTTTTGACATATCAAATAACCCATGGGGAGCTTGCCAGGTTCTGCCATGTGGGCCAGATACTCTCAGTAGCTTGCTGGGCTCTCTGAGAGGGACGGAGGAATCAAACCCAGGTTGGCTGCGTGCAAGGCAAATGCCCTTCCCACTGTACTATCACTCCAGTCCCATATAAAGGGGGAAAATTAAAGCAATTGGCTCCAATATTCTCTCTGTTCACTCCATGCCTGCTGCCTTCTTCATGTTTTTACAACTTGGTCACTGTTCTGATTCTTGATTTTGTGATCCCTTAGCTTTGGATGTATGCCCTCAGTGGTAGAGGGACACGCCAGTAACGTGTTAGAAAGCATGCTTCACGTGTATTGGGACTCTGGGTTTGCTCCCTGGAAACCCCCTTTACCCAAAATGCCCAGCACCCCAGATGTCAGTCCTCCCACCCATGGGAGGCCTACCTGGGGCTGCAGTTCTATCTCCCTAAGATGAAGGGAGGAGCCCATGTCATAATCAAAATAAATGAAAATACTGCTTATTGGTTTCTTTGCTTCACAGCCTAAATATCTTATTTTGTTGTCCATTTTGGTTCCATTTCCATATTTACCATCTGGTGTAGGAGGCGTCTGTAAGAAGCGTCTTCTACTGCTATGTATACTCTGACATGAAACAATACCCCTTCCACACCAGTGTCTGAGGAAAATGTAAATGAAAACCACAAAGAGATAGCACTTTATTCCCACTAAGATGGTTTTAATGTTTAAAAAGAGATAGACTTGGGGCTGGAGTGATAGCACAGCAGGTAGGGCATTTGCCTGGCACGCAGCTGACCAGGGTTCTATTCCCAGCATCCCATATGGTCCCTGAGCACCGCAAGGAGTAATTTCTGAGTGCAGAGCCAGAGTAACCCTTGTGCATTGCCAGGTGAGTCCCAAGAAGCAAAAATAAATAAATAAATAAATAAATAAATAAATAAAATTAAAAGAGACAGACTTAACAATTATTGGTATGGATGTGAAATTGGGACCCCTACACACATCATTGCTGAAGAGAATGGGAACTGATGCAATAATTTGGGAAAACAGTCTGATATTGCATAAAAAAACTTAAAGCTATCACGACTCAACAATTACACTTGCCTAGATAGATAGTCAAGAGAAATAAAAACCCTTCGCACAAAACCTATCTACTAACATTTTTTTTCATAGTTGCTAAAAATAAAAACAACCCAAGTGGCCATCAGCCAATGCAATATTGTACATCTATACAAGGGAAGATTATTCAGACATAAAATGAAGTAGGACTAGATGCTACAACTTTATGCTAAGCACAAGGCTAATGGGAAAGCCCACATATTGAACGATCACATTTATGTGAAATGTCCAGAACGAACACCTTCATACAGAGAGAATAATAGATTATTGATTGCCAGGGACAAAAAGAAGAGGGAAGAGAGAATGACTACTTCTGGGTATTGTTAGGGGCTGAAGGTGGGGACAGGAATGAAAACAAATGGTCTGGAATTAAATGGCGATGGTGACTGTACAACCTGGGGGAAAAGAAGTTAGAAACCACTGCAGCTTCCCAATACATCCAATGTGGTGACAGAACCCAGCGCTTATGCTTCCCAGGTGGGAATCCCTGATCCTTGCTGGATGGCTCTTGGCGCCTACAGGCTCCTACATTCCCTCTCACATGGCCCCCTCTGCCTTCAAAGTAGCAAATTAAATCACCACATTGAGATGCAGATCAAAACAACCATGAGATATTACCTCAAACCACAGAGATTGGCACACATTCAAAAGAACAAAAGCAACCACTGTTGCCAAGGATGTGGGGAGAAAGGAACCCTTCTACATTCCTGGTGGGAATGCCGACTGGTTCAGCCCTTTTGGAAAACAATATGGACGCTTCTCAAAAAATTAGAAATTGAGCTCCCATTTGACCCAGCAATTTCACTGCTGGGATTATATCCTAGAGAAGCAAAAAAATATAGTCGAAATGACATCTGCACTTATATGTTCATTGCAGCACTGTTTACAATAGCCAGAATCTGGAAAAAACCTGAGTGCCCCAGACAACTTTAACAGATGACTGGTTAAAGAAACTTTGGTACATCTATACAATGGAATACTATGCAGCTGTTAGAAAAGATGAAGTCATAAACTTTAAACTTTACATATAAGTGGATCAACATGGAAAGCATCATGAGTCAGAAAGAGAGAGATAGACATAGAAAGATTGCACTCATCTGTGGAATATAAAACAATACAGTAGGAGACTAACACCCAAGAATAGTAGAAATAAGTACCAGGAGTTTGGCTTCATGGCTTGGAAGCTGGCCTCACGTGCTGGGGGAAAAGGCAGCTCAGATAGAGAAGGAAACACCAAGTAAAATGTGGTTGGAGATCCCGCTTGGGAAGGGAGATGCGTGCTGAAAGTAGACTAGAGACTAAACACGGTGGCCACCGAATACCCCTATTGCAAACCACAGCACCCAAAAGGAGAGAGAGAGAGAGAACAAAATGGAATACCCTGCCACAGAGGCGGGGTGGGATGGGGGGGATGGGATTGGGGGTGGGAGGGATACTGGGTTCATTGGTGATGGAGAATGGACACTGGTGGAGGGATGGGTGTGCTCAAACATTGTATGAGGGAAACACAAGCATGAAAATGTGTAAATCTGTAACTGTACCCTCACAATGATTCACTAATTCAAAAAAAATCACTGCATTGAATCCTTCTTAGGCTTTAGATCTCCTGAGGTCTCCTGCCATCGGCAGGAGACAGATCTTTGTTGTTAAGACTCTTGTAACTCAATTAAGCCCCTGCTTAAAGTCAGCTCTGCCACAAAGCATAATATACACAAGGGAGTGGTGTCTCATCGCATTCACAGGTCCCAGGGATTAAGGGATGGAATCTTAGGAGCCATTGCTAGAAATTCTGCCATGACCGCACCTGATGGTGATTATTTTGAGTGGACTTACTGATCATTTTATCTCCTGGGAGGAGAAATCATTCCTGGCCCTCAGATATAGGAATTGCACATTAGCTCTCTGAACCGCATGACAGCCCTAGCACATAATTCGTGTCTCCTGAATCCATCGAGGGGAGTTGAATTGTCCTACCTTACCTGCAAGTCAGAAGGCAGAAACAAACACAGGGAAGATTAGGGGACAAAGAGCCATGAGAAGTACAGATAGTGGGAGCACTGAACAGATCAGGGCCCAGGGAATGGTTTCTCCAAAACTAGTCCTGACCTGTTCAGATGAAGGGAGAAGATGGGACCCAAGAAACAGACAGGGCTGGAGAGAGTACAGCAGGTAGGGTGCCTGCCTTGCACTTAGTCTACCCAGGTTCAATCTCTGGCACCCCAGGTGGCCCTCTAAGCCCCACCAGGAGTAAGCCCTGAACACTACAAAGTGTGGTCTCAAAGTAATAATAATAATAATAATAATAATAATAATAATAATAATGATATCACTGTAGCACTGTCATCCCATTGTTCATCAATTTGTTCAAGTGGGCACCAGTAACATCTCCATGGTGAGACTTGTCGTTACTCTTTTTGTCATATACGCCACGGGTAGCTTGCCAGGCTCTGCCGTGCAGGCGGGATACTCTCGGTAGCTTGCCGGGCTCTCCAAGAGGGACAGAGGAATTGAACTTGGGTCGGCAGCATGCAAAGCAAATGCCCTACCCACATAATAATAATAATAATAATAATAATAGCCATCGCTTCAAGAGTTTGTGATGACCAGAGGGTAACTTGAGAAAGCGCAATAGGTCCCATTTTAGGAAGGTAAGTTTCAAAAAAATAGAGATTTAATAATAGGCTCCCATGAGCAGACATGTTAGCTAAATGTAGCTCTTAAATTTCTTAGAAGCAGAGTCTGATTATCTTTATTTTCAGAATACAAATCTAGTAGAGAGAATTTCTTAGAGAGTTAAGTGAGATGCCAGTACAATTAGTTGGTTCTCTTTATGGAAAAGCTTGGGAAATGAGGCAGTACAAATAGGAAAAGCAGAAAAATATTCTTGAACTCATATTCTTATGTGTCTTTAATTCTCAATTTTGTAAATTGTTCTCATCGAGCATAACATGACGCCCCCACAGCCATGCCACCGGACTCCACGCCAGGCTGTTTCACTCGGGTCGCCCCAGAGGGGGCCAGGTGAGAGTCCTCCAGGCCCCAAGGGACCCAGATCCAGCAGCCGAAAACCTCCACAACCCAACCGCCACCACGCTCAAGGCCGCTCCCCATACACTCGAGCTGAGCCTCACATATGAGTAATATATTTCTGGACCACGCAGCTGCGAAAGCAGCTGCACGACACATCACAAGACACTCCTTACCCATTCTCTATGATTACCACATCATATCTGATGGGGTTCAGATAGTAGACAGCAAAGCATAGAGGGAAATACATATATGTATATATGCATATATACATATTTTCAGATATATATAGCAAAAATATGAACACATGGACCTGATGCATCCAGACCAGCAGTTTTCACTGGAGGACACCAATGGGTTTTATATTTTATTTTATATCTATATTTGGGCTGGAGCGATAGCACAGCAGGTAGGGCATTTGCTTTGCACATGGCCAACCCGGGTTTGATTCCTCTTGGAGAACCCAGCAAGCTACTGAGAATATCTCACCCACACGGCAAAGCCTGGCAAGCTACCCATGTCGTATTCGATATGCCAAAAACAGTAACAAATCTCACAATGGAGATGTTACTGGTGCTTACTTGAGCAAATCGATGAGCAACAGGATGACAGTGATACAGTGATATATACCAAAGCTCACCTCACCCGAACTTTAACATGGTAGTAATATCCTATAGAATGTCTTAATGGCTCCTGCCAAAATAGAACAATCTTCACACTGTTTTCCATATAAACACTTTTTTGTAAGCATGTTCAGCAATTTTTCATCACAGACAATACAAAATATATTATTTTGGTTGTTTTAGGGCAGGGATTGGGACTTGGGATGAAAGCATCCCGAATTTAGTGGTGGGAAGGTGTAATGGTGGTGGGATTGGTGTTTGAATATTAAATATAATCAAATATTGTTAGCTAACTTATAAAATAAAAAAATTAAAAAGAAGTATCAGTTGTTTGAAGTGTATGCATGGGGGAATGATTTGTTGTACAGAAATATGTAACTAATGAATATAACCAGATATCATAGAGGTTATAACCCAAAGTATACTTCCTTAGCATTATAGTAAAGAATCTGCCTCCAAATCAGGGACAGATCCTGAGGGCAATGCCTGAGGGTGGACCCCAGAAGACTTGAGAGACAGGAAGCACACAGAGAGAGACTCGGGGCAATGCAGAAGGCAGTGGAACAGGATTTCTTGAGCTTCACTTAGGATAAGACGTAAAAGGAAGAAGGCTTCCTGTGGGGCGGAGTGTATCAGGGAAGTGCGAAAGCTCCCCAATTTCATCCTGTATCTCTGGTCTCCATCTCTGGGGTGGGGGTCGGTGAGGGAGAGGAGCCCCTGACTACTGCATCCTTTCTCAAATGTTGTCAAGACTGGAACCAGGTCTGGGAGACACAATAAAGGGGAGGGTTGGGTGCTGAGGAAAGGGTCCTAAAGCTAGAGCTCTGCAAGTCTCTCTCTCTCTCTCTCTTTCTCTCTCTCTCTCTCTCTCTCTCTCTCTCCCCCCCCCCCCCCGTTTTCACTCTCGGTGCTCAGGAGTTACCCCCATCAGTGCTCCGAGCACTGACACTGCTGGTAGTGCTCAGAGGACTCTGTGATGCTGGGGATTAAACCTGGGTCTCCCCAATACAAAGCATGTGCTTCCGCCCTTTGAGCCATCTCTCTTGTCTCTACATTATTCTCTTTAAGGGCCTGCAAAAAGTCTCACGTTGAGATCCCAAGAGCATGTAAAAGGAGATGTGGAAGCACTAGTGGTGGCCTTTGGGGACATCTGGGCGGGTGCATGTTATGGAGGAGGCAGTCTTTGTTCCGTTTCCATGAAGAAAGAGATGGATGATGAGACACACAGCTGAACTCCTAATCTGGCAGAAAGATCTAGAATCAGAGAGCCTGGGTGAACTCCAGGTCCCACCCCACATTTCGCTGAACAGTCCAGGTTTAGCCTCTGGGAGTTTTCTTGATTTTTTTAAAAAAAACTATCAAAAATGAACATTCATAGCCAGGACCCATGTAAGGTATGGGAATGGTATAGAACTTAGGCAGCCATCAGTTCCCTCCCAACATAGAGCATGGAACACAGATGATATTAGGATGATTTATAACCACTTAGATAACTATGACCAGAAATTACTGAATAAAGGGAGATTACCAGGTAGGGAGTGCTTGGGAGCCTCTCAGCTCTCACAGGATAATAAAGTTAACAACACACAACATACATTACATTGCACAGGAAGTACGCAACGTAGTCACAGGGACTGTTTTGCTTGATTTTCTGGACAAGCCTATGAGACATAAAGTACAATAATAGACCCACTCGACAGATGAAGAACCTGAAGTGCTAGGAAGTTAAGTAAAACTCAATGAGGTCTCACATCTGGGTGAGCCCAGAGCCGTGTGGCAGCTCAGACTTAATCCCCACGCCTCCCACACAAGGCTTTGTGGCCACCCAGAAGGAAACGCCAATACAGAACGGGTACAGGATCCAGTTGGTGCTGTTCCCACATGGCAAGTGGGCTTCGAGGCAGGTGGGCAGCCATGCGCACAACTGTCATGCTGAAGCCTGAATCTAAGCGCACTGGGGCCCTCGGTGTTGGGGGACTAGGTGTCCCTGAGCCAGCAAGTTATTGGGAGAGAAGCGGCCGTGAACCAAGCTGGACACCGCCACCCTACCATACTCTGTGCCCGGCATGCCCAGAGGAAGTTGGTCAGTGGGTCAAGCAGCCGGTCACCCGAGCAGGAGGGTGACAGGTGGGCAGGGTTATTGGGGTGACCAGCCGGCTCCCACCTGCTGGGGCTGTCCATCAGCACCAGTGTGGGCAGTATTTGGGGCCAGGACCCCCAGCAGGTCATGCCAGTGGGGCATCCCAAGGTGGTGAACACCCCCGACCCCCAGCCAGCTCCAAGCCCCGCCCAGACTTAAGCTCTCACTTTCCACCCCGTCTTCTCTTATCCCCACTCCAGAGACCAAAAGCTGCTTTGGACATCTCAGACTCTAAGAGTGTTGGGGTGAGCTGGGAGGCCAGGGGTCCTCTCCCACACCCCACTGTCTTCAACATGCAGATGCCTGGAAGGAAGAACAGGATCTAAGGCCTCTTGGGGTCACCTAAGTCCCACCTTTCTGCTGACCCTCCCTCAGCTCTCCTAAAGATCCAGGCCTCTAAGAGGATCAGAGGTTAGGCTGTTTTTTTTTTGGGGGGGGGTGGGAAATCCCAACAACCCCTCACTACCCTAAATGGAGGGATCCTCACACTGGGACTAGCATCAAGAGGGGGAGGTTGAAATATGTGGGGTGACTCTCTCCCCTGCCTTACAAATGCAAGTAGGAGCTGAGCGGGCAGAGCAGGAAAGTTTGGGCTGGAGATGATGGGAAGGTGGCGGGCAGGGGACAGGTTCCTGCTAGGACTGGGCACTGCAGGATAGTAGGGGGGGGGGGTGCAGGGAGGGAGGTTCTCCCAGGGGAAACTGGGAGAGGAAGGAAGCCAGGCAGTGGGTGCCAAGGAATAGACAGAGGCTGGTGGTGGGGTGGAGGGGGCTGAGCGGGGGCCGGGGAGCCCGACGGAGGAGGCGGCGCTGCAGGGCCACGTGGTGGGGCGGGTGCGGGGCGGCGCGTGTCCGGCGCCCCCAGCTGTGGCGTCGCTCAGGCCGGGCTTAGCGGCCAGGGCCCAGGATTAGGGGCCGTGGCCGCACCTGGCGGGCGGGCCGCTGGGCTAATGCCGTGTGACCGCGCGGCCCCGCCGACAACTGTGGGCTGGTTAGCCCGCGGCCGGCGTGTGCGCGGGGGTGTGCGGCGGGCCGCGGGGCGGGCGCGCACGTGCGCCCGGGAGGGGGTGCGGCTGTCGCGCGCTGGGCTCTGCAGCCTCTGCGGCGGCAGGGCCGGGGACTGGCAGCTGCCGCAGGTGGCCCACAGGACTGTGGACCCCGGGGGGAGGGGGCGATTGTCACTTACCAGGAGTCTGTGGGACGCAGGGGTCTCTCGAATGGGTCAGTCCTTATTGTCAGCCCCCTGTTAGCTGGGTGTCGTTGCTATGCCGGCACGCTGTCGCGGGGAGCATCTCCACCTCGGGGTCCCTGCTTTTAGGGGGTGCCCATCTTTCTCGGGGCCGACCGCCCACGGTCCTTCTGCCAACAGAAAGGTTTGTGCTGCAAACCCCCAACCAGCTGTCTACCTCTTTAGCGCTGGTGTCTGAACCCACAGTGCTCAGCCCCCCTAACTCTGGCCTGACCCCCAAAAGATCATTCCCATCTTCAGGAGTGGCTCAGGGTCCCTAGTCCAAGAATAGCTCAGGGTCCCCAGCCCAGAAATAGTTCCGAGTCCCCAGACTTACCTTCATGTGCCCATTTTCTGCCGAAATAACCGAATCTGGACATTTTCTACCAAAAGTTTCTACTGGAACAGCTGCATCCGGATGAAGAGACCCTCAGGAAGGTCTCTAATTCCATGAGTGAGCCTCTGCGCCTTCGCACCTGCCCTTCCCGCCGTCCGGGAGGCCTCTCCCTTCCCTGCAGTGCAGCCCCCTGCCCCAATCACATCCTCTCCTGGAGCCTTGGGTTAGCCCTGCCTCTGGCTGTTCTGCTGCCACCATCCTCTCCTAGAGAACGGACGCAGGTGGGGGCTTCATTTCTAAGAGGCAAGCAGGCCTGGCTCAACTCTCTTCATGTCCGCACGCCCACTCCCCTTCCGGAGAGGTGCCGGGCTGCCCGAAGCAGCGGAGAACCCAACAGTGAGTAGTGAAGCTGAACTGTCCTCACCCGCCCTCCTGGCCTTCCCCTGGCCTTGCTGGCCCTGCCTCGGGGTGTCAGCAGCCACAGCAGGTGCCTGGACAGACCTCGGGCTGGACAGAAGGGTGGGTGCAGAGGGCCAGCCTCTGGCCAAGACCTTGATTCAGGGAGATAAGTTCCCCAGCTGCCTCTTCCTCCTTCCCCTGCCCCCTCCTTAGTACAGGCACCACAGTCACCTGTGTCCAGACAGTGACCACCTGAGGCCACACAAAGATGATGCCGGAGGTGGCTGGCCTAGCTCATTCTCAATCACCCTGAAAGGGGGTATTTGTGTCCCCATCTTTCTCCATCTTTCTGAAGAGGCAGTAGAGCTTCAGAAGGCTCTAGGTCTCTTTTTCTTTTCTTTTCGAGTCACACCTAGCAATGCACAGGGGTTACTCCTGGCTCATGCACTCAGGATGGGATGCTGGGAATCAAACCCAGGTCACTCGCATGCAAGGCAAATGCCCTACCTGCTGTGCTATTGCTCCAGCCCTAGCCTGTAGGTCTTGTCTGAGCTGGTTAGAGGCAAAGCCAGGACTCACACCCTGGTTGGAATGATAGGACAGGGAGTAGGGCTCTTGCGTTGCATGCGGCCAGCAAAGGTTTGATCCCAAGCACTCCACATGGAACTCAAGCCCCACCCGGAGGGGTCCTTAATTGCAGAGCCAGGGGTGTGCCCTGAACACTGCCCGTGTCACCCTCAAACCATAAGAACACACCCAGATCTTTCCATGCCTGTCCCCAGTGCAGACCCCGCATACTCTCCTCAAGCTGAGGGGTGGCTCTCTGTTACTATTCACCCGCCTCCCCCCTCACCCCCCACTATATAGGGGGAGCTGTGGGCTAGCAGAGCCCATTTTCTCCTCTCTATTGTTCGGTGGAGCTCTGGGAAATGGCTGTTGCCTTGGCTGTTCACATAGAAATCTCTGGGCACGAACTACACAGCACACGTCTGCTCTGACCCTAAGATGCTCCTCTCTGTCTCTGGTTCCTCCTCCAAAAATTGGGAAGGATAATCAGGGGGCGGTATTTGGGGACTGAGTTGACTTGGGGAAAGTTCCGGTCACCTAGTAGAGAATAGCAAGCTAGTTATTACTCTTATTATCTATTTTTATCTCTCACCAGACTAGAAATGGGCCCTTCCCACTCTCTGCTATATGCCCATGGTAAGCACAGGCCCAGCCTAGAGTGTTGTCTTCTTATCTAAAACATGATGAAAATTACCCAACTTCAAGACCTAAGGGAAAATGTGCAAAGCACGTGGCCTGGGGAGAGGTTGGTAAGGCAGTGGCACCTGAAGGACTGGAGGATTTGGGTGATAGGAAGACCAGGGTCAGTTTGGACTCTCATAGTCACCCCATCTTTGTATTCAGAGGCAGAAACTATAAACAGTACAATCCGGGCCCATGGGAGGGCACACAGTGCCTTTCTCAGACCGTGACCCCATCACCATATGGAGACATCCTCTTCCCAGTGGCAGCTCTCTGGCCCAGGCCCTCCTCCAAGGAACAGGCAGCTTGGGGCTCTGGGAATGGAATGAGATGGACAGGAAGGCTCCCAGGAGACCATCTCCAGGCAAAGTTCTACCGGAGAATTATTCTATCTTCAAGAACACTATTAAGACCCAATTACAGGAAGCAAATGGAGGCACTATTTTGTTAAAAATTAATTTTGTAGGTTGAAATGTAGCATTGCAAAGTCATATGCAGACTTTTCTCCACCAACTATCATAGAGCCTGACCCAAAGCAGACACCTCAACAGTAATAGCTGGATGGAGAGTTCATCGACAAAATTATTAGGTTTTGATAAATGACATTAGGAGGGATAGAGAGGTAGTGCAGTGGCTAAGGTGACCTGGGTTTGATCCTCAGCACCACATATGGTCCCCCAAGCCCCTCCAGAGTGATTCTTGAGCACAGATTCAAGAGTAAGCCCTGGGAAAAACTGGGCTGGCCCCCAAACCAAAAAGTAATGTGCCATTAGAGGCAAAGAGGTGATATGTGGTAGGTGGAGAATGCTGCTAGTCAGAAATTTGAATCCAAGAAGCACAATTGTTACAGCTCTGAATATTGGAACCCCATAGAAAATGACTGGGTCACACACATCCTCCTGTCAGAGGCACTGAGGCCAGAGCAGTGTTTTCAAACTGTCACCCCCTGTGGGCCCCCAGGATAGTCCAAGGGTGATAATCTTTATCATGAGTGAAAATCATGTCAATGGGAGACAGGGGGCCCACAGCACAAGACTAGAGGGCCAACCCATAGGACAGGGGGCCCACAGGAAGGAAGGACGGTCAGAAGCAATCATGGCAAGAAAAAGATAGAGGAACAGTGGGCCAGAGCATCAGTGGAAGCGGGATTAGAAACCAGGCTTCTGATTCCCCATCCCACGACCCCCTCTTGGCCCCTCAAACTATCATATCCTAAGGGCCTAGGGTGGGATCCTCCCTGTCCTTTACCCTGTCTGGGACATCCCTGGACCAGCGATCCCCCCATCCTGTTCTGGGCATTTCCCAGCAGCCTCTGCTGCCCGCTGAGCCAGGCCCTGCCCTTTGCATCCAGTCTGGACCCTGTTCACACCATTGCGTCCTCTAGAGAAGGAAGTTCCCTGCTCACGGTCACACTGGAATCATGTCCCCATGGGTGCCAAGGGAACAGAACCTGCTAGGCGGATGAGGACAAGACCATGAGACCCGCCACGAAGGCCTTGGAAAGGGGAGCACCCCAGGAGTGCCCCCAGATCGTGGGCCCCACAGCAGTTGGGGGCATTTATGGGCCTTCCTATAAAGTTCTGAGAGGGTAACTTTATCCTGCTTCTTTCGGCCAAGTATCCTCCTCCAGCAGCTGGTCACAAAGCTGGTTAATCTCCCAGAGTGCTCAGCTTAAAACCCGTGACTCACAGCACAGCCAGTGTGGGGGAGGGGCAGCCATTTCCAAAAAACGTGGCGCCCAGAGTCAGCTGTTCCGGGCGCCTTCTCCGGTTTCTCCCACTCAGGCCTGAGGTTGGGGGCCTTGTCTTTTGCCTGGAGTCCTGCTCCTCACTTAGCCTGAGACATGAGCCATGAGAAGTCAGGACCTGGGGATGAAAGCCAGTTCCAAGACCTTGACCATGGCCAAGGCCTCGGGCTGTCCCCAGGAATGACCAGCAGGCACTGGCCTGCCAGGGAAGGGCAAGCTTTCAAGTGTACCTCTGAGAGTAAGGAGACGAGAGCTCTGGGGTTGGGGATCCCTCGGCCTTATAGACCTGGAAATTCCCTTCAACCGTGATACCTCCAAAAAGGCCTGGGCCACCCCCTCCCCACCATCCCCCTGTGACAGGGATTGGTGGCTCCTTTTCATACTGTGATATGCACAAACGAAGAATGGTTGGCATGGGCAAGACACAACACAAAGTTCCAGTCCCCTCAGGCCTGGAATGAGCAGAATACAAAAACTTTAGGGGAGAAAATGTGAAATAATTAAGATCTTTGGCTTTGGAGTTGGACAATATGAGTTCAAATCTCAATTCTGTCACTTGCTGAATGACTTTTCAAGTCCTCAGTCCCCTCCTCTGTAAAGTGGGGACATTAATAGTACTAATCTTGGTGAATTACTGCTTGATCTACTTAGTAGAGAGAGCTATTCACAGTAGTACCATCAGCGTCATTGCTCCAGAGGACAGAGAATCCATTATCATTGCCAGAAATATGTTTCCATGTCGGAGGAGGGAAGTGACTGACTTGTAAGGTTTTCTATGATACTCTGCTGGATAGAAATTGATTTAGGTTAATGGGAATCACCTGCCAACCAGTGACTTTGTCTCCCCCGCTTCCCCAGTAAGGCACCATAGCAGTTTTGGGCATTCAATGTTCCAACTTTAAACCCAACACCAACGTCAACAATCCTCCCCACATCCCACCTCCTTAGCAAACTCATCTTTAAAATTTTATTTATTATGGTTCAGGTCACATGTTTTTGCTAGGGTTGACTCTTATGGTTTTGATGTACATAATTACCTGACCTTTACATCATCAAAATGTCCAAGAACCTCACCAGTCCACCCTCTCATTCTCCCCTCCACTCTACCCTTTTTTTGGCTTTCTCACTGTACTCACTTATCTGTGAGATATAAAAAAAACAAGACAAGGGCATGGAAGCTGGCAAATGATGGCAAACCACTGGCCCTGGAATATAGAAATGAGAATGCCTTGTGTTTGGTAAGACTGAAGACCAAATCCAAGAAAACTTCTCCAGAAGAAACTTCTTAAGAGAGGAGTTCCCACCGGTCCTTTTCTGAGGGAATCATAAATTATGTATGAATTTTTGCTATTGGGGCTCTATCAATTCTCAGTCTTTCTCCTCTGTCCAAAAAATATCTCCAGAAATTAGACATTGGTGATAGGAAATGGGCACTGGTGCTGGTGTTGAAATATTGTATGACTAAAACCCAATCCTGAAGAACTTTGTCACTGTGTATCTCATAGTGATTCAATTTTTAAAAATCCCCAGAAGCATCCTAAAATCCCCCATGAGGAGAAGAAATCAGTCACCTCCTTATTATGGGCCAGGTCTCTATTAAGCATCTACATATTGGACCATCTACATTTATACCATCCCTAGAGGTAGGTATCCCATTAGCTCCATATAGCATTTCAATGGTCCCAGTCTTTCACTGTCCTGGAGTCCAAACCCTTTGCCTTGTTACTATGCAGCTCTGAATTAAGGGACCAATTTCTGCCTCCTTTAGTTCTGAGTTTAATCCTGGGGAACTGGTGACCCAAGGGATATTAACATATCCATGGAACAGATGACTAAAAATAAGCCTGTGTACTTCTGTTTGCACTTTTGCACCATTGCTATTACCAGGCTATTTTGCTGCACCATGCAAAACCCTGAGAGAAAATAAAATTGCCCCAGTCACCGCAGTCAGCCTAGAGCAACCAAGAATCAATCAACCCCATTTATGTGAAGATCCCAGAACAGCTGCCCACATGAGCCCAGGAGAAGAGACTGATCTAGCCCAAATTAGGAGGATCCTAGTTGCAGACTTAGTTATCTAGTTAAACTAAAATAAGTGCTTATTGTTTCAATGCACTGCTTAGAAAGAGAAAAAATATTTTGTTCAGAGCAGCTATAGATTCACACTAAAATTGGGCAGCACATACAGAGATTCCCCACACATCCCCTCTCAACACACACACACACACACACACACACACACACACACACATGCACACAGCATCTTCTCTACCATCGACCTCCTGCAACAGAGCAGTGCAGGGGTTACACACATGCATTTGTACTTCACTTGGCTTAACAGGGGACAAGTATCAACAAATGTGTAGGTTTCAGACATACAATTTTGTTTAAAATGATCTCAAGGTATATTCTCTCTCACCTTTAATGGCTTTCAGTAGCAGGAGCCAGGACAGAACCAGCAGTTTTATCATTTGTTGTTATGCCCAGCACTGGAAGAGCTACTGAAACTGAGACTATATTTGCAGCTTAGTGGTTTAAATAAACACCCTTGCATTAGCGCCAGTATCTCCAACTCAACGTCTGGCAAGACGCCCTGGGCTCTTTGGTCAGAGTCTCACAGGCGAAGTTAAAGGGTCAATATGCTGAGCTCTCATGTTGAGGTGGTGGGGTGGGGAAGGCACAAAAGGAAGGGAGGTAATCACCTCTAAGCTTACTCAAGTTTAGTTGTAAGAAAAGTCCAAATCTTTATGGTTTTATCATCTGTGATTCACCAAATATTTCTGCTGGATGTTGGCTAGAGGTCATTCTCAGCCCTTAGAAATGCTTTCATGTCCTTTCTGCTTGGCAATTCCATCTCCAAGCCAACAATGGCAAATCTTCGCCATGTTTTCAACCTCTGACTTTTTTTTTGACATGCTGGAGAGAGCAAACTCATTTTAACACACACACACACACACACAAGTCATATTTCCTCCTCTGCTTTTACCACCCTGGGGAAACCCACATTCTCTCTTGAACACACATTAATCTTTTTCTCTCCCCTCATTTCTTTCTAAATAAATTTCTTTCAATAAAAACTACCTTGCTTCACTATAAAAAATAAATAAGGAGCTCAAGTGATAATGGCCATTCAATAATCTCGTCTTAAGCAAAAGTTAACTTTTCCATGTAGTACAACCCACATATGAGAGTAAAATCACCAAATCCACACTCCTAAAGTGCATTAAGGGGGCGTGGGGGCAAAGAAGTTCCAATACACCGTATGCAATTCAAATGACAGTAGCACTTTTTACTTCTTTAATAGTATAAATGAAGTTAATGAGACTTTGCAAGTTTTCGTTCAGGATCAGGGCATAAGCCCAGTTTAAAGAGATTAGGGAGACCCTTCACCACACAAAAATTGTTTCATGACAACCTTCCACTAATTATTCTTAAAAAACTATCATTGTCCCTCTAGTTATGAAATTTGACTATGCCTTTTGGAATCAGTCAACTTCCCTCAAACATTAGGACTTGAAGAGAATAACTAACTCACAGAAAAATGTAGAAAGAATCCACCTGACTCCTTGGAAAACGTGTTTACGGACTCAGTGAGACAAGTGGGGGCTGCCTTGTGATCAATGTGAGCAATTTTGGAGAGAAATTTTCACTTAGTGTGTCATAATTGGATACAGAGGGAGAGGTAAACAAGCACGACCATTTCGGCCTCCAAAGCATCGCCAGGGCTACTTTCCGGTCCTGGGTTCCTAGGCCTGCGGAATGCAGAATGTGAGTGTAAGCATCTGCTCAGGGCTGAGAGCAGACCCCAGCCATGGCAGATGCTTCTCTCTGGGCTGAGAGTGGTGGTCCAGCTCTCCCGCCTTCTTCGAGGGTGTCCCACAAGCCAGGCCCACATCCCCATGGTGCTCATTCATGATCTTGAATGGCAGCGGCCACACCAGTCCAAAGGTTGTTCAATTTTACATCTTCAAGAGCTTGAGTTAGCTAAGCAAAAAGGAGCCATTTGCAACAAGGGATAGATAGATGGGTGATTTCTAGTCTGGGTCTTCTTCCTAAGAGCCATTAGAGATGAGTAACCTGAGTGTTGCCCAGGGGAAACTTTTTAAAAGAATCATACCTGGATCCTACAGTAGCACTTTCTATACCTGGGTCTTACAATGGGTTCAAGTCTCTATCATTATGTAGAACAATAGAAAGTGACTGGCAAGCTACCGAGAGTATCCCGCCCGCATGACAGAGCCTGGCAAGCCCCCCGTGGAGGATTCGATATGCCAAAAACAGTAACAACAAGTCTCACAATGGAGACATTACTGGTGCCTGGTAGAGCAAATCGATGAACAACAGTACGACAGTGCTAAGAGTGCTAACAGTGCTAATAGAAAGGGAATTGAGAGGAGAGATATATAGGTTAATCCTTTGCTGCTTCCTTTACTACTTGGGCAAGGAATATTGAGCGGCAGCCAGAACAATTCTAAATATCTGTGGGTGTGAGACACAAGATTAAACATTAGCAATTTCCAGAGGCTAGCATTCAATAGGTTGGTCTGATTATTCAATTTTGGATAGCGGAAACCTTAAAAAGTTTATTGAATACTTACTATGTTCCAAGCTCTGTGCTTTGAATTCGTATTTCTTGCCTTTTTTTTTTTACTCCACAGTATAGTACTTTCACAAATGTGAATTAATGTCTTCACTTTTTGTTGTTGTTGTTGTTGTTGCTTTTTGGGTCATACCCGGCAATGCACAGGGGTTACTCCTGGCTCACAGACTCAGGAATTACTCCTGGCGGTGCTCAGGGGACTGTTTGGGATGCTGGGAATCGAACCCGGGTCAGATGCATGCAAGGCAAACGCCCTACCCGCCGTGCTATCATTCCAGCCCCTGTCTTCACTTTTAGAAGTGGAAACTGAGGCGCCATGATTTAAAGGGCATGCCCAAATCACTCAGGAACATAGTGTCAAGGGTTCAACCAAAGACTCCCAGAGCCCCATAGGATTACCCACCTCACTCACACTGATTCCCTTCAAGGGATTCCTTTTCTTCATCTTCCCCAAAGGCATCCCGAAACCTCTACTTCACTCTCAGGGACACCCTCTCTCTGCTTAGTTATGAGCTCCCCCAACTCTTAATCCTATCTGCAAGATGAAGAGAACAAACCTTACTTATCAAGCAAAAGAGAACTTGTCACTGTCACTATCATCCCGTTGTTCATCGATTTGTTCAAGCGGGCACCAGTAATGTCTCTCATTGAGAGACTTATTGTTACTGTTTTTGGCATATCCAATACACACGGGTAGCTTGCCAGGCTCTGCCGCACGGGCTCGATACTCTCTACACACACTGACCCTTGTTTTCCCTGTCCATAAATATTAGTCTCATACTAGTTTTTATATCCCACAATTGAATGCAGTCATCCTTTACCTGCCCCTCTCCTTCTGACTCATTTTACTCAGTATGATACTCTCCATGTTCACAAAAAAATTGTTTCTACTGATACTCAAACAAAATACTCCGATCCTGGTGGTTTAAAACAACACATGGTCAATTTTACAATTATGGTGGATGAATGTCAGCAGTGGGTTTTTAGGAGCTAAGATCTAAGTTTGAGCCGAGCAGCCTAACCCTAGAGGATCATGCCTTTTTCAGCTTCTAGAAGCTACATGCCTTTCTTGTCTTATAGCCACATCTCCCTGACCTCTGCTTTATAGTCACATTTTCTGTTTTTGTTCTGACACATCTGCCTTCCCCTTTTCCTATAAGAAATCTTGTGATCACATTGAACTCCTTAGATAATACAGAATAATCTCACCTAAATATTTTTAATCACTTTTGCAAAGTCTTCAATACAATGTAAAGTAATAAATTTGACAGGTTCTGGGGGTATTCAGAGTGCCATTATTATGTCTGATAGCTCCTAAAATTTACCACATATTTCAATCAATGAGGAAGGGGAAAGGAAACAAATCATAACCAAAAAGTTGAATGTAAATCACTAAACACATGCCACTTTGGGCACGGCTAACTGCTAGGGAATCTCAAAAAAAATAATCTGCTAGATGGCTGTTTCCAGGTCAAAATTTTAACTGCATTTAAAAAGAAATCACACAGTATAAATGCAGTAAGAAAATTCCACCCTGTAAGAAATTCCTCAAGGTGAAATAGTCTATTTTTTAAAAATGTTTGCGAAGAAAAAGGGATATGAGGGAAGAAATTAGAAACCCTTTATATTTTAATTATAATTAATTTAAAAAACAATGTATTGCCCCAATTTGAATCCTAATGTAGCAGTGTAGCACTGTCATCCCATTGCTCATTGATTTGCTCGAGTGGGCACCAGTAACGTCTCCATTGTGAGACTTGTCATTACTCTTTTTGGCATATCGAATACGCCACAGGTAACTTGCCAGGCTCTGCCATGCAGGCGGGATATTCTCGGTAGCTTGCCAGGCTCTCCAAGAGGGATGGAAGAATCAAACCTGGGTCAGCAGTGTGCAAGGCAAACGCCCTACCCGAGGTGCTATCACCAGGTGTCCCTTTGAATCCTAATGTATCATTGGAAATTTGATCACTGATTGGTATCGATGGAAAGGTTATGAAAGGGGCCAGAGAAATAGCACAGTGGGTAAGATGCTTGCCTTGCATACTGCCAACTCGGGTTCAATCCCTGGCATCCCATACCTGCCACGCCCAGCACTGCCCAGAGAGATTCTGTAGTGCCAAGGAGTTCAATGTGATCACAATATTTCTCATAGGAAAAGGGGAAGGCAGATGAGTCAGAACAAAAGCAAAAAATGTGACTACAAAGCACTACCCCTGAGCATCACCAGTTGTGGCCCAAGATTTAAATAATAATAATAAGTCTGATCCCTGATGGTAGAAGTCAAACTCAGGACCTGATACATGCAGGCAAGCACTCTACTGCTGAGTTATATCCTGAATCCATATTTTTTTTTAAATTTTTTGCCCTAAGAGCTATCAAAGAGTGTAGAATTACATAGCCTCAGGTAGTTTAGGTTTATTGGGTTACTCCTGTTACAGAGCTCCCATTCCTCTGTGGTTATTTGTAGCTTCTTTCTTAGTGTTCTGTTGACTTGTAAATATTGTTTTTCTCTTCTCCTTGAGTCCTTTGCATAGTTTATTCAGAGCAATGTCCTTTCTGTATGGACACAGGAAGACTTAGCAAATGCTATGCTTTTGTAACCTGGGAGTCATTTGACTCTACATGATATTTTCCTCCTGGGCATCTGTTCTCTCATCCTAAGCTTCAGCTGCCCTTACTTCCTAGCACCCCCAAAAGCAGGGTCCCAACGAGGGACAAGATGGACCCAGGGCAAGCGGTGAGTTGTGTGCTACCCTGGCATCGAGATGGGCCTGGCCAAAGTGCCTAATGCTTAACTATAAGTTAAGAGCTTGATCATGGACAAATGTTGTCATGATCCAAACAGTGATAACTAGATTTGGACCCTGCTAGGGGTAGGAGTGATTAATCTGGCCTGAGTGCTGTAGTTGAGTGTGGCAAGATGTTGCCAGGAGAGTTGCCTTGCAAGCCTCAATGTATCTCTTGCTATGTCCATCCAAAAATAAGTGGTATTAAGATGTTAATAAGTGTTTGGACTAAGGAAAGGAAAAAAACCTTAAGAGTCAGGAAGGGCTTTCTTATGTTGATTTTGCTACCTGGCTGGTTGTAGCCTGGGGGGCAAGGTGGGAGAGAGAAGTAGGAGGAGAGACTAGAGAAGCGGGAGAAGGCTGCAGTTGATCCAGAGAGAGGCCAGAGTTGGGAGTGCGGGAGATGAGAAAGATGGAAGATTGAATAAAAGGTAACTAATCAGCAACCAGCTTGGTCCTCGTTCTTCCTTCGCCTGTCCTTGACCACCGGCCGTCCCGATCCAGCCCATACACAGCGGTTCCAGAGCACCGAACGCGGGCGGTGAGACAGAGCTGCCTGGAGAGCCCGAGAATGCACGCGCCCCTCGACGAGCTTTAGTTTTTACAAAAGAGGGCCGGAGAGATGGTAGCATGGGTAAGGCACGTGCCTTGTAGGCAACTGACCCCTGGTTTGATCCCCAGCAGCAATATGGTCCCCCAACCCCTGCCAGGGGTGAGCCCTGAGCTCACAGCAAGGCGCCTGCCCTGAGCATCATTGAGTGTGGTCCCCAAACAAACAAACAAACAAACAAATAACAACTATAAATCATTTCTGATGCGGTGGCTGGGAGTTTTATTTCATGCTCAGAAAAAGCTCCCTTTAAAAACTGACTCCTGGGGGCCGGGGAATATGGTAGAACAGCTGGGGTACTTGCCTTGCATGCAGCAGACCTGGCTTTACCTCAGTCTCTGGCATTGCGGATGGTTCCCCAAGGTCTGCCATGAATAGTCTCTGAGCACAGAGGCGGAAGAAAGCTCTGTGCACCATTGGGTGAGGCCCCCAAAGAAAAACAAGCAAAAGCAAACATTGAAGATAGGTTTTGCTTGCTTTAAAAAAAACTTTATAATAATTGAAAAGAAAAAGGTGGATGGCCACAGGATATAAAATATTCATTTTTAGTGTGCCGATGATATTGTACCTAAGTAAAAAATGCTAATATTTTATTTTATTTTATTTTATTTATTTATTTTTGCTTTTTGGGTCACACCCAGTGATGCACAGGGGTCACTCCTGGCTCGGCACTCAGGAATTATCCCTGGCGGTGCTCAGGGGACCCTATGGGATGCTGGGAATCGAACCCGGGTCGGCTGTGTGCAAGGCAAACGACCTACCCACTAGAAAATACTAATCTTTTAGAAATTCAAGGCCACATATGTAGAAGTGGATACAAGAATACAGTGTCTGAAATGTTTCAAAGTAACGGGAGGAGAGGAGAGTGTGGGATATGAACAAATCGGGTTGAGATTGGGGCTCATGGTTGCCAGAGCCAGTAGTGGGCTCATTAAGCTGTTGTGTCTATTTCTGTGTTTTTAATTTTTCAGAATAAAAAAGGAAGAGGAGGGGGCTGGAGCAATAGCACAGTCACTAAGGCATTTGCCTTACATGCGGCTGACCCAGGTTTGATTCCCAGCATCCCATATGGTCCCCTGAGCACCACCAAGGAGTACTCCTGAGTGCAGAGCCAGGAGTAACCCCTGTGCATCACCGGGTGTGACCAAAAAAGCAAAAAGAAAAAAAAAGAGGAGGAGTTTGGCTGGGGAAAAGAGAAGAAGAGTCGGGGGGGTGGGGGCTGAATGGAAGGAAACAAACTTAATGGAATGGATTCAGCAAGGTTCAACCCAGACACCCTTTCTCCTCATGCTCCCCTCATCTCCCTGCCACTCCCTAACTCCTCGCAGGTCCACTCTGAGCACCCTGCATCCCAAATTAGCCTCAGAAGAACAGTGATTCCCAGGACTCTGGAACCAGACGGGTCAGAGCCGGACGCCAGGATGGATTCATCGATGTGTCCACCCCAGTGTCCATTCTGGGACAGGAGTGGAAGCAAGTTCATGCCACTCCTAGAGGATGTCAAGGGGCCTCAGGAAGTGGATTCCCACCTCTAGGTCTGCTCAGCCTAGAGTCGGCTGTGCGAGTAGCTGAGAGACCAATAGCCCCAACCTGCAGCCTCCAGTGAGAAGCAGGTGGGAGCCCTGGGCAGGTGGCTTAGCACCCTGGGCCTCTGTTCCTGGCAGGGGGTGGGGGGGGCAGCGAGGTGACATGGGCTGCCGTGCTCTGGACTCTGCTGGGCCTCTGCCTTCTGTGGGAGCGTCTTCCTCAGCGCTGCTCCCCCCGCCCCCACCCCCACCCCCACCCCCGGTCCTGCCTGCACCAGCTTCTCTGCATCTGTCAGCAGCCCGCCCTGCTCCCTCAGGGCCAGGCTTTGTTTGGGGGGTGACTGGCAGTTTGCCCGTGTGCACAGGTGGAGGTGGGGAGGCCCACTACAGAGGCGACACCACAGGCTGCTGCACAGTGACCCTCACTTCCAGCTGCCCCGCACCCCATCGTGGCCCAACTTCCCAGAGATCCAAAGCCCAGAATGGACAGACTCGCCCCTCCCCACCCCGCGCCCCCATGGCCCCATCCCTACACCCAGTGCTTGCTCCTGGCTCCTTTACGTAGAGAGGGCAAACAAGTCAACAAGCGTGGCCCAAGTGCCTGGAGTGTGCCCGGAGACAGGCCACACGTGTAGTAGGCTGAGGCCCGTGGAGCCCTTTGAGGCCTTACAAATGACCTCCGGAATCAGTCGAGGGCCCTGCTGGGAAAAAAGAGCTTCTGGGATGAAAGAGACACCCGTGGTCAGGCAGATGCACAGCCGGTGTTTGGGTGTCTCCCTAAATCTATGACACACTGCCTTTGTACCAGCAACCATCCAACCAGCATCACTTGCTTCCACTCCGCAAGGGCCATTCTGGGCCAGCTGGAGTGTGACAGGGCTTCCCCCGCCTCCTGCCCCCAGACGGGAGAGCCAGAGGGAAGTAAGGAGGAATCGCAGTAAGACCCCTGCTGTGAGGAGAGCCAGGAGCCCAGCGTCTCCCTCCTGCCCATGGAGAAAGGGGGCCCAAGGGTGGGGTTGGGTGCTGGGGAGGGTCCCTGGCTCCAGGGCAGACTCTGCCCCCCCCCCCCACACACACACACTTTCTATCCTCCCGCTGCCCTCCCTGCTCTGTCTAGCCTAGAAAACCAGTGGACTCATCTCTGGCAATTCCCCGTGAGCCGGAATTCCGAAACTCCCAAAGGCCTCACCATTCTCCAGACAACGTCAGTCATCCTGACACCATGAGCCCATCCTTGTGGTCATGTCTTTTGGCATCTGTTCATGCTGTCCTCTAAACCGGAAATGCTTTGCCTTCCCTCCAGCGTTCCCTTGGGGTCACTCCTACTCACCCATCAACATCCCCGAGGAAGGATATCAGGACCTCCTCCAGGGGGCATCCACAGGTTCCTGACCCCCTCGGGGAGCTCCCGAAGGGTGTTTTGATGTTCCATTGATGAGTCTGTCTGCCCCCACTAGATGGAGCTCCCAGAGGCCCAGCGCCCTGTGGACACCACCCTGAGATCCTGCAGAGGTGCTGGAACACGCATGTCCAGTGAGTGCTTCTGGAACTCAGCAGGAACCCAGGGTAGGTAGGACTGCTGGCACCTGTGAACCGGACATTGCTTTCCCAAACCTGTGGGGAAACAGCAATCCAAAAGGGTTTCCTGGAAGTGGTGGGACAGGAAGTAGGGTAGAAGCAGAGGCTGTAGGGGCTCCAGGTAGCCCAAGTTCCAGCCATGAGGTTCTTTGTCCTGCGTGTTACCAGCCAGGGATGAGCGGGGTTGAGGGAGAAAATCAGGCCTCCCCAAGGCGCCTGGTGTCCCCAGCCTGTCTCTGGGGCAGCTGTTGGGGGGACAGCAGCTGGTGCCCGTCCCTGGAGCCCCGCGGCTGTGTGTGCCTTAATCCCAGCTCCTTGGAGCCCCCAGGCTGGCAGGTGGGCTGATTAGCAGGAAGGAGGTGACAGGAGAGGGGTGGGGATCAGAGGACCCCCAACTGCCCACTGGATCCTGCCGTCACCATCACCAGCCTCGTCACCCTTCCTCCCTTCAGCCCTGTGCTGCTCCCCCCTCAGCCCTGACACGGAGGCTGGGAAGATTTCACTTAACGTCAAATTAGAGGGACAGGAGTGACAGTGCAGTGGGTAGGGAGGGCTCTTGTCTCGCCAACTGAGTTCCATCCCTGGCACCCCCTCGGGTTCCCTGAGCCATGCCAGGAGTGATCCCTGAGCTCAGAGCCAGGAGTAGATATGAGAACCACTGGCTGTGACCCAAAACAAAAGTAAACAAAAATAAGTTCAAATTAGAGAGCACCAGGAAGAAATGGGTGTAGCAGGGATGACGGTCCTGAGTGTCTTCCTGGATAAAGGCTCTTCCGCTGGGACCAAGGTCTGACGACCAGGACAGAGAATGTGGGAAGTGGAGGACTCAGGTGTATGTGTCGGGGGGTGGAGGGGCATGAGAAATGAGGGGTGATCTGGAGGGGTGTGTATTGAGTGAGGTGGATACGGGTGCAAGGAAAACAAGGAGTCTGAAGAAGGGAACATGACTTGTGTGGTGTGTGGGAGGCAGTGGTAGTGCTGGACGCCTGGACATAAGTGGTGATGACCTGAGAGGTGGACACGCAGTGTTGGCACACACCATGTGAAGTAGTCGCAGAGTGAGGGGTGGGCACAGAATGGGAGATGTCTGCTCTGTGAGGTACGCACAGGCTGAGGACTACTGGGAATGTGGGGCGTGCATGGAACGGGAGGTAGACATGAAGAGTGGGGCGTCACAGAGTGTGATGCAAACACTGAGTGGTGAACGTCAGGAGGAAGATGTGCCCAGCATATGAGGCTCACCTGCCTCTCACCTACTACCGAGGGATATGGGGACCTCGGGAGACCAGCAACCTGTCCTTTCAAGGACACGCGCCTCTCTCGGACTTCAATCCCTTTCCCTGCATGTTAAACTTGCATTTCAAACATGACGACATGTAATGTTCCTAGTGCTTTATTTATTTATTTGTGGGGGTTTTGCTAGTTTATTTTTATTGAATCACCATGAGATACACATTTGCAAAGTTGATTATGATTAGGTTTCAGTCATACAATGTTCCACCACCTGTCCCTCCACCAGCCTGCCTCTAGGGTAAGCACTTTTCTTCTCTCTTTCTCTCTCTCTCTCTCTCTCTCTCTCTCTCTCTCTCTCTCTCTCTCTCTCTCTCTCTCTCTCTCTCTCTCTCTCTCTCTGCCCCCCCTTGTGCATTATGGTTTCCAAGTGAGTGCTTTATTAATGGAGAGGCTGAAGTCTCCTCTTTTGTCACTTTCCTCACTCCAAGCATCTAAGACTTTGAGTCTGGAAGTAAAATTAGCCTCTTCAAAACCTTTCTGCTTTAACCTCTGGTCATTAAACGATTGTCCCCTGTAGGGACTGTTTGTGTAAACCACAGTGAGTATGTCCCAGGAATCTGGACCCCTTAAAAATTCCCCTCAGAGGCAGACAGTTTTTAATGATGTAGAGAATAAGTTGGAAGGAGAGGAATTGGTTGAACTAATGCTTCTGATCTTTCTAGAAGATGGGCATCAGATGGTTCTGAGTTGAGTCTCGGCTTTCCCTGCTCCAGTCTGGATTTCTGTTCATTTTCCTGCCTGGTCTTCCCAATCCCTGAAGGGGTGAGGAGCCTGCAGAAGGGGGGTGTGCCTGCAGGGAGGGGCACATGAAAAGTGGCATCAGGCAGCTGGGGGCATGGACATGCCTTGTGTTGTCCCCTCACTTCCCTTCCCTCCATGTGGACTCCTTTCCCCCAACTCCCAATTCTTCCCCAAGCCTTGTTTGCTCGCAGGAGATGGGGGGCACACCTCCATAGTGGGGAGCGAGGCCAGGCCCTCTGTGGAGGAGCTCTGACCCCAGCTTGAGTCCGGGCCCCATCTTTAGCCTCTTCACCAGCCCAGTCCAGATCCAAGGTAGGACCCACGCCCGGGAACTGCACGGCTTCAGGCTTTCTCAAGGATAACAGGACTGCAAGGGACAAGAGGAGGATCCAGAGACAAGATGGGAAAGCTTAGGGACAGAGTGGGGACCTGGGAACTGGCACCCTTCCCCACCTCCCCTAGTCTGTGCAAGGAGCACGGGTGACAGCCATGGGGGTGGGGGAGGTGCAAGAGGAAAGGCCACAGGGCCAGCCTAGCCAGGGGCAGGGCACTTGGAGACCAGGGCAGGTGCTGCCCAGATTAGGTTTCCAGGGAGTATATATATAGATAGAAAAGCTGCCGGAGCCCTGGGGTGGCCGGTCCCCGAGAGCAAGGCCGTGGGGCACAGCCAGGCCTGCATTCCTGCCCCGAGGCCAGCTCTCCATTTATAGCCCCAGGCTGCAGGCCTGGAGCCGGTGGAGGGAGAGAGACTGACGCTGCCCTCCCTCTCTGCTCCCTTCCAGGACCTCCTCATGAAGACAGGAGAGATCAGGCCCTGGGGAAGGTGAGCACTGCTGCTTGGGGAGTCACTGAGCCCCCGCCCCCCTAGTCTGCTCTGATGTGGCTTGCAGGGAAAGCGGCCGGGGTACCTTCCGTAGACCCCCCAAAGCCTACCACTTCTTTTAAAACCAGTCTTGTAGCAACTTGGGTCAATGATACTACAACGGCTTAAGGCATTTGCTTTGCACATGGCCAACCCAGGTTTGATCCTAGTACCCCATATCCTTCCAGAACCTTCCAGGAGCAATCCCTGAGCACTGCTGGGTGTGGCCCCACTCGCCAAAAATAACAAAACAGTCTAGCACCTGTGTCCCCGAGGAGTATCGTTGACTAAACTGCAGAGAAATAAGAGTTGGGCTCTTGGGCTGGGGAGACAGCACAACGAGCTGGAGCTTTGCATGCGGGAGCCCCTGGTTTGCTCCCCAGCCCTGCATGGTCTCCTGGAGTACCACTGGGAACGACACATCCCCACCCCCAGCCCTGAGCCAGGAGCAGCCCCCTCAGCACCACTGGATGAATGTGGGCTCATTGCACTTGCAAAGGCATCTTTTCCCTCTTGACATCCCCAGGCAGGGATGATGGTGCTGCCACCTCTCCCCAAAGGGGTGGGGTCCAAGTGGGAAAGTGACAGAGGCAGCCACTCGCCCTGGGCTTGGGGGCTCTGGAAGGGTTGCTAAGTCCAAGCCCTCCCAACTCTCCAAGGAGCAGAAGGCTTGCAGCAAACAAGATCCACTTGAGAGTTTGATGTGATTGCAGCGGGGAGGCTGAAGGATGTGTACACTGAAACAGTGTTGGTGACGGCTGCACACAGGAAACCATCATTAACAGAATTATATGGCACAGTACTCAAGACACCAAAGGACTTTTGTTTTATTTATTTATTTTATTTTTATTTTATTTTATTTTATTTTTTTGCTTTTTGGGTCACACCCGGCGATGCACAGGAGTTACTCCTGGCTCTGCACTCAGGAACTACCCCTGGCGATGCTCAGGGGACCATATGGGATGCTGAGAATTGAACCCGGATCAGCCAAATGTAAGGCAAATGCCCCACCCGCTGTGCTATTGCTCCAGCCCCCACCAAAGGACTTTTAAATAAAACAGGGTTGAGTCAGAGAGAAAGAGAGAGAGAGAGAGAGAGAGAGAGAGAGAGAGAGAGAGAGACAGATAGACAGAGATCACACTTTTGGTCATTAAGGTGCCTACTTTGTGTGCAGCCAACCAACCCCAGTTCTCTCCCTGGTACCACATGGCCCCCCACCCCACCCTAGCATTGCTCATTGCAGACCTGGAGACCCTGAGCATACCTGGCTCGAGCAGCTTCCCACCCGTAGGCCTTTCCATTGAACCGCGGGTTGATTTGGTAGAATTGCCCATGGGGGCACCTCAGGTCTCCTGAACACTTGGCTTCCCACTTGGGAAGCCAAATATATATATTTATGTAAAATAAATCAAAGTGTTTCCTAACCATCAAAGAAGATCAAGCAACAAGTCAAGTTTAAAACTGTCAAAATGGCTTATTTTTCTAAGCTATCAGTAATAAAATAGTAAAATATTCGATCAATAGGAACACAAAATGTTTGTTTACTATAAAGACACCTTGATGATGGCACTGAGGTAGTTTCTATGACCATCTCTCTCTCGAAGTCTCTTCATCCAGATTGTAGCTGTGCTTTCTTTGCATGCCTCAAGTGTGAGAAAACCCTAGATTTGTTTGGATAAGTGGTTTGAAGTGCTCACTAGGAAATCTCAGAGCATCCTTCAATGAAACAGATTCATTCATTCACCCACCAACAACTATTTAGTGTGTGTCTACTGTATGCCAGACATTCTACAGACTTAAAAAAAAAATGTTTCCAACTGAGTCACAAAAGTAATCATTATTCACTGCCCTCAGTATGAATGGAAGTCAAATGAAAAGACGCACACTTACAATAAGTGCCAAATCTCTCCACAGTATATTACAGTAGCACTTTATGAGTTTATTTGACCAAGAGGAGATGAATCTGAACCTTGTCTGGGAAAGGTGTGGGCCAGTCTGTCCACCTAGTTGTGTGGGGGGCTGTCAGAATTTGAATTAGAAGATTTAAGTACAACTGCCCTCATTAATGACCCATTTTAAGGACTTAAATGTATTATATGAATATGTATGTATGGGGAGAGAAAGCCAAGGGTGAATCATTCACTACTTCTATATGTATCAAGTTTCACTGTGTGATGACTTTGGGAAATGTCGGAAAGCATTCCTCCCTTCAACTGGGCTGCATTACTCGATAGATAAGCTAACAGTGGAGAAAATCAGAGTATGGCTGTGCTAAGGAGGAAATAAGCAGGGTGATGTGGTCCAGTTACTGGAGAGGGTGGCCAGAGGACTGAGGACTCGGCATTTGAGCACCGACCATTGAGCACGTGAGAAGCAGCCAGTCTTGGAAGGAGCCCCAGGGGAGAGTGAAGGGAGCAGCAGTGCAAGGCTCTGAGGTTAGACCACACTGAGGGGGATGTAGGGAGACAGGAAAGGAGGTGAGGCTGGGACTGGGCTTCCAAATGACACTGGAGCGACAGACTGAAGCCATTCGCTCGTGCAGGTCTCAGGAGTCATGGCAGGAAGACGAGATTTTACTCCAAAGGCAGTGGGACATGGTTAGGGAGTGTGAAAGATCAAAGGGCTTGAATCCCATCCGTGTTCTAGAATGATTACACCGGGTGCTGCGTGGGGAAGGGCTGGGATGGAAGCCTGACTGCAGGAAAAGCGAGTAGCCGGGGAGCCCTGTGCCCCTCCAGACCTGCAATCTGGCATTGGAATGAACGGGCTTCCTCATGGCCAACCCTCTCTGAACTTCGGGTCCCCTAAATTCCCCCACCTGCTCCATGTTTCAGACATGCTTCAAACACTACAGGAACCAGGATGCTCCATCCACTGTCTTCAAACTTGCTCTTCTCCAATTCTGTACTTCAAAGGGTCAGGACTCACACACTCTTGTCTCCATGGACATCCAATCATGAACAAATCTTGATGGCTCATCCTTTTTTTTTTCTCTATTAATTCTATTTTATTTTTATAAAGTTGTTTACAATAATTTATTACACTCAATATTCCAACACCAATCCCACCACCATTACACCCTCCTACTACTGTTATTTTAAAGCTTCCCAAACACTACCCAAGCCTGCTCCAATAACAGACCCTAAATAATTTATTTGTATTTCTTTAAAATTTTAAAATTTATTTAAATTTTAGCAAGTTATTCCTGTTATGAATAACTTGCTAAAATTTATCCTAAAAAAGTTTCCTTAGAAGAAGCTGGGTGAAGATTGCTGTATCTCACCCTGGAACCATTAAGCCCTTGTATAAGAGATTACTAGCATGTTGTTACAGGTTGAGCCTTATTTGCTAATAGTTTTTAATCAAGATTGGTCGCCTTCTACTTTACATCCCGTCCAATGTGATGTGCCACCCTTGGTACATCAATAGTGTAGAGTTTGGGATGTCATGCAGCCACATTTGCTGCAGGAATTTTAATTTTTTTAATAAAGTGATATAGCCAAAGTTAAATTTTTAACTGGATGGTGACTTTTGGATCTGAAGACATCTCTGCTGCTTGTTGATCTCTTCTGAGATTTATTTGCAAGTCTCTGGGCCATGGTTAATGATTTTATATGGTGGCAGAGGCAGTTCATGGGCTTGACTTCCAGGCTCCTGGAAGAACAGAAAAATGGGGGGAGGTTGAATGGCTCTTCCTTAAAAACATATCTGGGGGCTGAAATGACAGCACAGTGGGTATGGCATTTGCCTTGCATGCGGCCGACCCAGGTTTGATCCCCAGCATCCCATATGGTCCCATGAGCACCCCCAAGAGTAATTCCTGAGTGCAGAGCCAGGAATAATCCCTGTGCATTGCCAGGTGTGACCCAAAAAGTAAAAAAAAAAAAAAAAAAACCAAAAAACCCATATCTGAATTCATGCCTGGCTCATGATCTCTCCACAGGTTCCAACGGAAGTGATTTTCTTTTGCTCCACCCACCACCACTACCCACCCTATGACTTTCTGCCTCAGAATATAATTCCTTTGCTCCCTGTCTGAACCTACCTCTGATCACTCTCCCACTTTCTCTACTGTGGACATATGAACCTCCTTGCTTTACTTTAAATTATTTTACTGATGAACAGTGGGTAAGATGCTCGTCTTGCAGGCAGCTCACCTGGGTTTGCTCTCTGGCACTACATATGGTTCCCTATGTACCTCCAGGAGTGATCTCTGAACGCAGAGCCAAGAGTAAGCCCTGAGCACAGCCAGGTGTGGCCCAACCACACTTCGAATTACTTTATTTCAACTAAAGAAACTACTCTGGGGCCTTTGCATGTGCTGGCCCCTCTGTCTGGCTCCAGATAGTTGCTTCTCGTGTACTTAACACCTCCTGGACTCTGCTCAGGTGTAGTCAGTCCAGAGACACCTTACTGATCATCCCATCATCTTTCTCACTTTTCCCTTGTCTGGCTTTATTTTTCTTCACTTGAACTTATAACCTGACCGCATATACTTCCATGTCTATTTGTCTGTCTCCCTCTCCTGTAATGAGACAGGGAGAGAGCATGACACGAGAGCAGGGTCTAGCTGAATCCTCAATGCCTCTTCCAGCACCTGACCCATTAGGGATGCTTGGTAGGTCGTGCTGAACAAATAAATGAGATGATGTGATGAAGTGAAGACAGGTGAGCACGTCATGAGTGGGAACCTGCATCATTACTACAAACGGCAGAGAAGCAAAGGCGGCGGAGCTCCCTAGGACCCTTCCAAGGCCAGAGAGATAGTACAGGGCCTAAGGCACTTGCCCGTTTCTCTACCTCTCCGGCTCTGCTCTCTGAGAATCTCCCGTCCTGGTCGTGTATCTCCAAATTCCTCACCATCTGATCTCTACTCCCACCCTGCTCCTGGTTCTCCCAAGGGTTTTTTTTTTCCCTTGCAAATATTTTATTTTTGGTAAGAGTTAAGATAGTTACACTAAGGTAGACAGACATATACATGGTACAGGTGTTTTCACTCCGTTTGAATGAAAACTTAGTGTCACTAAATAAAATCAAGATGTGGTGGTTCTGTCCATGCACTGTCTCATCCTTGGCCTTGGATCTAATAATTGCTTGAAATCACACTTTTTTAAAAAATCAGCAACATATTAAATAGTAAGGCTTTGTTCCTTTTGAAGGAGCAGTGGGGGATGGTCAAAATCAGGTTGGCGGGGAGAGCGCTCCGCCAGCGTTTCCCGCGGCTCTGGGGAGCTTTGGAGAGTCTTTGGAGTGTGCGCCCCGGAGCGCCCCGCCGCGCCGCGCGCTGGGTTGCCAGCCTCGCAGCCTTCCAAAGGAGGGGCCGGAGTGGCCGGGCGATCGCCGAGGGGGTGGGAGCTTCCCCGGGCGCTGGCCACGATGCCACCCTGGGGATCCCAAACTCCTCCCCTCTCGGATCCCATTGGCCTCGGGCGCCCCCGCCCCCGGCGGCTAGCTTGAGCTAGGGGGGCCCTTACGTTACTACAGGATAAATAGCCTCAAGCGCCTGGCGAGAAACTAGGGGTAAGGAAGCCCCGGGGCGCTGCCACCGCTGTCCTCGCCGCGGGTCGCACACGACAGAGTAGGGGAGGGGACAGGGGGGTCTGCGCTCAGAAGCCCGGCTATCTCACCGGGATCGGGGTTTGGGAAGTTTCCGGCAGCCCCGGCCACCGGACTTGGGAGAAGCTAAGGACTGTGCCGCCACCCTCTCGCCAAGAGATGGAGCTGCTGTCGCCTCCCCTCCGCGACGTCGACCTGACGGCCCCGGACGGCTCTCTCTGCAACTTTGCCACGGCGGACGACTTCTACGATGACCCGTGTTTCGACTCCCCGGACCTGCGCTTCTTCGAGGACCTGGACCCGCGCCTGGTGCACGTGGGCGCGCTCCTGAAGCCCGAGGAACACTCGCACTTCCCTGCAGCGGTGCACCCGGGCCCCGGCGCGCGCGAAGATGAGCATGTGCGCGCGCCCAGCGGGCACCACCAAGCGGGCCGCTGTCTCCTGTGGGCTTGCAAGGCGTGCAAGCGCAAGACCACCAACGCCGACCGCCGAAAAGCCGCCACCATGCGCGAGCGACGCCGCCTGAGCAAAGTCAACGAGGCCTTCGAAACGCTGAAGCGTTGTACGTCCAGCAACCCGAACCAGAGGCTGCCCAAGGTGGAGATCCTGCGCAACGCCATCCGCTATATCGAGGGGCTGCAGGCGCTGCTGCGGGACCAGGACGCCGCGCCCCCTGGCGCCGCCGCCGCCTTCTATGCGCCAGGTCCGCTGCCCCCGGGTCGCGGCGGTGAGCATTACAGCGGCGACTCAGACGTGTCCAGCCCGAGATCCAACTGTTCCGACGGCATGGTAAGCGTGGAGGAGACGCGAGGGAAGCTCTCGGGAGAACTGGGAAGCGTTTCCAAGAACCAGGAACTGGCCTTTGCGCAGGGGGGACTGAGGAATGGGGAGGGGTGCGTGGGAATTGGGCGGTGATCTTTCCCCGCAGTGAACTTCAGTGCCCACGGCTACTGCCAATGGAGTGCCCTAGCCAATGGGCTGTGGGCTTTCAAGGCCCACAGCCCATGTGCGGGGGTTGGGAAGTGGGGGGAGGGGCGGCGTTATTAGAAAACTAATGGTCGGCCTGGAGAAAAGCTTTTCCTTGATTCATCTGCTCATTTCCAAAGTGCCCTCCAGGTTTGAGATAGGGCTCAGCGGTAAAACACACCTATAAGAGTGAGGCCCTAGTAGCCAAATAAAAACCAACGTCAAATCAGTGCTCCTGGAACCCAAGAGACTGCCTGCATTCATTTGGCTCAGCGTGCCCTACCCCGAAACCGGGCAGAGCAAACTCTTGACTAAAACGTGAAGAGTTGGGCAAGAGGGTGACTCCAGGGGTTAATGCCTCCCCCACGGGCCTCATTCGGCACCCCTTGCCATTTGCAGATGGACTACAGCGGTCCTCCAAGCGGTACCCGGCGGCGGAACTGCTTCGAAGGCACCTACTACAGCGAGGCGGCGCCCAGCGGTGCGTATAGAACCAACTTCCCTTTCAAACTCCCTCTGTGCGCGCCTTTCCGCCCCTAGCCTGCACCACCACCCTCCCGTGGCCCACCCCGACCCCCTCGTACCAACCCGCACCTCAAGCGCAGACACGCTTGCTGGGGTGCTGGGGTGCTGGGAGGTGGTCCAGGGCATACACTCATCCCGACTTGGGTGCATCCGGCCTAGCAGAGGGAGGGCGGTGTGCAGTGTCCAAGGCTCAGTCCCCGTCCCCGAAGGCTCACTAGCCCCCCGCCTCTCCCTCCTACCCCCAGCAGAGCCCAGGCCCGGGAAGAGCGCCGCCGTGTCCAGCCTTGACTGCCTGTCCAGCATCGTGGAGCGCATCTCCACCGAGAGCCCCGCCGCCCCCGCGCTGCTGCTGCCCGACGCGCAGCCAGAGTCGTCGCCGCCGCCGCCAGGAACTCCGCAGGAGGCCGTGGCCGCCCCGAGCGAGAGCGAGAGCGCCCGCACCCCTTCCCCCGACGCCGCTGCCCCGCAGGGCCCCGCGGGCGCGAACCCCAACCCCATCATCTACCAGGTGCTCTGAGCGAATAGGGTGGCCGCGTCCAGGAGCCCTGCAGCCTCCAGCCCCCAACCCCACCCCTCCCGCCACCGCCGGGGAGGGACGGGGGTCCCGCGTGCCCACAAAGATTGAGTTTAAATGCCAACCCCCCCTTAACTGTGCTTTAAAAGCGAACTCTGCGGAGGTAGGAGGGGCGGGAGAAGTCTAGTGTTTCTGCCTCCCGGACCCTGGGCGAGGACATAGTCCTTTTCCAGCTCCGCGTCAGAACTGAAACCCCAGGGGCCAGGCCCCCCACCTTTCACCACCCCCCCAGCCTCTTCCTGCCCCTCAGACCCACGCATCGCCCCTGGACCTTACCTAGGCTAATAGGGGCATATTCACTTTTTTTCCCCACCGCCCACTCGGTGCGCTTCCCTTCCCGACTGTAACAGGTGTATTGGTAACCACGCCCATCCCATCCCCCGGTTCAGGACCACTCTTCTTTTTCTTCTTCTTCTTCTTTTTTTTTGTAATACTTTTGTAATCTATTCCTGTAAATAAGAGTTGCTTTGCCAGAGCAGGAGCCCCCTAGGGCGGTATTTATCTCTGAGGCGTGGTGTGCAGTGCGACAGGGAACTTTGTATGTTTCTACGGCAGGTGAGGTGCCAAGGGCGCTCACTCGGATGTTTGAAATAAAGATGCTAATTTATACCTCCGGTGTTTCTGTCTTTCCCTGGGGCGGAGGGCAGGATGCTGACCGCGAGGATAAGTCCGCGGGCTAGGCAAACTGTCCGGCAGCGACCCCTGCAGGAGGCAGGGAGGAAGTCAGCAAGGAAGAAGGCAAGTGGGCAGGGGAAGGTCAGAGTGGGGGCGGGGCTTGTGGAGAAACTTCCCAAGGAATGGGGCGGTTCCTCTGACCCAGAGGTACATCTCCATACTCAGACACGCATCACTGGCTCTCAGTCGGAATCCGCGTTAGAATAATTTGAATCATTTTTTTAAAACTTAATTTAGGCTATGTGTTTGCAATGATGTTGATATTTGTAGCCTTGGTGCATCACCCACCTGTCCAAAGTCAAGCAAATTTAAAAAAATCGGGGCCAGAGTGATAGTGCAGTGGCAGGGCGCTTGTCTCAAGCGCGGCTGACTGGGATATTCCATCCTTGACATCCCACATGGTCCCCGAAGCCTGCCAAGAGTGATCCTTGAGTGTAGAGTCAAGTCAGCCCTGAGCACCATCCCATGTAGCCCAACCTCCTCCTTCTTCCCCCTCCCCCCAAAAAAACATATTAAAAACTGTTCATTGTCAGTAGTTACCAGGGACATGCAAATCAAAAATGATAACTAACAATATATCATATATCCGTGAGAGTGAGGATAGCATATAGCCGGTGACTAGAAAACAACCAGTGTTGGTGGGGATATGATGAAAGAAGAACTCTCCTTCACTAGTGGTAGGAATGTCTGGGTCAGCATCCATGGCAAAGTTTGGATAATTCTAGGGAAAGAAACACAAGAATAGAGAAAGGAGCTTTCATATGGCCCAGTGACTGCCCTTCTTGACATCTACCCCCCAAGTACAAAAATCAGTAATCTGAAAAGATATGTGCACACCTATGTTTATTGAGTGCTTAGTGCAGTTGCCAGGATATGGAAAGAAAACCAGTTTTCCAATGGTTTTCTTTGAATAAAGAAGCTGTGGTGCAGACACACAATGCAATGCTCTGCAGCCACAAGAACATACAAAATCATGAAGTTCATTGCAACTTGGATGGAACTGGAGGTTCTTGTGCTAAGTGAAAGGAGAAGGAAAATCCTGGGATCATCTCACTCATCAGTGGTTTTTAAGGGAAACACAAAATTTAGACAATATTAATTCACAACAAACCCTGGGTACTAGAGAACAGAGCTGAGACCTGATTTCGGGGGAGTTGGAGTATGGAAGATCTGAATAATTTATGACTTTTGTTTGGGGCTAAGGGTGGGGGTGCTTGAACCACACCCAGAGATGCTCCGGCTCACTCCTGACTCTCTGCTCAGGAATCATACTCCTGGTAGTGCTTGGTGATCTTAGTAATTTAAATGAGACCCATGCCTGGCCTCACCTTGCAGATTCTGATCTGATATACAGGCCCACCTCAGAGAAAACACATTTAGTTCCAAGCCTGGGCAAGAAAGCAGTTTGTTTCCCAATAAAGTAAGTCATTGGAATATTTTGGTTTCTCAGTGCATAAAACAGTCACATTTACACTCTAATATAGTCGGCTAAGTGTGCAGTAACATACCATCTTAAATATCCGTGTGCATACCTTAACTAAATGTGATATAGAGACACAAAGTGAGCACCGGCTGCTGGGAAAAACACAGTATCTTCAAAGGGCCGTTTAGTGAAGTATCACTGTTTCACTGTCATCCCTTTGTTCGTCTATTTACTCTAGCGGCCACCAGGAACGTCTCTATTCCTCCCAGCCCTGACATTTTAGCAGCCTCTCCTTACTTGTCTTAGTGAAGTACAGAAGTCAAAATAGGCTGATCTGACTCAAGTGGTTGGTACCAGTTTCCAAATCTCCCGGGGAACTCTGAAGTGTGTGCATAGAATGTCACCCCTCCACACACAGAATGAACTCCGGTAAGCCAGGACACTGAGTACCAACTAGAGTCACGCTGGGTACAGAGGATGTCCCAGGGGCCACACAGCATTATGAGGACAAACTCAATGAGTTTGAAGGCCAGTAAGTTGTGTGGTCCTTGGTAAGCTTTCAGTGTGACCTCTTCCCCCCAAAGGGGATCACAGGGAAGACAAGCACAGAGGCTTCCTTCACTCCTCTAGTATCCCAAGAGCCCAGGGCTTGGATGGCAGGGTACTCAAGCTAATGTGCACCATCAGAAGCAGCAGAAGGGCTTTGAGAGCTGAGAAAGAATGTGGGCTTGTTCAGGGAGCTAAGAGGGCTTCCTGGAAGAGGTGATGCTTATACTTTTTCTGGAGGGAAAAAAAAAAAGAAGACAACAGGATGCCAATAAAGCCACAGGAGAGAATAAACACACAACTTCTGCCGTCCCTTGGTTCCAAGGCATCTAGAAGGGTGGCCTAGCAAAATTCTTCCCTGCCAACTTCACCCACCCCACAAAACACAGGTCTTCCCCATTCACATAATACTCCAACTCCAACCCCCATCACACACTTGCTACTAGAACCTCAGTGCGCCCAATATCCCACTCTCCAGACACACTTTTTTTCCTCTCCAGGTCATTGATTGTTTTTGGCTTAGTTTGATTTGGTTTGGGCCCACCACTGGTGATGGTGCACAGGTGCTACTCCCAGAGCAGTGCTCAGGGGACCCTGCAGTGCTAGGGATGGAGTCTGGGTCTCCTGCAGAGCAATCATATACTCAGCCCTTGGAACCATCTCCAAGGTACCCCCAGGCCCTCTTCCAAGGCTCTACTCATCCCAGGGGCAGCCCTGTAGAACAGACAGGCTAACCCAGGAAGCACTAGCCTGCAGACAGGCTAACCCAGGAAGCACTTCACCACCTCCTGTCTGAGACTCTGCTTCCTGATCTCCCTGGCAAAGTCCCAGGGGCCCTCTTCCCCTCCTCCATCCCTCTAGAGATGCTGTCACCAGCTTTTCCTGTGGCTGCTTTCTTAAGAAGCACCTTGGGGTTCTTTAAGTGTTCTTCTTGGAGCCCCCTGGAGGCTCTTTCACTAATTCACTCATTCAGCAGATGCCAGGTCCGATGCTGGCTGAAAACAGAAACCAGTGTTCAGAGTTCCTACCCTGGGGAAGCTCCAGGTCCACGGGGAGAGGAGCTCTTGGAGAAGCTGCTGACAGAGTGAGAAACTAAGCGCTGTCACGCAGGTCTGTGGGGTAGAGGGCGGGAACAGAAAGTGGAGGTAAATGGGTAACTCCTAATGGGAGCCTTGAAGGCATTGGTCAGGGAAGAAGAACCAAAGAAAGATGCACTAGGCTGAGGAAACAGCAAACCCAGATGGGACAGAACGCCCACAGTGCCCTCAGCAGTCCTCAAAGGTGCATCCAGGGGGCTGGGAGGGAGATGGGGAAACGGGGGGGGGGGGGGGGGGGGCAGGGCTACAGGGAACATCACTTGGGCTTTGTTCTGAGGCCATGGGGGGCAGGTCTGGAGGAATCAAAGCAGAAGGCTACAAATGTGCTTCTACTTTAGAAAGGCCCCGGTCTGGGCTGACAGAAAGGACAGGAGGGAACCAAACCTGAGGCAGGAAGACTTATTAGAAGATTGGAGCGAGAGTTCAGTGGGTAAGGTGCCTTGCATGTGACCAACCTGGGTTTGATCCCCAGCTCCCCACAGGGTCCCCCCACCAAACCTAACCAGGAATGATCCCTGAGCGAAGAGCCAGGAGTAAGCCCTGAGCACTGCCAGACATGATCCAATGCCCCTCCCCCCCCACAAAAAAAAAAACAAAACTTGTCAGACTGCCACAGAGGATGCTTAGAGAAGACACAGCAAGGTTGAAATGAGGACGGAGTGGGGACAGGACAGAGCACAGAGAAGAGTAGTCAGCTTTACCAGAGACTGTTGCCTCACCTTCTGCAAATCCCCTCAGGAAATAACCACAGACAAAGATGCTTAGGGAACCAATGTCAAGGCAACTTCAAGGAAAAGAAAGAGAACAGTGAGAGATGAGGGGCAGGTCACCAGGTGGAGAGCGACAGCAGATTTTCTGGCTAGGATTTTATGGCTCCAATTGCAGTAGATACTTTTGGGTCTTCCTGTGCTGGATTTGGGGAAACACCAGGTGCAGGATCGACCTGAGCCTGTGCAGACATGCTGTACATACTGGTATGCACAGACTTGCATGTGCATGCACACGTGCGTACACCTGGGCATCTGTGCACGCTGACATGAGCAGGCACAGGTACACACAGGAGGTGGAAACATGCAAGGATCTCTCTCTGCTCACGTGTGCCCAGAGCGCTCCCCTGAGAAGGACACCATAGAGGTCAGAAACTCACTTCTTTGTCTGTTCCCTTGAGGTCGCTCTTTTCCAAAGCCCTGGCACATCCCTAGAACTCTCCACACATGGTTTTGCTTCCTGTCTTTAATTTGTCAAAGAAAATTATGTTAGCCAACTGGTTATGACCATCATCTCTTTCTTTTCTGACCTTCCCCTTTCCGTGGGGTGCATGTATGGGTGTGCTATGATCCTGTCTAGAGGAATCTGTTTGCTTTGAGTTTAATGAAATAGATTGGAAGCAGCTAGACGACTATGAAACAGGCACAATGATGACGAACAATGAAATATACTCAAGTAATTCTGACATCTAGGTTATAATTATACATCCAAAAGAGATATGTTTCTAGTCTAAACATCAGCTTAGAAAGAGAACTTTGCAAGAAATTTATTAGAAAAGACTTGCATTGTTTGATAACCCAATCAATGTAGAAGAATGAATTATGTGAATGCATTGGGCAAAGATCATCTCCTTTTTGATGACCTAACACAAAATACTGACATCAGCAAAGAGAGCATAAAGTCAATAATATGCCACATTAACAAGACCTCAACATCAACAGACCATTTTTAAACAGTAAAATTTAGTCAGCAAAGGAAGCTCAAAATACTTTGAACTTTTACAGTTCATAGATGAGAAAACTTAAATATTCTCCTCAAACTTTGCACTAGCACTAATATCACACATGACATTTCCAACAGAGTGGTGAGCTTGGAAAAAGCCTCCCTATATGACAAATATATTAAACAATCTTGATCAACCACATTGAGGGAAAAGATGAAATGATCAGAATTCTCTTTTAAGGCTTGGGTAGAAGGTAATGTCTTATAAAACCACTGTCACAGACGAAAACTCAAAATATAACCAGCTCCTGAGAGTGAAAAGAAGTGAATATAACTGGAAAGAATGATTAAAAAAGAGAGTAAGTGAAAGGCAGAAGGAAGAGATGAGAAGGAAGAGAGATAAAATGATGATAGTGTTAATCAAGAAGAGCAGTTGGAGCTGGAGACATAATCCAGGCACTTGACTTGCATGCACGCAACCCCCAGCTTGATCCCTGGCACACTTTATGGTCCCCTGAGGACTTCCAGGAGTGATCCTTGAGCACAGAGCCTGTAATAAGCTTTGAGCAGCATCGGGCATAACTCAAAAAACCAAAAATAGGGGCTGGAGCAATAGCACAGCAGGTAGGGCGTTTGCCTTGCACACGGCCGACCCGGGTTTGATTCCCAGCATTCCATATGGTCCCCTGAGCACCGCCAGGGGTAATTCGTGAGCGCAGAGTCAGGAGTAACCCCTATGCATTGCCGGGTGTGACCCAAAAAGCAAAAAATAAATAAATAAAAATAATGAAATTATTCTTGTACAGATAAGAAAACTTAGAACAAAACTTAGATTGCCTCAGCATAGGTAAATTGTTGGTAACCTTTAGGTTACTAATCCTTCTTTTAAATTTCCCAATCTTTAACATTTTACATATATTTATATAAATATAGTACACACATTACATACATTTACATAAATGTACATATCACACAGTCCATCCCATAAATATGTAGTTCAGTAGTTCGCATTGTAACCACAACTCTATCACCATCCCCACTAGTAAATTTCAGAGCACTTTTCTTTTTACCAAAGAACTCTGTACCCATTGACAGTCACCCTTCACTGTCCATCCTTCTGACTTATAACCATTATCTATTTCGTCTCTGTTGATTTACCTGCTCTGGACATTAAAGTCAAATGGAATCACAAACAATGGTCTTCTGTGCATGCTTTTTTTTCCACTTAATCTAATGTTTTGAAGGGTTATCCATGTTGTAGCATAAATTTGTACTTCATTCATTTTTGTGGCTTAATATTATTCCATTATAGACATATCATGTGGATTTTTTTATTTGTTTGGAGTGGCCACACCTTGTTGGTGCTCAGGGCTTACTCTAGGCTCTGTGCTCAAGGGAACACATGTGGTGCTAGGGTCTGAACCTGAGTCAACTATGTGTCAGGCAAGTGTCTAAACCTGCTTGTATTATCTCTTCAGATCCTTATATGGTATTTTATTTGCCTATTAGCCAAAGAATAAGTGAGAAACATTTGCATTATTTTGATTTTTAAATTTCCATTCATAAAACTATTGTGAATAATGCTCTCATAAGCACTGACATTCATGTTTTTGTGGAAACATGTTTTTGGAAGGGCTAAGGGGTTGGGTGCACACCTGGCCATGCTCTGGTTTACTCCTGGCTCTGTGCTCAGGAATTACTCCTGCCTGTGCTCTGGGGATCATATGTAGTGCTGGAGATCAAACCAGGGTAGGCTATGTTTGATCTCTTTACCTCCTGTACTATCTCTCCAGCCCAAAACATATGCTTTTAAGTCTCTGGGGCGTATACCTAAAATTGAAATTGCTATATAAATCATAAGTCTGTGCTTAAATTTTGAGGAACTGCCAAATTCTTCCCCAAACTAATTTACGTTCCCATCAGCAATGCATGAGTGTTCCAATTTCTCAACAACTTCCACAATAATGTAGTCATGGGTTCTTTTATTCCAGCCATCCTAGTAAGTGCAGAGCGGCATCTCATTCTTCGTGATTTGCATTTCTCCAATGAGAGTGTCCAGCAGCTTTTTGTATGCTTATTGGCCATTTGGACCTCTTCTTTGGCAAAATGCTAATTTTAGTTTCTGTCCAATTAGAAATTAGGTTATGAGTCTTTTTTATTGAATTATGAATTATTTTATTTTCTAGATGAGAGGCTCCCAAAACTTATTTGCCCTATTTTCCTCTCTTCCCCAAACTAATTTAGAAAAAGATTTACAACGCCTCCCCAAAACCATACCTTTATAAGAAACTAAACAGAAATAGCCCCCCCACCCCAGTTTGAGGCAACTACTTTGGGAGACACTGAACAACAGACAATATTTCAGATTTCCAGATATTTTCTCCCACTCTTGGTTTTGTTTTGTTATTTTCTTTTTGGGTCACACCCAGCGATGCACAGGGGTTACTCCTGGCTCTGCACTCAGGAATTACTCCTGGAGGTGCTCGGGGGACCATATGGGATGCTGGGATTAGAACCTGGGGCGGCCTCGTGTAAGGCAAACACCCTACCCACTGTGCTATCACTCCAGCCCCTCTCCCACTTTTGGATGTCAGCATCTTCTGAAGGGCAAAAGATGAGTGTTTATTTTAATTTCACTGGAGTCTGATCTATGCTCATACTTTTGATGTGTTGCTTATGTTTTTGGAGTAATATCTAAGAAACTATTGCCTAACATGATATCTTCCGAGGCTTTTCTAGTTTCCATTCTTATATGCAAGTAGTTGATGCACTTTTAACTTTTGTATGTGGTATATCCAACTTCATTCTTTTGACTGTTGACATCCAACTGACCGGCACTATTTGTTTGAAAGACAGTGCTTTCTCCCATTGAATTGTCTTGGCATCCTTGTCAAAAAATTAATTGACCATAAAGGTATGGGTTTATTTCTGGACTCTAGGTTGTTTCATTGATCTATATGTCTATCCTGATGCCAGTTCTACTGTATAATATTGAGTCCTGTCATTGCATAGTATAAGATCAGGGTATGTGAGTCCTCCAGCTGCATTTTTCAACAGTTCTTTTTTTTGATATTCTAGGTTCCTCACATTTTGTCAGTGTATCTCAGCATAACCCTGACCTTGATGATATTTTCAGAGGCTCCACATCTTGCCTGTACAACACTGATATTATAAATTGTCGAATTAAAGTAGATTCTCTTGGTACACACACAAAAAAAAATAAGCCTGTGGGGGATGATGATTTTTTCATTTTCAGTCATCTTTGACACAGCTTTTATAAAAATAAACATTGTTTTGTTAACTGAACATCATTCTGCCAAAATAAATGCAGTCTTTTTTTTTGCAATTGCAAAAAAAAGGGTAATAATTTATGTTGGCAATATGAATGTTTTCAATAAATGTAACATACTTAAACATATTATGCAGATTGTTGGACATTTTATATAATACCGTTTCTTTTGGGTATTTTAAATACTCGTATTTCTCAATTTTTCAAGTTGTCCTCTTTAACCCTGACTTCTTTTCTATGACTTGATAAATGTTCCTCTTTTGCCCAATTAGAAAAAAATAGAGGGGTTCCCTAATGTCTAAACTTCCAGCTTCACAAAACCTGGTCTCCCCCTGCCTACTGCTGACCACCTTCCCTGCAGACAGACTCATGCTCCATGCCCACTGGGAAGCCCCCAAGCCTCCTCTTGGACTAGCTGCACAGGGAGGAAGGTTCTTGGAAGAGCCTTGTCTCCAGCTGTTTCTAGAAGAGCTTCTAGAACCCCATGGTCCCTGCCCAGTCCTTCTGTGGGCACTCTCACAGAACTGCCAATATCCACACTGTTTCACACACACACACACACACACACACACACACACACACACACACACACACACACAGAGGCATCCCTGACCCTCCTCACACCCTCTTCCCACCCCACAGGAATCTTTCTTTCCCACTTCCCCTCCTCACATCCATGGCCAGCAGCAAGAAGTGCCCAACGCCATTCTTCCCCGAGCCTCGCCCAGAAGGGGTGATGTTCCGCCCCTTGGGCCAATGACACCCTGAGGGGTGACGCTGCTGAACAGTGGCAGAAGCCTTACAGCGGAGTCTCAGGCAGAGGGACAGAAAGAAAATGCAGTATGAGACCCATCTCATTCGATCCTCACCCAGTGTTATTCTAGAACTTTCTTCAGATAAGTAACAGAAGTCTTAAGAGGAAAAATGGCCATTTCATACACCAAATCAGAAGCAAGACTAGATCCCTCACCAAAATCTGTCTAAAATCACTGGTTTTCTCATCTGGGGGGGAATTTTATGCACAAGCGCCACCTCCAGTAGAGCATCACTTTGGCAGCTGTAGATCCAGCTATACACCCTTGGGGTGGTCCTGGCAGGGGAAGGGGTTCTACTGACATCTAGTGGGTAGAGGGCAGGAATGCTGCTCTCCACCCCACAATGCAGCCCCCACAACAGGGCGCTGACTGGGTCAGCGAGCAGAAACCGAGAATGCCTGTCTTAGCACTTCCCTCGATGGTTCTTCACCCTTTCTGGACTGCCACCGGCCCGAAAAATCTGGGATCCAGTCATCCAGCGGTTTCAAAAAGGAACAACTGAGCCCCATTTCCAGGGTTAGGTCCCAAGGTCAGGGTTCACGGTACAAAACTGAGAGACGTGGGCAGCAGTTTCCTACCTGGTCACCTCAAGGGTCGCTCTCCCTATCCCCACCCCACTCTGTCTACTGGAAGGAGGTGTCCAGGGAGTGAGGAGAAGATGCCTGGGGCCCGCAGTGCTTAACATCCCCCCCCCCCCCCCCCCCGCAAAGCCAACCCGGGCAGTGCCCAGCTAGGTTCGTTTCCGGCTGTGACCACGAGGTGGCACCACAGCCCACTGGGAGGGCTTAGGCTGGGCCAGGGAGCATCACCACAGCAGAGATGTGACCGCCTGGACGTGAGCCCAGAGGCTGGACTCGGGCCAGTGCCAGAGCCTAACAGGATCCAATCTAAGACCTGAAGTGCCAGGTGTGAAAACATAAGCCAGACTTGGCTTCAGACTCCCTTAACCTTATTCCTAGTCCGCCCCTGTGACAGCTCATCCACTAGCCATTTCCCACCAGAGCTTAAGGGAACCCCCCTTAGTTTGAACAAGAGAAGCCCCCCCACCGCCACCCCCAGCGGAGGTGTTAAGAATCTAGGGCTTATTATTACATGCATGAAACCACAAAGACCTGAGGTGTGGAGAAGTTGAGAAACTTGCCCAAGGTCACAGTCGATTCTGGAGCCGCGACTGCAACCTGGCTGCCTGGTCCTAGGGCCTCTGCCCCTAAACCCTGGATAATACTTCTCCACCTGCAGTTCTTTGTGTGGCCCCTCTCGTCACAGATGCCTCGGACCCTCAGGCATGGCATCATAAACCTTCCTCTGAAAAGGAGGAGCAAATCATCTGGAAAAAAAAAGGCAGAGTGGGGGATGCTTAAAATGAACCAAGAGAAGGGTCCCCGGTCATTCCTATGCTCTGGGCATTGGGTAGGTGGGTAGGGGTGTGTGGTTATGGGCGGAGTGGGGGGGGTGGCAGAAGTTTAGCCCAGGGAGTTATTTTTCCTCCCTGCCCTCATTTCCCTAGGTCTGTGTTTTATTTTGTTTTTCTGTGTTGCCCTCTGGATTTTTCCTAGGCTGTCTGCAAATGCCAGCCTTCTCATAGTGTGAAAAGGAAGTGTGAGGAGGAACCTTTAGGTCCCTGCTTCAGTTAGAGAAGGGAAGGGTGTCCTCACGGGGGAGGAGAAGCCTGAGGTGCAGGGGCATGAGGATCAAGGTGAAAATTCTAAAGTAGGACAGTCTCCCACTTGGGATGCTCCGAGACTGTTGTTTGCCTCTTACCGGGACGGATTTTCAGATGCCAGGGCCCCCTTCCACTTCTCCCATCCTGCTTCTCTTTTCCTTGCAGGTCAACCCTCAGCAGAGCTCCTGCTCACGCAGACTCCCCTCCCAGGGGCAGTCCGCCTCTCTCTCCTCTTCTGCTTCAGCCCCCCACCCCACACCCAGTGAGGCACTCTTCAGCCCCCCACAATGGCTCCCCATGGGCTAGTGGCTGGGGTGGGCGCTGTTCTGACTCTTGACAGACCCCAGGTAAATCCTCCTTGGCTCAGTCTTGGACCAGGACTCCAGACCCACCGGGACCCTGGGATCCAGCCCCTCTCCTGGCCGCTCTTGAATCTTCCAGCCCTCAACCAGAAGCTACCGTGCTCTGGGAACTGGGGGTGAGGGAGAGCAAGCCCTGGAGGTGCTGGCTGTCTGTTCTCATAAGTGAGGCTCCACATGGATGTTGGGGAGTCATACTCTGACCCAGCAGGGCCCAGCAGGGAAGGAAGATATGGAGCTCCAGGCCCCCTGTCCCGAGGGAGAAGAGGGGTCTAATATGGAAGTAAGGGGGTTTTGCAAAAGCCTCTTTCTCATCCCTCCCCATGTCTGCATCCTTGCACATGTGTCCATCTCTCTGCGCACATCTCTTTCTCCTCCTTCCAAGTTTCCATGGTTCTGTTCCGTCAACTCCTTGGATGGGGCAGAGCTTATTTTAGTCTGTGGAGGTGGGGTGGGTGGGGGGGTCGGGGCCTAGGTGGGGAGAATGGGATGGTGGTCTGAGTTGGGGAGCAGCTGAGCCACAGTGGTCCTAGCCTGCTCGGACTAGCCTGCACAGTGGTCCTAGCCTGCACAGTGGCCCGGACACGGGCCTTAGACTGGTTAGAGGGAGACTCTTGTCCACGCCTGGCTGGGGGATAGAAGGGAAGCAGCTCCCACGGACAAGGTGATGCCTATCAGTCTCTGCAGAGGTCTCTCCTGGCCCAGATTAGAGTCCAGCTGTCCTTCTCCTGCCCTGTTTTCACCCTCACTCTGCCTCTCTGATCACTCCCCTTGGTCCCCCTTCTGCCCCTCCACTCTTTCCCTGCCCCGGACTTCCCCCCACCCTCCCCATTCTCAGCACTGTTCCCACCACAGGCAGATTTCCCTGGGACTGGACTGGAAATTATGTGGCCCAGTGTGAGGAAGGAGATGACTGCAGCCCAGCCTTGTCCCCAGGCCTACATGGGTGTCCGTGGGCCACTGCAGAGGGACCGTTGCCTGCACCCATTAGCAAGTGCCAACAGGTAGGTATGAGCCTTAATTAAATCGCCCTTTGCCCAGGGAGCCTGGTGTTCGATTGGGGTGGTGTGGGATCAATAAATTTCTTTCCCAATGTGGCCACCCCAGGAGCTGGAGGGGGGCCTAACCTTCCCAGCCGTGTATGGAGCCCACCTCTCACTTTCCCACACAGCCTGGGAGGCCCTCTGAGGCAAGGTCCCGGTGCCTGTGATAGAGCCTGGAACCAGCAATGCGATGGCTCCATTAGGTAAAGTGAGGCCCAGGCAGCAAACACCAGCTAGGCTGACTTGGAGGTTCAAACGGCAACTCCCAGCCCCTGGGTTCAGCTGCGGAGCCCTGGAAATCACTGCAAGTGGCCGTGGCCTTTCAGGTCACCTGATCGCGGCTGAAGCCTGGGAGAGGGCAGCAGTTGGTCCTTCTGACCTCTAGGGATGAACAAACGTCCTTTTCAGGAGCCATGGCGCCTGGGACAGGACGTCAGAGCTATAGCAGGAGGACCATGAGCTGAGCTGGCGACAAAGTAACAAGTCGGTGGTACTGGGGATTTGAAAGGTTTAGGGGTTAGTGAGTTGTCCAAGGGTGTAGACCATAGGGTTGTGAGAAGATTTAGGGGACAACGTGCACCTTGTGAGTACTGGTGGTGGTGGTAGGAGGCAGGGTGTATTATTTTGAAGGCCATGCGAGAGGTTATTTGGGAAGAGAACTGGGGGGCTTCCAGGTTCCGTGGAAAGGGTTGGCATTAGAGAATTGCTGGGAGCGGGTCCGAGCCCAGGTGTCTCCGGGGAGGTCGGGGGTTAGGCAATCCCCAATTTGGATCGAGAGGGGCGGGCGGGTGCCCACGTCCTCTCACCCCGCCGCGCGACCCGGGGGCACGGGCCTAGACGTCTCCCGGAGCCCCCGCCCCTCCAGGGGCGCTCCCCCGAGGGCGGAGCGTCGGCGGGTCCCCGGGGAGCCGCGGGAGCCCTGCGGGGCGGGCGCCCCCAGCGCCGAGGTAGAGGGAGGCCGGGCTCGGCGCGGGGCTGTGTGTGGGGGGGGAGGGGGGGCGCGGAATCAGGGCTTTTTAGGACCCAGCGCGGCACCTCCCTCCGGGGGCGAGTGCGGCTGCGCGCGCCGTGTGCCCGTGTCCGGAGAGCGGCGGGCTGGACGCGGAGCGCGCGAGCGAGCGAGCCAGCCGGCCCGAGCCAGCAGCCCGGGCGGCAGCAGCGTCGCGGCGGCGGCGGCGCCTCGCTCCCCTCGGCCTCGCCGGCTTCGCCTCGCCGCGCCCGGACTCGCCACCCCCGCCTCCCGGGCCCGACCAGCGCGGCGCCCGGCGCCCGCCCGCCGCGGGGCGCGGGAGCGCGGGGCGCAGAGGTACGGGAGCCAGTCCCCCCGGCCGCCCCGAGAGCCCCCCGGCGCAGCGCCGCTCCAGCCCGGGAGCTGTCCCTTCAGCACCGCCGCGGGGAGCGCCGGAGCCCGGCCGCGGGCGCCACCGCGCGCAGCGCACCCCGCGCGCCCCGGCCCGGGGGCCCCGCCATCGCCTCCGAGAGGCGCGGAGAGAGAAAGAGAGAAAGAGACAGACAGACAGACAGACAGACAGACAGAGAGGAGGGCGGGCGGGCAGGCGCGCCCGCCGCCGGGGGGGAGAGCAGGCAGCCAGGCAAGGAGAGAGGGAGGGGGCCCCCCCGAGCCCGCCCTGCGCCCCGAGAGCTGCAGCCCAGCCGCGCAGGAAGGCGGCGAGCATCCATCTCCCCCGCCCCAACGGCGAGAGCACGCTGCAGCGACCACCGTGAAGCAGAGCGCGAATTTCCCCGGGCCCCCCCCCCAGCCCCCCACCCACCTCTCCACTCCTCTCTCTACCCTTTCTCCCCCCCTTCCGGAGGGGGCTGGTCTCTCTGTACTTGCGGGGGGAGGCCTCCGGGGAGCCGCTGACCTTCCTCTCCCACCCTCCCAGCCCCGCAAAGCTTTGTGTTGATTGCTCCGTTTCCCCACTGAGATGGGGACAGCAGCCCGGCCCCCCCACCCTCTTAGCTCTCCTCCCGGGGCGCACAGCTGAGCGCCGCCGCACAACCCTCCTCCTCCCCTGCGCTCTCCTTTTCCTGCTGCTCCCTCCCTTTCTTCCACCTCTGCCTCCTCCGCAGCCGGACCAGCTCCTTCCCACCTCTGGCGCCCCAGAGACCCTCGAGATCCCGCGCACACTTCCCCACCCACCCCGGACCGGATAGGAAAAGAAAAGAGCGGCCCGGAGGAGGAGAGAAGGGGGCCGGGAGGGGGTGGGTCACTCGCGGGGTGACCCGAACCCGCGCTCTCCGGTTCCTCCCGACGGCTCCGGAAGGGGGAGGGGGGAGGAGGCCGCATAGCCCCCCTCCCCGGTGCCGACTCCCCCTGGCGGCCGCTCCCATGGGTGTCGCGGGGCCGCGCCATGCCTAAGGGGGCGCCGCGATGGGCCAAGGGGACGAGAGCGAGCGCATCGTGATCAACGTGGGCGGCACGCGCCACCAGACGTACCGCTCGACGCTGCGCACGCTGCCCGGCACGCGGCTGGCCTGGCTGGCCGAGCCCGACGCCCACAGCCACTTCGACTATGACCCGCGCGCCGACGAGTTCTTCTTCGACCGGCACCCGGGCGTCTTCGCGCACATCCTGAACTACTACCGCACGGGCAAGCTGCACTGCCCGGCCGACGTGTGCGGGCCGCTCTACGAGGAGGAGCTGGCCTTCTGGGGCATCGACGAGACGGACGTGGAGCCCTGCTGCTGGATGACGTACCGGCAGCACCGCGACGCCGAGGAGGCGCTCGACAGCTTCGGCGGCGCGCCCCTGGACAACAGCGCCGACGACGCGGACGCCGACGGGCCCGGCGACTCGGGCGACGGGGAGGACGAGCTAGAGATGACCAAGCGCCTGGCGCTCAGCGACTCCCCGGACGGACGCTCCGGCGGCTTTTGGCGCCGCTGGCAGCCGCGCATCTGGGCGCTCTTCGAGGACCCCTACTCATCCCGCTACGCGCGGGTAAGTGCCGGCGGGCGAGCGGGCGTGCGAGTGGGCAGCGCCCCGCTGCGTCCCCGAGGGCTGGGCATGGAGGCCTGGAGAAGGAGCGCGTGAGGGGGGACCTGAGGACGGCGCGGGGGAGGAGGGAGTGTGCACAGGGGTGAGAGAGGCCGGCGCGTTCGCGCCGCGCCGGGGTGACCCGTTTTGTGGGTATTCGCATCCAGGGTCTGTCCTGTTTTAACACGCGTGTGTTGCTGAATGGGTGTGTTTGTGCACGCGCGCGTGTGAGCGGCTTGCGGGCATGTTTATGTAAGCGTGATGGTGTCTGGGTGGGTAAAGCATGCAGGGGGCAGAGAGCGGGCCTGTGTGTGTGTGTGTGTGTGTGTGTGTGTGTGGTGTGTGTGTGTGTGTGTGTGTGCGCGCGCGCGCGCACAGTGAGCATGGGTGTGTTGCTGCGTCTTCTTGCCTGCCTTTGCAGATGGGAAGGTGTGAACTGCCCCCTTAGATTTCTGGTGTGGGGAGGGGGACGGGGGCGCCCCCCTCTCGGCCTCCCAGGTAAGAGCCCGCTGAAGAGGCCCTGCGGCTGGAGACACACGCTCTTGCCCCAGGAGCAACCCCAGGCCCTTCTGAGGAACCTGCCAGGGGCATCTCTCCGGCTAAGGAATCCCGCGGGGGTGGGTGGAGGGCTGTTCTCGGGGAGGGGCGCGGGGATCCTTCAGAGAGACTCCCGGGAGCAGGCGCTCCCTCCTGCTTCCTGATCCGAGGGGAGAGGTCCAAGGGGAGGGCGCGGGGCTTATGCCTGTGCCTCCGGAGAGGGTCTCTGCGGGGAAGCAGCCTGGGGAAGGCCCGGAGAGGTGGGCGTGTCTTCGCCGGCCACGCCCCTTTGGTGAAGCAGGTTGCCGGGGAGAAAGGGCACCCTGCGGCTGACCTTGGCCCCTCCGAGAGCCCCGCTAGGTCACGCTCCCCTGCTGTGAAACGTGAGCGGTGAGCGTGCTGTCTGAGAAATCTAAGGGGCATTGCTGCCTGCCCGAAGCCCCAGCTCTCTGCCCTGAGACAGGCGCTTGGCCTTCACAGGCTCGACCTCAAGAGGCCTGGAGGTGGGGGGCACGGGGAGGGGGGCGGGGGAGGGCAGCGTTTACTGCAGGACCCTTACCCCCGCTCTCAGCTCTACTCCGTGCCCTATCAGGGCACACATGTGTCTGCAGCTTCTCCTGTACTTCCCTACATTTCTTCTCTCCTGCCCACTGGGGTTCATCTACCCAGCTGCAGAAGATCCTTGGCGGGAGACTGGGGGACCGCTGAGGTGGCTGAGGTGTTTGGGTTCAGGCCTGGTACATTTGCTCCTGAGATGAGCATTATTGCTGCATGTGAGAAAAGATAATGGGTCCAAGTCTTAGTGCCTGGAACAGGTGGGGTGTGTGTGTGTGTGTGTGTGTGTGTGTGTGTGTGTATCTTAGGATGAAAACCAAGTCCCTCATTTTGTCACTGAGAACCCTGACCAAGGTCACCCCCAGGGAGTTAGAGGTCCAGCAGGATGGAGCCCCAGTAGACTTCATCCTCTCCTGAGCCGTCCGCCCATTGCTGCCTTTCCCCAGAGTGGACTCTGGCCCCCTGCAGTCTCCCTTGCCTCCCCTCTCCTGACCAAGGCCCCCTGTCGCCTGGGATTATGTAACTGGAGGCTGTGGCTGAGTCTGGGAAGGGCTGGAGGAGGGGGCCGGCCGGAAGGTTCAGCCAGCCTTGCTGAGGGGGGTGGCATATGGGCCGAGGCCTGGTCCGGACAGCTGCCCTTCTCACCCTATTTGACCTTGGGCAGCATCTCACTCCTTTTAGCTCCGACAGCAAGAAGTCTGCCCGACTTCCTCACTAGCAAAAGCTGGGCGTGCCCTCCACCTGGCTTCCTCTCCCCTGGGACTCAGTTTCCAGGCTCTGCCCTGGGTCCCTGCTTCAGGTTAGGTTTGCTCCAGTCCCACTGCCACCTGTCTCTCCTCTTCCTGACTGAGGGTCACCTGCTGACTAGTATCTTCCCAACCCTGGCAGATAACTCCAGAGATTGTGCATGAGGAGCAGACTCTGGGAGGATATGGGGGTGAGAGGTGAGAGGGGACACAGGGGTTAGAAAGAAGGTGCCCCTACCCCAGCTTCTCTGTGGCCTCAGAGTGTCTCCCCTGGGTGACAGATGAGGACAGAGGCCCACAGGGTGAGGAAGCTGCCCAAGGGCACAGGAGCATGGAGGGCAGAGCCTGGATTAGAACCCAGGTGCCCTGTGCACGCCCGCCCTGCTGGCCTAGCTGCATTGCGCTGCCTCGCTGCGGCTCAGGCTCATCTGTGCAGAGACCAGCCCAGCGCCCTCCCCCTCCGCTCTGCTGCCACTGCTTTCCTCACCTTTGTCTCCCTCTCCCAGGCAGCCCAGCCTTCCTCGGAAGGGGCTTAATTCTCCATTCTACACCACATCCTGTTTGCTTGCACCATTGTTTATGTGTGTGTGAAAGAAAAGCTCCACCTGTGAGAAAGAATCTGTGTAAAAGATCTGTGAGCTATGAGGGACTTCATGTGTGTAAGGAAAATTGTTTGTGAGGCTAAAAATAGGTGGGAGACTCTGAGTGTGAGGTGTGTGTGTGCATGTGTGTGTGTGCGTGTTCATGTGTGTGAACTTGGACTGGTTATGTGAGAGGACTCTGTGAGTCTCTGAACCAGAGAAATTCTGTGAATGTGAGCGAGAGGGAGTCTGTGTTTTGAGAAATGGACTTGTGTGAGTATGAGACTGCGTGGGAGAGAGTGCGTATATGAGAGAGAGAGAGAGAGAGAGAGAGAGAGAGAGAGAGAGGAGAGGGAGACTATATGTGTAAGAGAGAGACTATGTCTGTGTGTAAGAGAAAGCTTGGAGTGTGAGAGGCTCGAGGTGAGTGTGTTGCTGTGTGAAGCTGTGATGTGGAGCTTTGTTGAGACTATGCAAAGCTATGTGTACGAGTGTGTGAGAGGCTGTGCAAGGTTCTGTGAGGTGTGTGTGTGAGAAACTTTATGTGTGCTGCTTTGTGAAAGTGTTTGCAAGGCTATGTGTATGAGGGTCTGAGGGGTTGTGTTTGAGAGGCTGTGTGTATGAGGGTGTGAGGGACTATATGTGAGAGTCTATGTGTTTATGTGTATGAGGATGTAAGGAGATGTGTATGAGGGATTGTGAGCATGAGTGTGAGAACCTGTGTGTGAGTCTATGTGTATGAGGGCAAAGGGGATGTGTGTAAGAGATTGTGAGTATGAAGGTGTGAGAAACTGTATGAGAGGGTGTGTGCGTGAGGGTATGAGGTATTATGTGTGCAAGGTTGTATGTGTGAGGGCTTGTATGTAAGAGCCTGTGAGTATGAGGCTGTGAGGGACTGTATGTGAGAGGCTGTGTGTGTGTGTGAGGGAGTGAGGGACTGTGTGAGAGGCTGTGTGTTTCGTGTGTGAGAGGTCCTGTGTGCGACGATGTGAGGAACTGCGTGAGGGGCTGTGTGAGAGAAGTCTTATGTATAATGGTGTGAGAGACTAGGTGAGAGGTTGCATGTGAGAGAGGCTGTGTGTACAAGGCTATATGAGGGTGCGCATGCAAGGTTGTGTGAGGCTGTGTGTCAGAATGTGTGAGGCTATCTGTGGGGCTGTGTGCATGAGACATCTGTGAGAGGTCATGGGGAGTATATGCAGACTGCGTGTGTGCCTGAGCCTGTGTGTGAGACAAACTGGGAATGTCACACACACACACCCGTGTGTGTCAGTGAGCAGGGAGTTTGTATGTGAGAGAGGCCTAGGCGCCAGGGTATGGCAGGAAGCTGACACTAAGAGGAGCTTCCTGCTGCTGCCTCAGTCCCCTGGGACTTCCAAGCTGCCCTAGCTGGGTTTGCTCTGAATTTCCGTCCCTCAGAGAACCAGCAGGAGCCCAGGCTGGTTGTTCCTGCACACACAGCCCCCACCCAGGCTTCTGTGTTGGGCCTGGGGGAGGAGAGGTGCCTTGGCTGGGCTGGGCGGCCGTCTGAGCCCTTCTTTCTCGTCTCGGGCAGCCAGGCAGAGGGGCAGGAAGGTGAGCTGAGACAGGGTGAGCCCAGCTTACAATCTGGGGCAAGACATGGCCCCCAGAACATGCACCAGCAAAGGATGCTGCTGACTGGAAATACGGTGAGGGCCGTGGAGGGGCTTCCTGATGAGGAAAGGATCCACAGGAGGCCGTGCGGGTGCAGGCTCCGAGGGGCAAATAGGAGTGGGTTAGGCAGGTCACAGGGGACGCTGGGCCTGGTGTGCAAAGCCGCAGTGGCATGACAGCGGGCAGGGTTCTGTGAGCACAGTCAGGGACGCCCTGGCTTGAAACCTTTGTCCTTGTCCTTCTCTCTTGGGCGACAGTTCAGGGATGAGCCATTGGCTTTGTCTGTGACGTGCGTGTTGCCACCGAGAACCCTGTTCTGTGTCAGGTCAGAGCCAATGGAGGTCCCCATGCTGCGGGCCAGAGAGTGTCCCTCATATGTGTGTGTGGGGGGGTGTGTGTATGTGTGTGATGACATCTGTCCTCCAGAGTGACGTGACCTTTTAAATGACAAGGAGGTGCCAATGGTCTCCAGGCTGGGGGAGGGGAGGGCATTGTCCCCTGCCCTCCTCTGCTCTATGCCAGGTCTCCAGCCCGCTGCCGTCCCCTCCTCCTCATGCCCTGCTGTCGCTGCCGCTCCCTCACCTCCTGGGAGTGGACCTGGAATGGGGTTCCAGCGGAGCGGTGTCCACCGTCAGCACCCTGGAACTCGAGGGCCTGGGCGTGCAGAGAGGGTCACTCTCAGCACCGTCCTGGGACTCTCCCCGTCCCCTGGGAGTAGCTGGGTCCCCCTTTCGATCATGGTAGCCCGAGAAGGGGGCCCCCAAGCCATGGAGAGTTCCCGGCCCAGCACCCCTCAAGCATCCCCATTCTCCAGGGCGCCTTGTGTGCTGGAGTGGTCGCTCCAGCCCTCTGCCCTCTCTCCTGCCTGCCGTGAGAATCACAAGGCAACCCTCTCCGAACCGGTCTCTTCGCCCTGTAAGTGGGCCTGCAGAAGCCCCTTGCCCAGAGGGGAGACAGAAAGATCAAGTGAGCTAGTAGGAGAGAGAGTACCCAAGCTGTCAGATCTGGCAGGCAACAAGTCAGAAACACTGCCTGCGCTGCCGCCCCTGTGGGCCGGATTCACGCTTTTCTCCATGGTTCTCCAGCCTGATTCTGGCCTCTGGCCTCTGTGCCCAATGGGTCCCCTGGGTCCAAGCTTCCCACCTGCTTGTCACCTTGGCCCCAGCCTCTCTCCTTCCTTCCCCACTTGGCACACACAGAGGCCTTTTCAAGGCACACATCTGCCCCTTCACCCCTGGGCCCTGCAAAATGCACTTCCGTGCGTCGCCGGCTGTTGCCATAGCCCTTTGGGTCCTGCTTGCCCCTCAGTCCCCTCGGGCCCGACTCTGCTACCGTTGCCTGAGCCATAGTCCCCCTGGCCTCGTTTCAGCCTCTAGCCAGTGTCTAGTGCTCCTGCCGCTAGGCCTTTGCAGGTACTGTTCCTTCATCCTGGGTCACACTTCTTCATCCCTCAGCCCCATCTCAAACATCTGCTCCTGGGTCGTCCTTCTCCGCCCCCACAGGATGAGCCAGAGGTCAGAGTGAGGGTCCCACCCCTCAGAGGGGCAGTGTGCTTTTGTGATTCCGCGATGGAATCTCACCAGCAGTTTGCTGCACCCCGAGTGTCCTTTGCTGCAGCCGTAGTGTGTGTGTGTGTGTGTGTGTGTGTGTGTGTGTGTGTGTGTGTGGTGTCACTGGGAACTGAACCCAGGACCTCGAGTACATGCCAGGCAAGTACTCTGCACTGAGCCACACCCCTGCCCCCTGCCCCCTGCTTCTTGTGTCCTCAAGGGTACCCTGAGGGCCCATGGAGAAGTGAAGGCTCCCCAAGTCCCCACATGTGTGCCTTACCTTGGGGCCTGTTCCCTGCCTCTCAGACCGTCCCCCAGGAGCCCCCCTCTCCCTGAGACAGCTCTGAGAGTGCTCAGAGTCTGGCACTCTGGGCACAGAAGTCTGTGCTGCCTCACTGGGCAGGGAGCTTGGCATCTGCCAGGAGCTTTGGAGGAGTCTGGCGAGAGGGAGGCAGGCTGTCTGTGAGGTGGGGGAGGGGCGTGGTGGGGGAGGGCTCCTGGGTCTGGGGCCCGGGCCAGGGATCTCGGGGCCTCCCACAGCAGCTGAATATAGTGCACTGGCTATTCTGGGCAGTCGCATGACTGGTATATTCGCGCTGGCCCGAAAGGTCAGGGCCTCTCTGCCTTCTGTCCGTGCCCAGCCAGCCTGACCACTCCCCTGACCCGAGCTCCTTCTCCCTGGGGCAGCTCCGATGGGGCCCTGTGGGCTGCAGGGACAGTGGGCTGCCCACCCTCCCCTTGGGTGGGAGGGACACCTTCCCCGGGCACAGGACTCTTGGAGCAGATGGGAATGGACAGACCACCTGCTGCCCCTCCCCCCCACCCAGAGCCGGGGGACGCTTGCCCCAGGCCACACACAGCAAGACTCTTGCGCCAGTCACAGCTGCTCTTCTGGCTCAGGGCTTGGAAGGAAGACCCCAGATTGGAAGACCCCAATTTTCAGGGGCTCAATTTGCAGTTACCTGAGGGAGATCGAGTGACAGAGTGACAGTTCCCTGCCTTCCCGCTCCTTCCATCCCACCCCAACCTGCCCCCCTGCACTGCTGGCTGAGACCTCCCCACCCAGCCAGCCTTGGCCCTGACCCCGGTCGCTTATGTCTTCATTTCGGGCAGGGGGTGAGGTGGGGTGGGGAGTGGCACCCAGCAGTGCCCCCAAGACCATGCGGTACCGGGGATCAAGCCCGAAGCCCTGGGCGTGCCAGGCACGTGCTCCAGCCCTTGGCGCCAGCTCCTCCAAGCAGGATTTTCTAGAAAATCTGTTCTCAGATCACACTCCTTGTGACCGCTGCTTAGGGAAGCTCTTACTGTGTATCAGACGCTTGTTTCAGGGCTTGACTTACAAACACCATTTATTCCTCCCCGGGCCCTCCCTGGAGCTGCCTCGTGTGGTCTCCACCATGCCAGGGTTCTGGAGGCTCCTGCTTCCCAGGGGCGGGTCCAGCGGGACTCGGTTCATCCGAGGGGGAGCCAGCGGGGAGGAGTGAGGCCCCCTGAGCGTGAACTCTGTCCCTGGGGCTGCTGGATGTAGGCTTTTTGGGGGCTCCCCCCATCCCTCCCACACACCCCCTTTTCCAGCCACGTCTCTGGGAATATGGCTCAAGGAGCCGCCACGGAGGGCCTGCCCGGAGAGAGGGCTTCTCGCAGGCCCATATGGTCCGCGGGGAGATGGCAGAGGGCTCGGGAGGCCCAGAAGCTGCTCTGCATGGGGCCGCGTGGTGGGATGCTGGCCGCGCCTCCGTGCGCTGCTCGCGGCCTTCTGCTCTGGCACATGGCCACAGCTCCTGCTGCTCCCTTCTGCCCGGCTCCTCCCAGCCTCCTCCTCGCCAGCCCTCAGCCCAGCCGCCCCGCTCTCGTCTCTTCCCCTCTCCACGCCGCCTGGCCTTTCTGCTGTTTTGCTGGGCGTGAAGACTCAGCCCTCGGAGTCCCCCTGGCTGCCCCCAGCCCTGCAGCCCTCACCCTTGGGGGAGGGGAGGAGTCGGGGGCTCGGCTGAGTTGGGCAGGTGGGATTCCAGCCGGTGGTGATGGTGGAGGTGGGGGCGGGGAGCTGGAGGGGGCCAGTGGGTCAGCTCTGGAGGCCTGTGGCTTGGCACAGGTAGGCCCTGGGGGTCCAGGGCCAGCCCGGCGTGGAGAGGAGACCCCCGCAAGACCTGCTGTCTGGCTGTCCTGGGCACATCCTAGGCAGCCCGGGGAACCAGCCCCCAGGAAGCACAGTGACCCTTTTGAGGTCCTGCTGGGACCCTTCCCAGCTCTAACATCCCAGAAGACCCCCTGAGCTGTCATGGGAGCCCTTTTAGCCCCCTCTCTCTCCTCTCCGGGCCACAGAGCAGTGCCCACAAGTGGGGGAGAGTTTGGGCCCCACCCAGCGCTGCTGGGGGCTCCTCTCAGCTCTGGATGCCAGAGTTGCACAGTGCCAAGAATAAAACCAGCAGTGGCTGCGTGCAAGGCAGAAGCCTTCACCCGGCTACTATCTCCCCACCCCGGGTGCCGCCTCTTCACGGTGTATTTGCTCAGATCCAGCGGGGGGCGTCTTCTCTTGGCTGTGTGCCCTCAGAGTGTGGCATGAAGGTGCCGTGTCAGAGAGGAGGAGGACCTGCCTGCCAGGCCAGAGGGACTGGAGCAGGCCTCACGCCCGTGCTGGCGGGGCGCTGTGTTCTGTGCAGGGCGGGAGGTGTGAACAGATGCTTTTTCGGGGTGTCGTGGGCAGTGAGAGGGAGGGCTGCTGGAAGCCCCTGGCCATGGCCGACCCCCCCAGGTTTCCTGGGCTGCTTCCCAAAGCTCCCAGGCTCGGTCACATAGAATCGGGGTCACCACTCCCGGCCGAGGCCAGGGGGAGGCCGTAGCGGCTCTGCTGGGCCCCGCAACTCTCCTCCGACCACACTGGGCGCTCGGGAGCTGCTGAGCGTCGCGCCCCTTCCCAGCCCTGCAGATTCCGAATTCGCCTTTTGACAGGATCCGATGAGTCATGCACACACGTGCATGCAGGGAAGTGCTGAGGCAGGCGCGCTCCCGGGGGGGGGGGGGGGGGGGAGCACGCATCAGGACACGGAGAGGAGGCTGCGTGCACGTTCCCTGGTCTCAGCGTGTGGGGATCGGGGTGCAGGACCTGGGCCGGGGGCTCCTCTCAGTCAGTGACCACTGTGTCTGTCCAGTGGCCCAGACACCCTGACGTCTCTCTGGACTCCCGCTTGTCTGCAGAGCCTGCGGTCCCACCCTGAGCACACACCCAGAAGCCCCCTGCAGCGCATCCCGTCCACAGCTGCCAGTGGAAGCCCCCAGCTCGTCCCCTTCCCCCCCCCCAAACCCTGACTCCGCATGAGTGCGCATGCTCCGCCGACTTCCACCCTTGCCAACTCTGTCCCCCGGGCCCAAGGCTGCCCTGGTAAAAATTTGATCAGACTGAGCCATCCCTCTGCTGTCACCCTTGGCATCTCCTGGCATGGTGGGGGGAACCCAGATCCTGTGAGAACTGTGGACTCCCGAGCAGTCCTGTACTCACCTCTCCCAGCTTGCCCTGCCTCCCTCCTCCTCTTCCACCTTCTTTCCTCCCCCTCCTCCCCCTCTACTTCTTCCTCCTCCTCCTTCTACTTGTCTTCTTCCTCCTCCTTCTCATCCTATTTTTCCTCCTCCTCTTTGCCCTTATCTTCTTCCTTGTTGTCCTCTTCCTTCTGCTTCTCCTTCCCTCATCTTCCTTCTCCTCCTCCTCCGCCTCCTGGACCTCTTCCCTCCTTATTTCCCCTTCTGCTTCTCTTCTTTCTCATCTTCCTTCTCATCCAACCTTCTCCTCCTCCTCTTCCTTCTCCTTTCCTTGTCTTCCTTTTTCTTATCCAGCTCCTCCTGGTCCTCCTCCTCCTCCTCCTGCTCCTTCCCCTCATTGCCTTCCTCCTTCTCTGTCTCCTCCTCCTTGTCCTCCTCTTTCTCTTCATCTTAGACCTTTGTCTTCCCCACACCTCCTTGTCCTCCTCATCCTCTCCTCTTTGTCTTTCTTCTCCTCACGCTCCTCCTCCTCTCTCGTGCCACCCCGCCCCCACCCCTCTGCCCCCAGCACACTGCTTGTTTCTGCCTGGGACCCTGCACTCTGGGCCCTGTTGCCTCCCTCACCTTCAGGTGGACACTGCCGCATCTCTCACGGGGCCTGGGGGAGCCTCTGCTGCCGTCCTCTTTGTGCCCACAGGCACCGCCACGTCTCGCTCTGACTTACCCCTGGGCCTGTGCATGTCTTTAGGCTGGATGTTAGCTTCACTGAGGCAGGGATTGGGTCTCCTAGACCCAACTTCATGCTTAGACCCTAGAGCACAGGGGGTTCCAGGCAGAGAGTTCCTGAAGACGTGGAGAAGGAGGGGGCTGGAGGGATGGTATAAGGGTTACAGTGCATCCCTTGCATGCAGCTGGTCTTTATTCCATGCCGGGCACCAACCCCGTATGGCTTGATCCCCTGCACTGCACATGGGGTGGTGCACCGCCACCCCATGCCTCCTGAGCCTCACCAGAAGTGATTTCTTTTTTTTGGTGTGTGTAATATTTTAATGAAACACCGTGAGATAGAATTACAGACTTATACATTTTCGTGATTACATTTCAGACATCCAATGGTTGATTACCCATCCCTCCACCAGTGCCCATTCTCCACCACCAGTGTTCCCAGTATCCTTCCCACCACCCCACCACACCCCCCCTCCTGCCTCTGTGGCAGGCACGTTCCCTTTTACTCGCTCTCTCTTTCTTTGTGGGTGTTATGGTTTGCAATTCAGGTAATATGTGGCCATCATGTTTGGTCTAGAGTCTACTTTCAGCACACATCTCCCATCCCGAGCGAGGCCTCCATGCTTCCTTTGCTTCCCACCAGAAGTGATTTCTGGGCATAGAGTAAGGACTAAGCTCTGAGCACCATTGGGTGTGCCCAGAAGAACGCCAGAGCTGAGGAGCATGGGCAGTGCTGGCAGCGCCTTTGAGCCGGGGAGGGAAGTGCAGACAGCCTGCAGGGGCCAGCCTCACCCTCGGGTAGCCTCCCACCTGCGGTTGTCCAGGCCCACAGAGGTTGTTTGCATCCAGGTCCTCCCTCTTCGCCACCCCATACCTTCCTCCTCACCCTGTACCAGCCCCGCCATGACCCACCGTCAGAGGCTCAGGAATGATCCCTCACCAGGGTGGACATGCCCAGGAACCTGGTGTGATAAGGATGTGGGGTTCCCAGGCTTGCACCCAATTCTCCTACAGGACAAGCCCTTCTTGTCCACCTCCTGCGCATCCTCTCCTCTCTCGGCTGCATCTGATTAAAGGCCTTCTTAGACCCTCTTCCCCGTGAAGACCCCGGGATTGGCTTCTGCTCCAGAACCCTCTGCCTGGTGCCTCATGCCTCCCTCGGCCAGGTGCTCCTGGCTTTGTCCACCCAGGGCAAGCCTGGCCGGCGGCTTGACCTTGGCGGCCTGACCGCAGCCCCGTCTCTCCTCGGAGCAGGGCCTCTGTCTGGAGGCGGGAGGCTCATGTTCGTATCGCAGCCCCACCGCTTCCCAGCTGTGTGACCTTGGCCAAGTTTCCTAACCTGTCTGTGCCTCAAGACAGGGATATTAATAGCACCTGACTCATAGGGAAGTCGGGAGGATTAAATGTGTTAAGCACTTAACCCAGAACCAGAACATAATAAGTGCTTAATTATCGTGGGTTCCATTAACTTCTTTTCACCAGCTTGTGGCTCTCCTCTGCGCCCCGTATGTTTCCTGCTCTCTGCAGCTAACACCTCCCTTCACATCACCTCTCCGGGGGGGTCACCATGGCCCTAGCGGACCCCTGCTCTGGAGTCTGTTCCCCCGGAAGTCCAGATCTCAAGGGTGTCCCCTTCGGAGGGAGGCCTGGATTCTGTCTCAGGGCTGCAAAACTCTTTCCCTTCTCTTTCTCACTGCCCCTCTGAGCCTCAGTCTCCCCACCTCACCTCCTGGCTCTGCTCCCCATCCCAGGCGCGTGGAGGATGGGGGAGGTGAGAAGGGAGCATCCTCCTGCAGAGGAGATGGACCAAGGGTGCCGGCGGGGGCCCCGGTAGGTGGGGAGGCGAGCGTGGGGATCAGTGTGGCCGACGAGTTTGCTGGTGTGCTGGGCTGGCAGAGGGGATGGGGTGCCCCCCCCAGTGGTGCAGGCCTCAAATGGTCTATTCTTTGAGGAGAAGCCTGCGACTTGAGCCGGAAGGCTTGCCGACACCCGCAACCCTGGAGCCTGGGGCCTGGGGTCTGGGGCTCCTGTTGGTGCCAATGGGCGGTGCCCACTCTGAGGCTTGGCGGCCCCGCCAGGCCGACGCCAGGCTGGGTGGGACGAGCTAATATTAGCCAGGGCAGCCCCAGACAGCTGAGCTCAGGGGGCCTCGGGAGCTGGCCTCACTGGGCCTGGGCTTAGATGCGGCTTTGGCGCAGCCAGCGGAAGCCAAGGAAGGTTTTCTCAAGGCCCGGCAAGGCCTCGGATGTCCCGGGTGCCCTGGCCCCTCCCAGGCCCTTCCCGGGCTGACGGGGCAGCCGGGTGCCTGCTTCGCCCACCCTCACTCTGGAGCCCCTGGCCTGCTGAGAGTCTCCCTGCGAGTCCCCCCAACCCCGCGGCCCCCAGCACCTCTCTCTTCCCCTGCCACAGGGCAGGGAGCTGCCTCTCTCCCTCGTCTCTCTCTGCAAGTGTCTCTCCCGCTTTCTGTGCGTACGCATCTGCTCGCTGAGCACCTACCCCGGAGCAGCTGCGAGCTGCCAGTAACGCAGAGAACACAGCAGGCACGTTCCCTGCCGCGGATACACTTCCCTTCCCGAGCCAGGAGGATGGGGGGCTCAGGGAGGAAGGGCGTGTCGGAGGGCGGGGCGCCCTAGGGGGACCTGGAGCCAAGGGCGCGCCCTGAGGTGCTGGAGGTGGCAGGGAAGATGTCCCTGGGTGGGTGATGCTTCAGTGACGAGACGGGAGGAGCCCATGACATTGGGGGGCAGAGAGGCTGGGACAGGGAGCAGGATGAGGAAGGGCCCCCGCAGCCGTGTGCCCGGGGCACCTGCGCAGACCCGGAGCCATGGACAGCGGGAGTTCCGCGAGACAGGAGAAGAGGGCCTGCGGGTCAGACAGCCGGCAGGGCGCTTGCATGCGGCCAGTCTGGGTTCGATGGCCGACACCCCCTATGATCCCCTGAGCCCCCCCCCCCAGAGGGTGATCTCTGAGCACAGAGCTGGGAGTAAGCGCTGAGCACCACCAGGTGTGGCCTAAAAAAAGAGAAAAAGAGAAGCGTTTCCCACAATGCCCCCTCCCTTGGCCCCTGACTTGTGGTCTGCCTGGTGGAAGGGGGCTCCTGCGGCACGGTGGCCGTCCCCTCCCATCCTAGTCCCGGATCCTCAGGCCCAGGACTGTGGGGACCTCTGTCCTTTCCCTCAAGGCTAGCTCTGCTGTGTGGACACGCTGTCCCCGGAGGGGTGGAGAGGGGGCTCAGGGCTGGAGAGCAGGGGGTGAAGGAGTTCAGTAGGCGAGGGCTCGCCACAGCTCTGGGGCGCCTCGGCGGGGGCTGAGGGCCATGGGCAGTGTCGTGGGCACTGGACGGTCAGACCTCTGCTGCTGATTCGTGTGTGACCTGTCATCCTTGGCCGCCTCAGATCTGTGTGTGTGTGTGTGTGTGTGTGTGTGTGTGTGTGTGTGTGTTGGGGGGCGGGGGGGAGTAGTGATTCCCGCCTCAGAGGGCTTCTGTGAGACTCAAGGTGCTACACTGAGCCCTCCTGGGAGCCCTCTTTCCAGAAGGTTCTGCCACACTGCCCTCCTCAAGGGGGCCTGAGACGAGGAGCCCAGGGTCTACCGAGCGGGTGGCCGTGCCCAGGGAGGCTTCTCTGGACACCCGGGCAGTCAGGGAGGATGTGGGCCGCCCGTCCTGCGCAGGCCGGTGTCTCCCGACTCCGTGATGAATGTTTCATGCCTCACCTCAGGGGCTCTGTGAGCAGCTGTGAGGAACACGCTCACCCGCGGGGCTGCCTGCAGCCGGCCAGAGCCCTAGGCCGAGGGCGGAGGCTGGGCTCCTGGAAGCCCATGTGGCTGTCAGCTGCCCGAGCCAGCGTCTCCGGGTGGCCCCTGAGCTCCTGCCCTGGGCCGGGGCCAGCGCACATGCCCGCAGCATGACCCTGCGCTTCCTGGCCTTTGCTTGCTCTCCACAGGGAATCCTGGGCCCGGGTGGCACGAAGAGGGTCTGTGAGGGAGCGGATAAGGCTCAGGTGACAGGGAGGGTACGTGGGACCAAGCTCTGCTGATGGCTTTGGCTGAGCCCATTTCCTTGTGTCAAAGCCAGGATGAGACTCAGAGCAGCCAAGCACCCTCCCCCCACACCTCCATCACCACCACCCCCACCCCTTCCTGGCACCCAGGTGGCACTTTCCTGGGTTCATTCTGGCTTTCCGGGACTCCCTTGTGGCCCTGGCATGGGGAGCTGGTCTAGTGGTGCAGGCAGAATCTCCAGACAAGGAGTTGGCGGTGGACGCTCCATCCGGTGGCCTCATAGCTTCGGGGGCACGAGCCCCTGTCCCTGGTGATATATTTAGCGGCACAAAGGTCAGAAATGCCAGGCTCTGGCTTCCCTTCTGGGTGGCAGGAATCATGTCTCCGCGCCCTGGCTGTCACCAGGCTGAGCTGTTTTCCTGTCTGGCAGTCGAGGAGCTGAGGGGAAGCCTGGGAATGGCTCCTGGGATGATTCGAACTCACTGGCCCCTTCTGATGTCCTGTTGTGCCACCTGCAGGAAGACCACCCAGGCTGTCTTTCTAGGCCACCCCAGCCCCAGGACTCCCTCCTACACCCCTGTTCTCCCCACTCCTGTCTTTGCTCGTCCCATCCCCACCATCAGCACCACAGCCTTGGCTCCCACCTGTGCTCATCTGCGTCAGACCCGTCCCACTGGCCAGCTCCGCTGCCCCCTCCCGGAGGGCCCCTTCCTGCTCCCCCTTCCCGAGCAGGGCTCTGTCTGCCCTTCACCTATCTGTAGAGACTCTCATGTCTCCGTCCCAACTGCAGCCTCGGAGAGGATACGGAGCAGCCCCCCACCATAATAGTGTCTCTGCGTAGCATGGAATCGATAAATCTTTGCTAAAGCAACGTACTGCATGGCGACCCTGTGCAGCCACAGCGTTGGAGATCAGCCCCAAGTTAAGGATGATGAAATAAAGATGGCTCAGAGATTTTAATTTAATTTGAACGAGACTATCCAGTTAGTAAGTGGTAGGAGAAGGACTAGGTTCCTCCTAGGTCTTCCTGGGGGACCTGAATGGGGAAAAGGAGAGCAGTGCAAACCTTCCGTGGTGCTCTGGATCATAGTCAGGAATGGGATGGGGGCTGGAGAAATAGTAAGGGGTAAAGGTACTTGCCTTGCGTGTGGGGATCTTGGCACCACATATGGTACCCTAAACTTTACCACTAGGGGGGTCTTTCCTAATTACAGATCCAGTAATAGCCTCAGGAATATCTGAGCGCTGCTAAGTGTAGCCCTCATTTTCCATTACAAAAAATAATGAAATGGGAGGAAGAAACAGATGAATAATAGATAAGTGAGTGAGGGATAGATGAGTGATGGACAGGTGAGCGGTGAGTGATGGACAGGTGAGTGATAGATGAATGATGGACAGGTGGGTGATAGACAGGTGAGCCACAGACAGGTGAATGGTGAGTGATGGAGAGGTAAGCAATAGAAAAATATGTGCAGGTGGATGATGGACAGGTGAGAAATGGACAGGTGAGTGGTGAGTGATGGAGAGGTAAGCAATAGAAAAATACGTGCAGGTGGATGATGGACAGGTGAGAAATGGACAGGTGAGTGGTGAGTGATGGAGAGGTGAGTGATAGACCAGTGATGGGCAGGTGGATGAAGGCTTGATAGAAAGGTGGCTGTCTGGATGTAGGTGGCGGATGGATGGAGAAGGTGGTGTGAGTTCAGGTAACCTCAGTGGCTTGGGTGATAGGTGAGCAGATGGGTGAATGGATGGGTATATCGCTCGCCGTCAAAGGAGCTGGCTTCAAGGCAAGAGGGCCAGTCGGTCCTCTGATTCAATGAAGACCATCCCGAATCTGGGGCTTGAAAGAAACGGGCCTTGTGGTGGAAGATGATCTGAGGCCACTGGGCCCACAGGTGGAGGACACAGGTTTCCCAGATGCAGCGGGTGGGTGTGTGGGAGTGAGGGTCTGGGAACTAGGGGCAGAACTGGGAAACGCGGCCCCTCGTAAAAGGGAGAGGCTCTGATGGAGTAAAGAAGCTGCAGAGCCATGAGACCGGGCTGGCTGGAGGGTCCTTGGGTGGTGAGTGTGTGTGTGTATGTGTGTGTGTGTGTGTGTGTGTGTGTGTGTGTGTGTGTGTGTGTGTGTGTGTTAGGGGGCAGTCTAGGCCGCAGGCCATGCTGAGCACATGTCTGGTTTCTGTCTGGTTGGTGTCTCTTACTCAGCTCCCTAGTATGAGTGGGTGAGCTCTTCTGATAGCTTTGGCAAGGCCTTAGGGGTGAGGGGTCCCAGGGAGAGCACTCCTCTGTAGACTGGGGCCCCCAAATCTGCCACCTCCTCCGTGATTTCTGCTCTGGGCCCTGGGGTACCACGTTCCTTCCCACTTCTCAGAGGAGCTTCTCAGATACGGGCGGCCAGTCAGGGGACTGGGCAGGCCCAGAAGCTGCGACCCAGCACGCCCCCTGCCAGGAGAAACCCAGGCTCTTCCTGGGCACAGAGTTGTGAGCCCCAGGCTCTCGGAAAGCTGCTGTCTGCCTCCCCCACCCGCCCGCCCCCCCGCACACACAGAGACACACACACAGACACACACAGACACACACAGACACACAGACACACAGACACACACACACACACACACACACACACACACACACACACACTGGCCCTGGCGATCTCCCTGGGAAACCAGGTCCCAATGAGAGCGCCTGGTGTGCTGCTAACCGCTCATTACAGTCACGGCTGCGGCTAAGTATAGCTCCAGCACACACAGGACCAAGACAACAAGGGAAAGTCTTTCCATAGAAAAAAGACCCACATGCAAACACACCAACAGCTGCACACACATGCTCCCGCACTCCCACTCGCTCACACCCACCCGGAGTTTCATTCATTGGCTGACACGCACCTTCCCTCACAGTCGAGGGCATGGCGGAAGGCTGAAGAGCATGTGGTCTGCCTTCAGACACAACTGGGTCTTTGGGGGTGATTGGAGTTTTTGATGCCGATCTTCCCCGCAGTGCTGGGGTGCCCAGGCCAGGCGAAAGCAGGGGGCTTTGTGGTGGAAGGCCATCTGGGGCCACTAGGCTGGGCAGGTAGGCAGTTTTGTGCTCTGACCTGGGGGCATAGGGCAGCAGTGCTGGGGTTGGGGGTGCGGGGGCACCTGGGCTACACAGGACAGTGCTGGTCGAGGGAGGGTGGGCAACAGGTGAGCCTGGGGTCTTGAGCATTCGGGGCATGTGCTCCAGCCCTCTGGACCATCTCCCAGGCCCTGGATATTGAATGCAAACTCACTCCCCAGTGGCATGACCATGAGTGATACAGCAACCCTCTCTAAGCATCCCCCTAGTTTAGAAGGTTGGGGTTGTCTTTCACCCAACTGTGGGCCTCAGGGTCGGTGTGAGGGGGAAGGGCCTGGCTCAGGTGCCATTTCAGGAGATGGTGGACATCCTGTTTCTCACAACTCGTGCCCGGCGGGGTGCTGGGAGTGCCGTGGAAAACATTTTGGAGGAGAGTCGGGGCGGGGAGCGGCCCCGGGCAGCAGCCCACAGAATCCTGATGGAAACGAATGACCAGTATGTGAGGGCACAGTCAGTGGGTGGCCCCGTGCCTGGTCATCCCTCACTGCCCAGTCTTGACCTCATCTAGCCTGGGCTTCCCGTGCAGTCTCGTGTCTTTGTGGTAACACAGGGACCCCCAAGAGAGGGGGGCTCAGAGGTGTCAGGGATGGGAAGTGGGAACAGAGATCACACATGGGCCCAGGCCAGACAGTGGGCCCCCGTGCTCCGGTGATGGGGCTCCTACTTGCCAACTCGAGCCAGCGGCAGCCTCTGAGCACCCAATCTTCTCAGTCCAGCGCTGCTGGGCGGGCCAGGGTCCCTTGGCATTCGTTTAACAGGCTCCATCTGCTGGGGATTGGGAGGAGGGCGGGGGGCGGCGGTAGCGGCTGGAATTCTGTGCACGCAGGGTCTGAAAGTAGTTTTAGGATTTGGAACTCTTGTCCGCGTTCCCGACCTTTGGGTAGGCCGACAGCTAAGCTGACCGGGCCATCTCCTCCCATCGCACCTCCTCAAAAAGAAAGTGACATTTCCTGGTGCTTTTTTAAGCCACAGGCTGGCTGGGCCAGGCCAGGGCACGGGGTGGGAGGGGGCGGGAGTCACACAGCCCAGAGTGTCTCCTCACCTTGAGTGATCTCAAGACACTGGGAATAGACCTGGTCTCAGCTGCGCGCCCTGCGCCCCAGATTCCAACATGCGTCCCGAGTTTGGGTTCCGCCGGGCCTCGTGCAGGTCCCAGTGGGGAGCTTTCCTGCCCTCTGTGTGTCCCCTGCGTGGGACTCGGGCTGTGGAACAACACCCCTGAGAGCCTTCAATGACATCGTGCTGCGGTGCAGGCTATGTGCCCACCTTGGACAGATGCCACTTGCCCTGCCCTGCCTCCTCCCACCGCCCTCCCTCCCCCCTACACACATACACTACCAACTCATTCCTGCCCCCAACCCTGGGGTTCCAGGTCTTTACTCGCTCGCTGTACCCTTTGCTAGAGTCATAGACGGCAGGATAGGCTGCCATGAGACCAGGGGAGTCTGTCTACACAATGTCGGTGGGTGGTGCCCAGAGATGAGCTCTGACCTGGGGGCATGGGGCAGCAATACTAGGGGGGGGACACCTGGGCTACACAGGGCAGTGCTGGGTGAGGGAGGGTGGGCAGCAGGTGAGCCCGAGGTCTTGTGCTCCAGCCCTCTGGACCATCTCCCAGGCGCTGGATATCGAATGCAAACTCACTCCCCAGTGGCGTGACCATGAGTGATACAGCAACCCTCTCCAAGCACCCCTCTGATTTAGAAGGTTGGGGTTGTCTTTAACCCAGCTGTGGGCGTCAGAATTGTTGTGCGGGGAGGGGTCTGGCTCAGGTGCTCCCAGCCCCTGTGCTCATTGCTGCCATGTCCCTGTAGAGACTGAGCACTGCCTGCAGGCACAGAGCTATGGGGCTCCTACTCCTGGCTGTGCCCCTGTCTCACCACACATCCCCCCAGGGCGGATGTGTGGTGATGATCCTCCTGATGACCCCCCTACCCAGGTGACATAAAGGGCTGCCGGGCAAGTCTGAAGTCAGGGCGTGTATTGGTGCTGTGAGCCGTCAGGGGGCCACTGCCCGGGCAGAGGAGGGGACACGGATGCCGGGAAGGCACTCGCTTTCAGCGTGCCCCGTGTGGAGGTGGCAGGACGGAGGTCCACGGGTGCAGGGTCTGCACAGATGGGAACCACATGCTTACTGAGCTGAGGAAGTCAGTGGTCCTTCGCCTGGGGAGCCCCCGAGTGTGGACGCCCCAGTCCTGAGTTCTGGAGAAGGGAGAGGCTGCAGGTCAACATGTGTTGGTGGGGGGGGGTGAGAGGGGTGGGGAGTGTGCCATTAGTGACACTGGGTGATAGGATGTAACCCTGAAAACAGGGCCATTCACTGGAGGGGACAAGTAGGGGTGGAAAAAGGACCAGGACTGTGTTTGAGGACACTGCGTAGTTAGTTAGAACCTAGGAGGAGAGGGTGGCAGAGGACAAGAGGGAGATGGAGCACATAGTGAGGTCAGAGAGGCGGCTGGAGACAGCAGCAGGGTCCTGGGAAGTGTGGCCCAAGAAAAGGAGGGTTCTGGGAAGTGTGGCAGGTGATGTCAGTGATGGCCGAGGACCAGGGACTGTGAGGACCAGGGAGTGCTCCCTTTCCTTCTGCTGAGTCTCTTCCCTGACATGCGTGGTAAGTTGTAGTGGCTATGCATGACGTCATTCCTCGGGGGAAGTCTCTGGTCTTTCTCACTGACTCCCTGGACAGTGTGAGAGATTTGCGCTCGGAAAGCCCCCAACTGGAGCCCACCGTTCTTGGAGGCGGGAAGGTTCCAAACTCTACCCGTGCTTTCCCAACTATGTGGGGGCCTGGCTTCTTTCCTTTGTTGTCACTGCTCCAAACTTCGGTTCTCCATCTCCAAAAGGACCCTCTCCTTCCGGAGGGATGGGGGTCCCAGACGAACTCGAGGGCTTCTGACATCGTGGTCATTCTGGCTTGGAGCAGAAATAGGTGGGGCTCCCCAGAAGTGCTCCTGCCTGACAGGCAGCAGTCAGGCCTGGGAAGGGCCAACGCTCCTGGCTTGTGTGTGTGTGTGTGTGTGTGTGTGTGTGTGTGTGAGCAGGAGGCCTGGGAGGAGTGGGAGCACAGAGGATGACCGAGCCAGGCTGGTCTGCGGTGGGGCAGGCTGGGGAAGTCCTGAGGCCGGGGTCAGCTGTGTTCCAGGAGAGAGTGGAGCAGGTGTGTCCTGGAAGTGCCAGAGTCGAACTGGGACGCCAGAGACAGGGATGTGAGATTAAGCTTTGACCCTCTCTGCAGACCCGCCGGGGGTGCTGCTTCGTGAGCTCCCCGTCACTGGTGAACCCACCCCTTGGGAAGCCTCAGGGAGCTGCCATCCCCCTCACCGTCCCCCCTGGGGGGGGGTCTCAGCCATAGTCTTGGTCCCATCTATGGTGCAGGAAGGCTGGAGGCTCAGGAGACACCTCCGCAACAGAACCCTTCATAGTTGCAGAAGAAACTGGCCGGCAGAGCAGAGCTGAGACCCACACCAGGGGACAGTCAGGACAGGACATGGGCCCTCGCCATCCCTGGGCCCCTGGCAGCCAGAGCGGGAGAGTCCATGGGGCTGCTTCTCTCCTCGCTCACCAGTAGCGAACGGCCAAGACACCCTCGGGCCCTGGGGAACGGGGAGGAGTCGGCTCCTGGCCTTCAGGAATGCTGGTGCAGTCTCCGGGGTCCATGGAGCTGTAGGAGAATTCTTGGGGAGCCTGGCCCACTCCCCTGGTTCCCATCCCCTGCCAATCACCATCCCTCCCCACGGGTGGTCCTCGGCAAAGGTGAAGTCCTAGCTCTGTTGCCGAAGAGGCAGGTTGGAGGCCTGACAAACGGAGGCTCCAGGGCACCCCTGGGACCTCAGGCGAGGTTCCGCTCCTGAAGCCCTGGGCTTCCCTTTGCAAAGACAGAACCCACCGTGCCCTGCGGTTTGAAAGAGGCCGTGGAGGGAGGTCGGAGGGCCGGGCAGCAATCAGGGTGCGTGGTGGCTGCCGGGGCCCCGACTGCGGCTTCGTCTCCTGCTGTGGGACCCAGAGCTGCTTCCTCCCAGGCCCCGGATGGAGGAAGGTGCTGTGTGACCCTGGTCTTGCTGTGTGACCACAGGCTCTGGGACCCCGTGCCCTGGTCTCTCAGGGAACACCATTGGCTCCCAGGCGCCGCCTGCAGCCAAGGGATGGCAGGAACAGGAAAGAAAGGGAAAAGGCTTCCAGGGGAGCTTGTGTCTCCCCTGTCAGCTGCCCTGACTCCTCCCCACCACCTCCCTGTAATCGAGAGGGGAACCGCACCCTGGAAACACTGTGTGTGTGGGAGTTTGTGGGGGAAGCCTGACCCATCTCCCGCTGCTCCAGGGTTCAAGGCAGCCCCAGAATTAGCCCTGGATCAGGAGGAGCCCAGACGACGGGCCTTTACCCCCAGGCACTCAGCAGTGCGTTCCTGGCGTGTATGGCCACGGTCCCCACTTGGTGACCCCTGAGCATAGAGCCAGGAGTGAGCCCTAAGCACAGCCCAGTGTGCCCGATGACACCTCCTGCTCCCCCCTCGCCCCCCGCCATAATATAGAATGATGTGAGGCTGGGGAGGTAGTACAGGGCTAAAGCACTTGCCTGCTATGTGGACAATTCACATTTGACCACCAACAAGGCTCTCCTGAGGCCCCCAACCAGGAGTGATCCCTGAGCACCACTAGGTATGACCCCCCCCAAAAAAAAGCCCAAAATAGAATAAATGAATAAATGAATAAAAATAGAAGAATGATACGGGTCTGGGGAGAGAGTTCAGGAATGAGGGGTGCTCAAGGACCCAAGTTTGATCCCTGGCATGACGTTTCCCCCCTCCCCACCCCTGAGTATGGCCAGGTGTAGCCCTGGTGGTCTCCAGCACCGCTGGGCCCAAGAACTGAATCATTCATCCTCTTGGCCATGTGTCCCCAGGGAGATGGGCCCCTGAGCACTGCTTGGGAGCCCTCCGGAATATAGACAGCATGATGAGTCTCTGCAGTTAATTTTGTGGATTTTGTTTGGGGGCCACGCCTGGCTACGCGTAGTGCCTCACTCCTGGCTCTGTGCTCAGGGTTCACTAATGGTGGCGCTCAGGGCTCTCTTGGGGCGCTAGGGTCCGCACCCGGGTGGGTCATGTTCAAGGCCAGTGCCCGACCTGCTGCTCTCTCTCAGGCCTCTTGCCTGGACCTTGCAGCCAGTGGGGCAGAGCTGAGATTCCAGCCCAGGCCGCTGCTTCCGCCGCACTGCTTGTCCCCTCCCCTCCTCCCCTCAGTGGTCGTGGCCCATCATGCATCAGAGCTGCCTGCCCGTGGGTCTCCTCCGGGCTCACAGGTCCTAAATGCCCAGTCAGGGCTGGGACACCTGCCACCCAGGCCATTCGTGGAGACTAAATCTCAGGTCCTGCTCACAGCTCCTGAACCCCAATCTCAGACTCTCCAAAGAGGATTCCGCGTTTGATTTTCCAGCCTGGCTCTCAGTTCCACTCCCACACCCCCACCGAGCTCCGCTGGCTTGGAGCATCCGTTCTCCAGCCCTGCCTCCAGGGGCAGTGGCGGAGCAGGGCCAGTGGAGGCCTTTCCAGGCCTTGAGAGCTGTGCCTGAGAGACAGGCGGGGCATGAAAGCCTGGCCTGCTGCGGCCTGGGGAGAAAGGCTGCCATAAGGGTCTTTCTGGAATGAGGGTGAAGTGCACTGGGGAGTGAAAGCAACAGGGGGGAAACTTTGTCACCTCAAAGCCTGCCGGCGTGGCTGACGGGGCAACCCTCTCTGCATGGACCTCCAGCAGGTTCGGAGGATTTGGCGCCGGGGGGCTGCCGCCTTTTTCTGAGGGGTCTGGGCCCTGCTCCTTCCGTCCCTGCCCACCAGGATCCCCGGATGGAGAGGGTTGCTGCCATTGGCCGGGGGATCCTGAGCCTGCACAGCCCACCTCCTTGTGCCCCGACCCCAGCCAGCTAAGTGGCCTTTCCTCAGGGCTCGAAGCCTCTTTCCTGTCAGGCAGAGACGGGGAAGGGATTCCCCCAGCCCCGTTCTTGCTTCTCACTAGTGTGTGAGGAACCATGGCTGGCCCGGAAGAGGCTTGGACTCCTGGGCTGCATCTCATGTCCATCTACATGTCCAGGGTGTCTCTAAAGAGCCAGAACCCCGAGTGGACGGTACTCTCACCCCACCCGGTAGAGTCGTCCATATACACATGCCTGGACACACCCCATATATGGCCCCAGACATGTGGACTCACACATCCGCCTCTGTGGACCATACCCCCCCAACACACATCCTTGTACACACTCCATACACAGTATCACCCCCCCACACACACGCACATACTTGGTGCATATACACGTTGCACTCATGCATGCTGCTTCCATGAACCACACACACACAGACACACACACAGTAGTTATCCACACAAGCCTGGTGTGCTCACCTGCAGTCAGGATGCGCAAGTAGTCACCATGCATGCTGCCGCCCCACCCCCACCCCACTTCCATGCCCCCCACCACACACCCTTCGTGGAGCTGCACAGGACCCTGCTGCCTCCCGCTGCTGCCAGGGCACTGCCAGGTTGGGGGCGGGGTGGGTTAGTGAGAAGAAATGAGAGGTTGGGAGAACCGGTAGGGATTCTCCGGGGTGATGGTGGTGGCATCAGCTGGGGGACCGACCACAAAGGGCCTAGGACCCTAGAGAAACCCACCCGCCCTCAACGCCATGAGCCACCCGCCCACACACTGCGGGCTTGCCCGGCCCACGGAAGTCCAGATCAGTCTAATTCAGTTTCCAAACTCAACTCGACCGACAATTTATTTAGGCCAATTGGCCGTCCCGCCTGCTCTGCATCACTGCCTCTTCGTAGATTAATTCAAATGCTGCAGCCCCCCCTCCCCCCCGCAGGGCAGATTTAATTAGGCGGAAAAACTGACCCGAAGCCTCTGGGGGCTCCGGGCCTGGATGCCAGCCAGGGCTCCCCTGATTAGCCCCACGGCCCACAACCCTTGTCCGCCTCAGAATCTTCCGCAGGGCCCCGACCTGCTGTACCAGTGAGGGAACCGAGTTCCAGGGAGGGAAGGGGAGTGGCGGGGCAGGACCGGGTTGTCTCTCTCCCTGCCCCGGGTCACCCCACCGCCCTGCACGGTGGGAGCATGGATTCCCTGGTACACCCCCGGACGGCTCTTAAAGGCAAGCACAGTCCTCAGATGAGGAAGGTGGCATAAATAATGCATAAGTGGAAGTCGAGCACATGTTGGTCATTTTAATAGATAGTGAATTGCCTTTCTGATTTATGGTTTCAGGGGTGGGTGACGATAAAAATAACATGGTGATTTATAAAACATCTTCTTAAGTCAACAGATCGTTAGTAGGTTTGTCTGACTTTACAGCCAACAGCCTCGCCACCCGGTTACCATAGGAATGGGATGCCTCGCTCTGTTGCCATGGCTACCACTTTCTAGAACACAATTGGTGGGACTCTCACAGTTTGTGATTTGGTTCTGGGGTGGTGGTGGGGGTAGTGGGAGAGCCAGAAACCACCCGTTGGGGGATTAAACTGCGTTTGTTCAGGTGATCTCGCGTCGTTTGTTCAGGTGATCTTGCGTGTGTGCTTCTGAATTTCCCAGGCGGTTCCTTTCTGTACCCATCAGACGGGAAGTCCGAGAGGCTCCGGCCTTCAGGCTGCAGGGAGCCAGGGGAGATGGACGAACCTGGGAGCGGCCCCGGTGAGCAGGTGGCCATACACTGACCTCTCTGCTCTGACTCACATGTGCCGGGCACAAGTGGGGCCTGGGAGCGTGCGTGCTCGAGGCCAGCACTGGGGGTTCATACTGGCTTGCACCCACATGTGCCAGGACCCTATAGGTCCCCTGCTCCCTCCACGTGCTTGCCTATAGAGGCCTTCGTAGGCCCCCTGTCTCATGTGCTCTGGCCTGTGGGGGGAACTAGGAGCTAGGAGGCTGGCAGCTCTCCTGGGGTGCAGTCCCACAGCCCCGGGAGAGACGCCTCCCCTGCTGGGGACAGCGGTCCCTATGTGCTCACGTCCCTGCATGCTCCAGTCCCTGTGACTGGGTGCAGACAGAGCCTCTCACCTTATCCCTCAGGGAGCCCACAGGGCTGCAATAGGGCATGCAATTAAGCATGCATGTTGCATGTAAAGATGTGTGGAGCAGGCAAGGATATATGTGTGTATAACATGTAGAGGTGGTGTGTGTGTGCTAATATGTGATGTAGGGTGTGTGGTGTGTGGGGACATCTGGTGTGTGTATAAGAGCACATATGGTGTCTGAGAGCATAGATACAAGTGAGGTGTGTAAGGCACACATATGTATAAGGACAGGTATGGTGTGTGAGGGCATGTAAGGTGTATCTTTATATACACAGAGATATTCATGGTGTGTGCGAGTGTATATGTGCGTGCATTTATGTGTATAAGGATATGGGGGAATGTAAGGACATGCATGGTGTGTGTGTGTAAAAACATGGATTAGGTGTGTAAAGACGTGCGGGGGTGTGTAAGGGCCTACATGGTGTGTAAGGACATGAGTCAGGGTGGAAGTGCAGAAGACATGGTATATATGAATGTGTGTCAGGACACTTTAGCTGTTGGCATTGACTCGCCTCTGCATTCCTGGGGCGCTGTTAGCCTCGTGCTAGCAAGCCTGAGCGGAGGCCTGAGAGGGACTCGAGGGTGTGGGGCCAGTCACCCACTTTCCCCTGCCTGGGGGCTGCCATAGCCTGAGGAAGTCTGTGCTGTGGGCGCTGAGCTCAGGGGCAGAGCCACCCAGACTCACCCTTTACCCCGACTGTCCCCCACTACCACCGCCTCCAGGCAGTCTCGCTGCAGCGACCTTGGCTTCTGTGGGGCAGGGGCAGAGCTGGGGAAAGCCCAGTCCAAGCGGCAGCTTCTTCCCGACTTCAGATCTTGGTTCCATCCCGGCCTCTCTTCTCTGCTGCCTCCTTGGCACCATGGGTGCGGCCCAGCTCACTGGTTAGTGTGAGGATGAGGGGCACAGAGTGGGTCCTTCCCCCGGCCTTCCTGAGCACTGTCAGGGAACTGGGTCTTCAGCTGGGTGTCAGCTCTGGCTTTGCTTGCACCTGTGTCCCCTTCCCCCAGGCCCCCCTCAGACCTGGACCAAGGACCAGACTGGCAGAGGGTTTGGGGGAACCCAGGTGGACAGCCGGGCACGAAAGCTGGCTCCCCTCCCAGATCCTCAGGGGTGTCTGCTGACCTCACCCCTACCCCAGAGAGAGACAGGGCAGGAGGCCACGGATGCTGAGAGCCCCCAGTCTCCCCCTGAATGCTGACATCTCCCTGGGCTGGGTGCTCCCCATTGAGCCTCACCAGAGAGAGGTGGTGAGGCCCGGCGGGGGTCATCTGGGAGTGAGAAGGCTCTGGGGACCCCACAGGCTCCCTGAGCACTAATGAGCCGCAGTTGGAGAGAAGCCCTCTGCGTCCCTAGGGTGATTTGGGGTCTCTTCAGGGGTACCATTGCTGACTGTCTCCGGGGCCCTGAGGGGAACTCTCCTGGATGGAGGAGTGGCTCCCAGGAAGGGCTCCTGGGCTCAGGCCGGCAGGAGTGAGGGGTTCTCCTGGGGGTGGGCAGGAACACCTCAGCTTGGGCAAAGACACGGAGAGTGGAGGGTTCCACGGGACAGGGCTGCATGGCGAGCACCCCCAGAGAGAGACAGAAGATCAGCGCCTCTCCGACTCCCGCCGACCGTCTCTGTTGAACGGAGGGCTGGGGCCACCTAGCCTGATCCCCTCAGCGTGCGGATGTGTAAGGTGTACATGAGCCTCGTGGGAGCCGAGGGACAGGGAGGACAGATGACGGGGCAGGGGAGCACGGACCAGAGCCCATGTGGACCCCCTTCCCCCAGACACAGGTCATGTGCTCCCCTCTGGCTCAAGGGCCAGCGCACGGGGCGGAGCAGTGGGCCTGGCTTGTCCTGTGGAGGTTGGGCTGTGGGCGTGATGCTCGGGGCCAGCACACGGCATTGCACGCACAGAGCAGGGCTCCTTGAGACCTCCTGATGGCGAGAGCTCTGAGCAGATACACGTGCATCAGGTGGCCCGTTCTGGTGGCTTCCTCTTTGCTTTCTGGTCTGTCTCTGGGAGGACAGGCCACCTCCGATCTGGATAGTTTCTGCTGTCAGCGGTCCTGGCTGGAGTCCTGATCCTGCCTCTGGCAAATGCGGACACATCCCCCCTCCCGGCCATCACTTGTCCAAGTCTGCCTACTTGACGAGGCTGAGGGGTTCCCCCTTTCACCCCCCATCACGCGTCTTTGTGTCTGTCCTTGACCCTTAACTGCACAAGGAGCCCTCTGAGGACCAGGCTCGGGCCTTCTTCTCCTCTCTGCTGGGCCTCCTCTTCCCTGTGCTGAGGAACAGAGGGAAGGAGAAATGGAGGAATGGATATACTCTACTTCCAGATGAGTGACTGGAGGGGTGGATGGAGGAATGAAGGATGGAGAAAGAAAGGCAGGAAAGAGAGAAGGAGGAAGTAAAGCAGGTTTTTTTTTTGCTTTTTTTTTTCTTTTTGGGTCACACCTGGCGATGCTCAGGGGTTCCTCCTGGCTCTGCACTCAGGAATTACCCCTGGCGGTGCTCAAGGGACCATATGGGATGCTGGGAATCAAACCCAGGTTGGCTGCGTGCAAGGCAAATGCCCTACCTGCTGTGCTATCTATCGCTCCAGCAAGAGGAAGGAACGCTGGAAGGAAGGGAGGAAGGAAGCAGGAGGGAAGGAAGAAAGGCTCGCCGAGTCTTTGGTTTGTAGCTCTGTGCTTGGCCGGCTGCTGACCTGTGGCTGAATCAGCATCCACAGGGCTGTCCTGGGCTATCCCTGCTGGACCCCGCCAGCAGCGGGGACATGCGTCATGCCAACTGAAGACAAGGCTCCTGCTGTTGCTACAGCAGGACTGTGGGGGAACTGGCCCTCCTTTAAGTTCACAGGGGGCCACTCAGGACCATACGAGAGCTCCCAGTCCCTGTCCGGGCCCTGCAGAGTCCACGCCTGGAATTCAGCTGGGGAGAAGGAAGGAGTTCAAGTCAGCTACTTCATTCTCATTCCCTGGGTACTCATGTCTTCAAGCACTGGCAAATCCCAGGGCGCATCAGCTAGAGCTGCCAAACCAATCCCAGGGTCCTTTCTCCCACATGGGCTGGGGGGGGGTTCAGGCCTGAGCCATCGTTCCTAGACAGACTAGGCTCTCTTGCCCATTGGGTGAGGTTGGGATGGCCCCAGACTCGATAGCATCTTCCCTCCTGCCTACACCCTGGCCCTGGGGTGGGCAGAGAGTGAGAGAGAAGCAGGCCCTGAGTTGGAGTGCCCTGGTCCAGTCCTCCTGATGTCTGGACCCTCCACCCTATAACCGGCCGCTCAGTGAAGATTCCCAGAGCGGGGGATAGGGCAACGCCACCTCCCAGAGGTTGACAGTCGGTATGAAAGACCCCGTGGCAGGTGGACATCTCTCTCCCATTCTAGCAGGCTGGAGAGAGCCCATGAGTGCAGGGGAGAAGAGAGCAGAGTCAGGGGACGAGAGCAAGGACAGTGGCCTTTGAGGAGCTGATCCCAGCAACCCTCCCCTTCCCTCTGTGCCCAGGAGCTGGTCCACTTAGTCCTTAGGGTGGGCAGAATGCGCCCTCCCAGCACCTGTGTGTCGCAGTGGCTTCCTGCAACACAGGTTTCTAATTTCCCCCACACTGAGGCAGATAGGGTCGAATGAGGGGATTTCATGGGGATCCGTTTCTGGGAACTCGGGCTCTGTCCTTCTGCTCTTTCCACCCCCCGGACATCAGCATTTGCTAAGAAGGAGCTGTGAGGGGACACTGTGTGGGCTTGTCCCACCCCTCCGTCCCCCAGCTCCAGTCCCTGGACCTGGCCCGGGAGTCCCCCCCCATCCCCCACCCCCCTGCTCCCAGTTTCTCTGCTCCGGCTCGGAGCCCCTCCCTCTGACGCGGTGTATTTCTCCTCTTACAGTATGTGGCCTTTGCTTCCCTCTTCTTCATCCTGGTCTCCATCACCACCTTCTGCCTGGAGACGCACGAGCGCTTCAACCCCATCGTGAACAAGACGGAGATCGAGAACGTCCTGAACGGCACGCAGGTGCGCTACTACCGGGAGGCGGAGACGGAGGCCTTCCTCACCTACATCGAGGGCGTCTGCGTGGTCTGGTTCACCTTCGAGTTCCTCATGCGCGTCATCTTCTGCCCCAACAAGGTCGAGTTCATCAAGAACTCGCTCAACATCATCGACTTCGTGGCCATCCTGCCCTTCTACCTGGAGGTGGGCCTGAGCGGCCTGTCCTCCAAGGCGGCCAAGGACGTGCTGGGCTTCCTGCGGGTGGTCCGCTTCGTGCGCATCCTGCGCATCTTCAAGCTGACCCGCCACTTCGTGGGCCTGCGGGTGCTGGGCCACACCCTGCGGGCCAGCACCAACGAGTTCCTGCTGCTCATCATCTTCCTGGCGCTGGGTGTCCTCATCTTCGCCACCATGATCTACTATGCCGAGAGGATAGGGGCCCAGCCCAACGACCCCAGCGCCAGCGAGCACACCCACTTCAAGAACATCCCCATCGGCTTCTGGTGGGCCGTGGTCACCATGACGACGCTGGGCTACGGAGACATGTACCCGCAGACGTGGTCGGGCATGCTGGTGGGGGCGCTGTGTGCGCTGGCGGGCGTGCTGACCATCGCCATGCCCGTGCCGGTCATCGTGAACAATTTCGGCATGTACTACTCCTTAGCCATGGCTAAGCAGAAACTACCAAAGAAAAAAAAGAAGCATATTCCACGGCCGCCGCAGCTGGGATCTCCCAATTATTGTAAATCTGTCGTAAACTCTCCACACCACAGTACTCAGAGTGACACATGCCCGCTCGCCCAGGAAGAGATTTTAGAAATTAACAGAGCAGGTAGGAAACCTCTTAGAGGCATGTCGATCTGACCTTTCACCTCTGACCCCCCCTGTTAGCGATGATTGATTTTCCAGATTCAGTCAGACTGCTTCCTTAGTCCTGTGGGTGAGCCCGGAGCCTCCCCGCTCCCCACCTCTAGGCACGGAGCCTGGGTGCCCAGGGCGATGCTGGGCAGCCACTTTCACCAGGCGGGTGCCTGTTCTCGGGACCTCGTGGGCGGCCCCGGGTCAGGAGGTGACGCAGCTGGTGTCGCCAGGTGCCGGAGAGTCGACCCGGCCTAAGAGTCTGCTGAGGACTCTCTTGGCAGGAGCCCCGGGGCGGGGGGCAGGGGGGCGGGGGAAGAGCAGTGAGTCGGCTGCTCGGGCCCCCTGCCCGTGTCTTGGGGGCAGGGCAGGGTGGGTGTCGTTGGCACCTGCTGGACAGTCTCCAGTTTGGTCCTGGCACGGTGCCCCACCCAGCGGTGCTGGGGGCACGGAAGGGGGAGGGATGGAATTCCGAGGTGGGTCCCTGTGAAGGCAGCCCCCCCCAACACACACACACACACTGAGCTGCTCTTCCATAGCCGAGTAGAGTTCCTGCTCGATGCGGGCTGCCTGGCTCCGGGCCCGTCCTCGGAGACGCCCCAGCCCTCCGTGACAAGCTCCCCCCACCCATAGCATGCTGAACCAACTCATCTCCTACCACCACTCTAGAGGTTAGCGTTAATCTGTAGGGACCCAAGGGAGTGACTCTAGCTTTCACATCGTCTGTTGGGGTTGATGGTTGAGAGGGCATTTCCGGTGACCTTGGAAGCGGCCGGTGAGCGAAGGATGTGATGGAGGCCAGTACCCGGGCAGCTCAGAGGGAAGCGTGGCAGATAGACAGACAGACAGACAGACAGACCAGCAGCAGCTCTCCCCACCTCATCCCGGGCGGGGGACGGGGGGTTCTTCCTGGCAGCAGGCAGTAGGGAACTCAGCAGCAATATGCCACCTCCCACCCCTGTGCCACCAAGTACGTGCCCACAAATTCACTGGAGGGCGGGGCGGGGGGCGGGGGGCCATGCCACAATACTAGTCACCGTGGGATATATTCTCATATTCCATGGCTAGTGGTTCGTTATGGGACTCTCAGTTTTATGAGAACCTGCATATAGCACATAAAGTGGGTCACGGGGCTCTGGAGATACGAAGCCCATAGTCTACCTCTACCCATGGAATGCCATCGACCTATTCTGTGGACACAGGGAGTTCCGGGGCGGGAGTGGCCCGGAAGGGGACAGCCACGCTGAACAGCGAGGCAAGGAGCGAGAGTAGCGCTTAGTCGGTACCCGAGGGGAGGGCGGGCGGGCAAGGTGGTCCAGTGCTCCCTGGGCCGGGTCCCCCTCGCCCAAGGATGAGGGATTCCCTCTTCCCTGCTGATGTGCTCTCTACGCCACCAGCCCCTCCTCCTCCTCCTCCTCCTCCTCCTCCTCCTGATCTGACTTCATCCCACCAGGATACCTCCAGACCCCCTTCTCTGCTCCTGGGGACTCTCACCCTCCCCTGCACCCACCCCTCTTCCCAGGCACCTGGGCCCAGGACCCCAGAGGCTAGAGCAGGAGGCCTGAGCAGGGGAGGCGGCTCAGCAAGGCTGTAGCTCTGGGGGCCCCTCCTGGCTCTGTGCGGAGCGCCTGCTCTTCGCGTTGGCTCACCCTTGAAACCCAGGCGTCCCCAGGCATGGGTGCCCCGGGCCAGCCTATCAGGGATCCCCAGCTCACCGCAGCCAGGCACAGAGGGCTCTGGACACATAGACAATGCCAGGATGCTCCGCACACACACACAGACACACACATGCACGCCTGCACACAGACACACACACACACACACACTCCTGCTCAACTCTCCAGACTCCCCAGCCCCAGCCCTCCCACTGAGCTGCAGAGAAGCGGGCTCTGGGGCTTCCCTGGCCCCTGGCCCCTGGGCTCAGGCTGAGTGACTGTGTGACTTCGTGGGTGCTCCCAAGCCCTCTAGAACCTGGGTCCTTGGCCCTTCCCCTCCCGCTCTCCCCACTGGGCCCTCACATCCCACACCTGCCCCAAGCCCCCTCAGAGCCCCGCCCCTCTCTAGAACCTTCCAGACTGTGAGGCCGAATCTGTCTCTGCACGTGACTGTTGTGGTCACTGGGCTGTGTCCCCGTTGCTGGGTCCCCAAGTCCTTCTGTTCTCCCTCGCAGTTTGCTGCTGTGCTCCTAGTGGCTGGGGGTCCGAGGTGTGCTTGTAAGGGGCTGCAGGGCAGCCGGGGGGGCCCTGTAGGAGCTGGGGAGGTGGGATGCAGCCCCCACCCCAAGGTTTTAGGAGCCCCACTCCCTCCCCAGGGCACCCAGGTGGCCTCCACGGAAACCCAGGGTTCCCCACTTCCTCTCCGAGGGCCAAGTACAGCACGCTGGGCTCCGAGGGCCCCCCACCCCGCACCCCACCCTGGTGGTGCTGCAGTGCTCCCCCCCACACTCCCTCTCTGAGTCTCTGATGTGGCTGCCTGCAGGGGAATGAGCAGCTCTGCTCTGCCCCATGGCTGTCACGGGCTCCCTGTGAGGACACTGGTCACTTGCTGTTGGGGACCTGCAGACAGGGCACCCCCACCACGCCAGGGACAGGCTGGGAAGGATGGTCCAGGAGAAACCGCTTCTCTCAGAAGGGGGTCCCACCCCCCTCTGCACTGGGGCACCCAGGCCACTTGCCGTGGACGGCTTGAGGTGCCCCCTCTGTACTGCCGTGTCCTTTCTCGTGTGTCTGTCCGTCTGCGCTCCTTTGTGGTGCCCCATAGGTGAGCTGGTGGAGGGGGGGTGCACTGGGTGGCGGGGGGTCTGCCTGCCTGCATGTGGGGCCTCACTGAGGTTCCGAGGGCGCCCCTTGAAGCCCGAGCCCTCACAGGGAGTGGGGAGGGAATGGAGGAGCCAGGTCCAGAGTGCCCCCTGCCCTCTACCTCCCCTCGGGGGGCTTCGGAGGGGGCAGCGTGGTGCTTGGCCAGGAGGCAGAGAGGGGGCTGGGACCCGGGTGGGGTGCGGGCGGGCGTCTCCCCACAGGCTGTGTGTGTCTTCTGGCATAGAGCAGGTGGGGGAGGCTGGGGTCCTGGAGGGGGAGGGGGCTTTGTGGGGGCGGGGAAGTAGCAGAGCCTCGAGGGGCCAGGACCAGGTAATGCTCTCCGTGTCGTTCATCTTCTCTCTTTCCCTCTCCACTAATCGTGTCTCTTTCTCTCTCTCTCTCTCCTCGTTTTGTCGCATGACTTGTGCCGGGTCTGGTGATTGTTCTCTGCTCCTGTCTCACACAGTGTCCCCTACTTAGCCTGGGACTTTCCCCCACCTCCCCTGGGGATACCCCCCCTCCCACCCCCGCCCCCCAGGAAATGCCCCCACCCCGCCCCCGCCCGCGCGCGCCCCCTGGCGCCCGCCGCGTGAACAGTAAGTACCTCGTCACCGCGGGGCGTGTCCGGCGGGACAGCCAGCCCAGCCCGGCGCGCCCTCCCCGCTTCTCCTTGCTCCAAAGTTTAACAAAAAATGACCCGCAGACGCTCATCTCTCGCAGCCCATTTCAAAGCCTGGAAACCATCCCCGCGAGACGCTGCTCATGCTGCCATTTCATCGCTGCAGCCCCGCGGCTCCAGCCGGGAGGGAGCCCCCAGATGGGGGGGATGGGAGGGACGAGGCGGGGCGGGGCGGGGCGGGGAGGGGCTTGTAGAGGCCTGGGTACCATCTCATCCGAAGCAAGGCGGGGCGCGGGAGGAGTCTGGAGTGAGCTCAGGTCTCTGGGACCCCTGCATCTTGGGTTCTCCGGGGGCGAGCATCCCCAAACCGTAGACCAGTCCCAAGTTCACGGAGCAAAATCTAGGCACACCAGGCAGTCCTGCTCCCTTCCCAGAGGCCTCTGTGGCGAGGAAGGCAGGCCAGGTTGGGGTCCTGGGGGCGGGAGGGAGATGTGCCAGCTTCTATTCACCCAGGTTCTCCGATAGCCGCCCTGCCCACCGTCCCCCCTCCACCCCGCAGCCAGAGCTCCAGGGCACAGGCCAGAGGGGGTCTCAGTGGAGCCAGAGCTGGGGCTGGGGCTCACAGGGACAGAGGAACTTGTAGGCACTGAGGGCCCCGAATTCCCGTTCTCCTCCTTCCACTCCAGCTCACATCCCTTCCCCACGCACCCCTCCCTGAGCCCCACACCCTGGGAGGGGAGAGGAGCCATGGAAGGGGGGTTAGCCAAGGCTTGTCTGAGCATGCAAGCCTGTGCCCGCAGACACGCCTGGGTGCCGCGAAGCCCCCAGAGCCCCCCAGACCCCAGTCCTAGTCACGTGATGTCAGAGTTACCTAGGTAACTGGCCTTTCTGGTTCGTAGTCAAACGGGGAGCGAAGCCCCTGGGATGTGCTAAGAAACACACTGTACGTGAAATGCTTTGCCATCTTGTACGACAGACTTTTTTTTTAAGTTCCAAAATTATGATGGGTTTTTTTTTTTTTTGGATTTGCTTTCCGAATAAACCTGATTGGTCCATTTCTCCTCTGACTGACTGCCTCTTTGTAGTGACGTGACGTGGGCACGGCGCGTGTGCGCGGAGAAGGACCGCCTCTGCGTGTCCTCATGTGAGGTGAACGAAGAGGGTCCCATCGGGCGAGACTGTCAGTCTGCAGTCTTGGCCCTGTGCGTGTCTGTCTGTCCTTGAGGCCTCAGCCTAGACAGGCTTTGAGGAAGCCTGGGGCCCTTTGTGGGGGGGTCCAACTTGGCTCCCCAACACCCCCCAGGAAGATTGTGCTTGGAGAGCAATGTGGGGGTTCACGCTCAGTCTCCCCGGTGATTAGTGAGGGGGATAGAGGCTGGATAGACTTAACTTCTGCCAATTCCAGAGGCTTCCATGGCTCTCTGCTCCTGGACTTGGGAGAGGGGAAGTTCCTCCCTCTGGCTGCCCTTTACCCCCTACCAAAAGGACCCCCCCCCCCCGAATCTTCTTCCAGGTTCTACTCAGGCTGCCACAGAGGCCAAGCCTCGTCTTCCCCACCAGAGCCATCCGCCACTGTTGCCCTCCCTCCTCCATCTGCTCGCTTTGCCCGACGCTGCCCAGAGGAGACAGGACGGAGCGGCCCCTCCCACAGGGCCCCGGCAGCCTCATGCTTCCATCCCCGCTGTGCCTGTGCGCTGAGCAGCCCTGGGCAGAGCGGGGGACACGCTGCCGCGATCTGTGTGGGGTGAAGCAGATGAGTGACTGAGTCCATGAGGAGACAGAGCAGACCGTGTGACCCGGTGGAGTGTGAAGGGACAGCGGGCTGTGACTGAGGCATGTGTGAGGAGACAGAGGAGAGTGTGATCGTGTTGGGTGTGAGGGGACAGAGGACAGGGTGACCGGGTTGGTGTGAGGGGACAAAGGAGACTGACTGGGTTGTTGTGAGGGGACAGAGGACAGTGTGACTGGGTTGGGTGTGAGGGGACAGAAGAGACTGTGACTAGGTTGGGTGTGAGGGGACAGAAGAGACTGTGACTGGGTTGGGTGTGAGAGGACAGAGGAGACTGACTGGGTTGTTGTGAGGGAACAGAGGACAGTGTGACTTTGTTGGGCGTGAGGGGACCAAGACCAATGTTACTGGGTTGGGTGTGAGGTGACAGAGGAGACTGGGTTGGTTGTGAGGGAACAGAGGACAGTGTGACTGGGTTGGGTGTAAGGGGACAGAGGAAACTGTGACCGGGTTGGGTGTGAGGGGACAGAGGACAGTGTGACTGGGTTGGGCGTGAGGGGACAGAGGAAACTGTGACCGGGTTGGGTGTGAGGGGACAGAGGACAGTGTGACTGGCTGGGCGTGAGGGGACAGAGGAAACTGTGACCGGGTTGGGTGTGAGGGGACAGAGGACAGTGTGACTGGCTGGGCGTGAGGGGACAGAGCGACTGTGTTGGCATGTGGGGTCCGACACCTGGCTGGCAGGTCTGCGTGTGGAGTTCTGGTCTGTGTGAGCCCAGCAGGGAGCTGAGGCATGTGACGGGCTGGGACACTGACTGCAGGGCACGCGTGGCGTGTGGGTGCCCGGCCGCCAGGCAGGCACTGAGGGTTCAAAGGCCCGTCTCTGGGCCCGAGTGTTTCTGCGTGTCTGTCTGTCCTCCCCCCGAGCTCTGTCTGGCCCTCTCCCTATGCCCGCATCCACACCGCCCTGTCTCATCGGCCCCCTCGGCCTCAGGCCGGGCCCCAGGGCCGTGCTTGCTGGGCCCATCACTGACTCATCTTTTTGCAAACTTTGAGCAACTCCCGGAGCCTCCTCTTTCCCTCCAGGTGGCCTCCCCACCCTCCCCTCCTCAGGGACTGTCTCACCTCTGGCCTGTCCCCCCCACCCCACTAAACAGTTTTCAGTGTCTCAATAGCTTCTGCTTATATGTTTGAAGATTCCAAACTGAATGGGGAGGTGGCGAAGGCCGCGCTGGCGAACGAAGACTGCCCCCACATAGACCAGGCCCTCAGCCCCGATGAGGGTCTGCCCTTTACGCGCTCGGGCAACCGCGAGAGATACGGACCCTGCTTCCTCTTATCAACCGGGGAGTACGCGTGCCCGCCTGGTGGAGGAATGAGAAAGGGTATGTAGAGCGGCCGGGCGCCCTCTGCCTCGGTGGGCCGCGCTCCTGCAGACGGGGGGGCAGGGGGCACGGGTTGGTGGGGGTGGCGGGTGAGGGCTGCTGAGGGGCAGGCAGGCACATAAAGGAGGGGAGGGGGGCAGGGAGCGAGAGAGCCCCGCCCCCAGGGCTGGCTGATGGAGGTCAGAAACCTTTCCCCTCAAGTGTGGGGTCAGGCGGGCAGAAAGAACCAGGAGCCCAAGGGCCCAGGGATTTCGGGGGAGGGGTGTTGGGGCCACGCCAGTGGTGGGGGGTGGGGGGAGGCAGAGGTGGGACAGCAGCTGAAAGCAGGCTGTGCCCCCTCCCCCCTGACAGGGAGGGGCCTCAGGCCGCTCTGGCAGATGCAGGTGGGACTCAGGAGGCCAGGAGATAGCGCCCTGGACCTTGGCTGAGGAGGGCAAAGGGGTGGGCCTGGCTTGGGAGGGCACGGAGAGTGGGCATCTTCTGGGTTGGGGGTGAGGCCAGTGTCTCTGGAGAGGTCAGGAGAGTGTCCAGTCGGGGGGGGGGGGGGGCGGGTTAGGGCCAGGGGAGGAGTTGGCAGAAGAATGAGGAGGGCCCTCTAGCAAGGCCCCGGGTGTGGGGAGCGCCCCCTTGTGGTGGGTGGGGGCTGGCTCCGGCTCCCCGCTGCCCCTGGCTGAGGCTGGCCCCTGCAGGAAAGGCTTCTACTAGAGCTTGAGCGTGGGCTGGGGAGGGGCTTGGGACGGGCGCTTAGAGCCCCCTAGCTCCAGGCGGTCCATGTTGGCGCGAGTCGGGCAGGGGGGAGCACCCGCCCCGGGTGGGCGGGCTGGTGGGCGAAGCAGGCTTGGGGGGCTCTGGTGCATGCGGGGCGCCTCCCAAGCTCACAGGGGGTGCATGCCGCCAGCCGAACGGGGGACGGGTCCGAGGGACGGGCCTGCGCTCTTCACACCCACGGTCGGCCTCGCTCGTGGCCACGGCAGCTGCTCCCATTCTTGACATGGTTAAATCATCCACATGACAAGACACGGGCTTCAGAACCCAAGGGCACGCTGGGGGAGGGGAGAAGAACCCAGGGGTGATCCCCTCTGGCCACAGAGGCTGGTGGGGCCCACCTGACCCGGGCTGCTCCCTGCTTCCCTGCCCTGCCTGGGGGTCCCTTGGACCCCAGTGCGTCTTCCTGCTCCCGCATGGGGCTGCATGGCGGGGGTAGAGGGGGCGTGGTGCGGGGGCTGGAGCTGGGGCAGCCTCGTTCCTTGGAGAGGCTTGAGGCCCCGCGATGCCCTGGCACGGGGTGGTCCTGGGGAGGCAGAGGCCGACGGGGAGAAAGGCTGCCTGGCCCTTCGTCTCAATGTGGAGTCCATCTGTGTGACCCAGAGGAGCGGCAGAAGGGACACGGTCCCCACCAGGCTTCCAGGAATTCAGGGAGCCCCGTGGTGACCACTATCCACAGATGAGACTTATTCCCAGACCCCAAAGAGCTGTGGGGACCAGCCGAGGAGCTGGTGCCCCCACTCGCCTGCCTGGGCCCGGGCCCGGGCCGGGGCCGGGGTCCCCGCTCTCTTAGACCCCGATGGCTTTGCTTGGGACAGTGAGAGGCTGTGAGCCCTGTGCAGCATAGGCGCGAGCGTGAGGGGCAGCCCCGAGCACCCCCCACGCCCCCCAAAAAGGGCATGTGTGGGGCTGGCTCAGTGCATGGGAAAGCCAGGCCGGCTGGGAAGGAACCTGCCGCCTCTGCATGCGCTGTCCACTTTCCTCCTGCTCCCGTAGGAACTAAGTCCCCAGCGGGCCGGCCGGGAAAGCCGAGGAGAGACGCTCAAGTGTTAATTGTATTCTTTACATACAGATCTTTGCAAAGAAAGCCCTGTCATTGCTAAGTATATGCCGACAGAGGCTGTGAGAGTGACTTGACCAGGCGGCTTGGCCCAGGACACTGGTGGCTATTAAGCAGCTGGGTGGACCTGCAGCCCCTCCTCACCCTTGGACAGAGTAAATTCACGCCATGCAGGTTTGCCGGACGAGGCCGAGGGGCCCAGGCCTTGTGCTAGGACGGACGTAGCTTTTTCTACGGCCAAATGGTAACTGACCGTAGAGGATTTTGTTTCTTTTCTTTCTTCTTCTTCTTCTTCTTCTTCTTCTTCTTCCTCTTTATTCCCTCCCCCTTCAATTTCATTTTATTTGGGGAGGGGGGGCGTGGAGGGGTTCCTTAGCATGACTTGCATGAAGTTAAACAGATAAACCTACCCCCACCCCCCACCCCTGCAACTGTATGATCATTCTAAACAACAACGAAAAGACTAAAGCAAAAGTCCTCTATTTTCTCGCCAAGCTCTTTCACATATGGTGTTGGAGCCAAACTGTAAAGGCGCTCGGTAGCAACCTGTACATTTTTTTGGGGGGGAGGGGAGCCAGAGCGGGGGGAGGGGCAGGGAACAGATCGCTTCCTTTTCTGTCCACGGGATCAAGAGCAAAGGTTCCAAAAAGGGCAGCCGGTCAGTCATCGGTCATATTGACCTCACCTTCATAATCCATCTCTCATGCGGAAACTCAGAACTCTGCTGCAGGTAGAATCATGGACACTCTCGCTGCCGCCTTCTTCTCGTTTGGCATGTTTGTGACCCGGCGGACGTCTCCCCAGCACCCTTGAAGTGGCTAGTCTAGGTCGAGTCTATCATCTCGTTGGTGTGTAGCTCCAGTGTGACCAACTTCCATCACCAATTGTTCCTAGTAGCTCATCCAACCGTGTCTGGATCTTCCAAGTGTTACTTAGCTGCACCAGGCCGTGAGGACGTGGGGAGGAAGGGGCAGCCTCCTCCCCCCCCGCCCCGCCCCCCACACCTGATTCAGGCACAAGCCCGGCCTCCTATGCACTCTTAGTACTGCCAAGTAAAACACTGCATGCCTGATGTTCTGCAAAGCGATTCTAGCATGAAATAAATTTTGTATCATGGTTTTCTGTATAGTCTAAAAGCAGATTTGTTTTCCGGAAGCAATCGGAAGGTTTGCAGAGACACACACTTCTGCATCTTGAATAAATATAGTATTTTCCCAACAGAAACCGAGGACAGTAGCTTGGCTTTGGTCTGATTCTAAAATTAGTGGTGGGGGGAGGTGGGGGCTGGGGGGAGATGATATTTTTGAGAAACACATGCTTGAGTTGAAAAAAAAAATGCAACATCTCGAGCCTTCGCTGCAGCGTGCCGTTTCCTGGAAAGAGCGGTGGCTGCCTTGTGCCACAGCACCCGGCCCGGCCCGGGGCCCTCCAGAATAAAAAGGCCAACTTTGGAGACGAAGCACCGACTTGGGTTTTTATTTTGTTGGGAGCGAGTGTCGCCGATTCGGCCAGGCGTGGGCCTGTCCGTTCAGCAGCCGTGGCTAGGCTCCGGGAGGCGGGGTGGGGGCGGGAGGGGGGAAAGCTCCCCAGTCCCCAGGACCCATCCAAGGTGCTGGCTGTCCTCCTGTTGGAAGGGAGCCGGCGCCCAAGGGATACCCCCACCTGCTCCCACAGAGCCTGCTGGGTGCGGAGGGAGGCCGCTGTCCAGAGCGAAAGGGCATCCGAGGACCTGACCGAAGACAAACAGCCTCTGGGGAGCTCACCAACTCGGAAACTCTCCGTGACTCATGCCATATTGATGACTCGCCGAGGCTGCCCAGGGCCGAGCTCCAGGGCCGAGCAGGCCACGGTCACCTCCCACCTAGGCCCTTTCTTGAGTGTGATGGAGCGGGAGGCAGGATCTGAACTCGGGGAGGGGGCGGGGGGGGAGCTGGCTGTGCCCACCCCCCCTTGCTGGGCCTGCATGGTGGGCCGTCTCCATGGTTTCCTTTCTTTACTTCTGTGTTGGGGCCACACCTAGTGGTGCTCAGGAGCTGCTCCCGCTTCTGTGCTCGGGGATCGCTCCCGGGGTGGGAGGCTGGTGGCGGGGTGGGGGGGGGGGATGATGTGGTTCTGGGGATGCAGAGCCTGTGCTCAGGCCCTGGGCTCTCTCCTGGGGCACTGGAGTTGTTCGGGTTGTTTGCTTGATTTGGGGAGGGGACGGTGATCCCGACTTCCTCCTGTCCACTAATAGTCCAGAGATGTTCCAGTGGAAAGAGTCCCCGGTGGCCGCCTGCCCCCCCCTCTGAGCATCAAGCAGAGGAGGATCTGATTGCCTGGGGCTGCAAACAAGGAGGGTCAGTCCTCACCTCCTCCTCCCCCTTCCGGTTCCCTTGATGACCCTCTGGTGGCCCGAGTCAACAGTTGGGGGTGGGGGTGGTGGTGGGAGAGACTGCGGAGACCGTGCAGAATTTGCATTCAACAGTCCCTCACTCCCTTCACGCATTTGCCTCTGCTTCTGACCGATGCACTCGGGAATCCAAGGGCACCAAAGGAGACAGGGTTGGCGGGGCAGGGGGTGCTGCAGGGCCTCTGCCCGGGCAGGGGGGCCAGTGGGCCTTTGAATCCACATGGTGGAGGGGGCTGCCTTCCCCCTCGGCCGGGAGGAGAAGCCTCTGCTGAGGTGCGCACAGGGAGGGTAAGAATCTGGGTTAGGAGATAGCAGACGCGGGCACACACGCAGGGCCGCCCCTCTGGGGCAACGGGGCAACTGTCAAGGAGCCTCAAAACCCAGCACTTAGGGCCTGGTTGGGGGGTGGTGGTGCCACATGCCTAGCATGTGCCTGACCCGTTGGGTTCTCAGCACACGTGGTCCCCTCGAGCACTGCCTAGTGCAGCTCAGAGGCCCCCAGTGCTGCCAGGGTACCCAGGGCTCCCCCAGCACTGAAGGACCCAAGCAGTGTCCCCTCCTCAGGTCCCTGTACTGAACCAATGTCCCGATTGGCCAAGAACTGCAAGTGGGGGCCCCAGACCACTTTGAGCACTGCTTGGAAATACTGTTCCCCCGCCAAACCCCCAACCTACCCCTTTTAGAGACAGGAGAACACGGGAGAGAGTGGGGAGGCTGGTGTGGGGCCCTCCTGGGGCTGGCCGTGAATCCACAGCAGGAGAGAGTTGCTGGTCTCGAACCTCAGGGCCCTGAGGCCTGGCTGCGTGCCGGCCTCACCCCTCCTACTCCAGCCCTTGCATGCGCCCTGGACCACCCCCTGCCCGGCCCTGCTCCCCATCACCGAAGGATAAAGAGGAAGCTCCTCACCGGCTTGCAGGGCCGGGGTCCTCTCCTCTGGGCGGCATCCAACATCTGGGCTGGGGGTGGCACTCAGCCCTCTCTCCTGCGCTCTCACAAACCCTCTCCAGCTCCTCACCAACACCCAAGCGTCATTGGTCACTTTCCTGAGCCTCGGGCCTGATGCACCGTTCCCAAGGACAGGCTCATCTGCTTTGGGTTCTGCTGGGCCTGAACGAGCAAGGGAGCTCAAGAGGGAAGATAGGGCGCCTGCACCTTCGTGGGGAAACGTGTGCTGCCCGCTAAGATGCCCCCCACCTCACCGCCCCAACAGCGGATTTGTGTGTGACCTTCAGCACATACGAGGGTCCCACGTCCTCTGTCCTCTCTCCCTCTCTTCGTGGGAGGGAGAACCACAGCAGCTGGCAGACACTGTCAGGGGGAGCTGGTCTCGAGGCCACGGCTGGGAATGCTCAGTTGGGTGGGTGGTGCCAGGGGCTTTGCATGTGTAAGGCATGTGCTTGCCACTTGGGCCACGTCCTCACTCTGAAAGAGTTCTTTTAATTTTTTTTTTTTTTTTTTTGCGGCGGGGTGGGGGCAGTGAAGTAATAGTGTTTTGGGGAAGAAGTTTACTTAGAGAAGTGTGGGATGGAAGATTGGAACATATACTCAAGAAAGAACACAGTCGTGGAAAAAGCCCAAAGAATGATTTTTATTTATTTTTTAATTTTTTTATTATTATTATTTTTTTGTTTTTGAGTCACACCCGGTGATGCACAGGGGTTACTCCTGGCTTATGCACTCAGGAATTACTCCTGGCGGTGCTCTGGGGGACCATATGGGATGCTGGGAATCGAACCTGGGTCAGCTGCATGCAAGGCAAATGCCCTACCTGCTATGCTATCACTCCAGCCCCAAAGAATGATTTTAACAAGTGGGTCGTCTTCAGCTTGGCCACCACGCCTGGCTGGGTGGAGTCGCCAGACGCTGACCGTCAGACGGTCACGGTAGCTCGGGTCCAGTCGCCAAACAGATGTGGGAGAGAACGGCAGAGCAAGGTGCGGGCATCATGGCCACCCTGTCAGCCTCCTCAGCCAGGATGACCCCAGTGAGCACTGGGCACTTCTTCTTCCCCAGGGCCTGCCCTTGGTGAGGGACTGTCCAGAACTGAGCAAAACCTGGTCTTGGCACTCCTAGAGCTTTATTTTATTTATTTATTTTTGAAGTAACAGATTTTATTTTAGAGGGTTTTTGAGGGAAGGAGGAAGGGATAAGGGGAAAATTAAAAACAGCAGGAGTAACGCGCTCAAGAGTGAACGCGGGCTTCTCCAAGGGTGGAGGAAGCCCCTACACATGACCAAGCTTTAGACACAAAAGTATGAAAGTACACATCTCAAGAGGGGAGATGCCGGCGACACATGTGCTCAGGCGACACATGTGCTCGGCCACGTGGGCACAAGCAGCACATGGGCTCAGGCAGCATATGCGCACTCCTAGAGCTTTAGGATTCTGTCAGGAACCAGGGGCTGAACTAACTGTAAGGCAAAGGGTCCAGCCAGAATAATGGGGAGCCACTGACAAGGTCCGCCCAGGCCCTGAAGACTCCGGGGGCTTATCAGACCCAACCAGGCAGGGGCTGGAGTGAGAGCACAGTGTTGAGGGTGCTTGCCCTGCACGTGGCCAACCCACATTTAATCCCCAGCACCCCATATGGTCTCCTGAGCACTTCCAGGACTGATTCCTGAGAGCAGAGCCAGGAGTAAGCCCTGAACATCCCAGGGTGTGACCCAACCCCTCCCCCCACACACAAATATCTGCACTCCCAAACTCCAAAACCAGACCCAAGCAGGGAAAAGACCCAGTGGCCAGTGTCAGTGGGCAGACTGGAGGAGTGTAGGTGGTGGGATGGTCTGGGGAATCTTCTAGAACTGGGAGCAAACTACTCTTCTCCGTGTGGATTATCTTAAGGGAGGAGTGAGGCTTGGGGTTGAGTGAGGTCTGAGGCTTTGGGGCCAATATCACCACCTGTCCTTGCTCAGGAACAAGCCTGGTTGGGGGCAGGGGGGGGCTTTTGAGTGTCCATTTTTGTCCACTCTGTCACCATGGAGATCAGCTGGGAGGATCCAAGGAGCCTCTGCCTCTGTTCCAGAAGCACTTGGTGGTGGCTGCCCTGGCCCCTCCTGACTTTGCAGGGTTGGGGCACAAGCAAGGGACACCCCAACCCATCACAGTCAGAGCAGCTGCATTTCTAGGATGTGGCACCCCACGTAGGGCGGTATGGAGGTGAAGGTCAGCTGGTAGCTGTGGCTGGACTCTGGGTTCAGGCCTGAGGCCACAACACCTCAGATGGGGCTGCCTCGGGCCCCCACATCTGACTCAAGGCCCTGGAGGGCTCTCTCCGGGTCTTGTGCTTGGAATGACCTTGTATGACCTTGAGTAATCTTGTGCACCCCTAACTTAGCCAGCCCCCTTCCCTAAGTAACATGAAAATGTTGAAGATCAGGGGGCTGGAGCAATAGCACAGAGGGTAGGGCATTTGCCTTGCACGCAGCCAACTCGGGTTCAATTCCCAGCATCCCATATGGTCCCCTCAGCCCCGCCAGGGATAATTCCTGAGTGAAGAACCAGTAGTAACCCCTGTGCATCACTGGGTGTGACCCAAAAAGAAAAAAAAAGAAAATGTTGAAGATCAGTGGTCCCCAAACTTTCTGAAAGACCCAAGTGAAAGTCAATGTGATGCCCAACAACAACAACAACACACACACACAAACATACACAATGTTAGGGGAGGATGGGTGGGTCCCAGACTTGCCTGCTGGGCCCTCCACCCATCGACACAGGGTGGCTAGTGTCGCTCACAATGCGTTGTTGTTTGGGGGCCACACCTGGTAATAATGCTCATGGCCGACTCCTGACTCTGGGCTAAGGAATCACTCCTGGTGGGCTCGGGGTCCCAGCTGGGGTGCCACGGATCAAACCCAGGTCGGTCATTTGCAAAGCAAGTGCCCTACCCCCTGTGCTATAGCTCTGGCCCATCAAGCACACTTTGAAGGCCATAAGGTCAAAGGACCTGTGGGACCTGCAGCCCAGGCTTTGCTCCTTTCCGGAGTCTCCCCCTCCCAGCCCCCACCCGTCTCCTGATGGCCATAGGCGCAGCCTGGCTTCTCGCGGTGACATGGCATGCATCCTTCTCAGGGAGGCCTCCGGCCAAAGGCTGCTGCCGGTCTCAGTGGAGACTCCGGGCAGAGCCACCATCGGGGGCAGCAGGAGGCTGTGGAACAGCCTGGCGTGGAGCTGGGGGTGGGTGGGGTGGGGGCATATATCAGGAGCTGAGGTCCTGACGCCCCTTTCTGTGCTGTGTCCCGTCCCTCACTGGAAACGGCCCAGACCAGCCCTCGGTCGCCCAGACTGTCCCTGCCCTGCCACATGCTGACCTCAGTCTGCAGAGACTTTCCTGGTTCTAGCTTCCTTTGTTCATGCCGGGGTGGGGTGGGGGCGGGGTCTCTGGGCTTTGGGGGGGGGGTTCTTCCTAGAAGTTCCGCCTCTTCCTCCCTCCCTCGCCCCCCACTGCAGAGTGCCTGAACTCCTTCCTCTCTCTGTCTCCTGTCGCTTGAACAGGACACCCCCAAATTCCTGCACCAGTCAGTCATGCACTCTGGACCCTGGGGAGAATGGTGGTGGTGGTGGTGGTGGTGGTGGGGCGCTGCCTGAGTCTGCCTGGGGGCCTGCATGTGACCGAATGGACAGTGGGGCAGGGGGCAGTGCTGCATCTGCTGTCCCCACCAGGAACGCCCAGGCCTGGCTGCTGCTGGCTAAGCTTGTCCCTGGACCGGACTCTCCTTCTCTGCTGGGTGAAGCCCCAGCTTGGGGGGCGGGGTGGGGAGACGCAGCCACCATCCTTCTGGTCTGCGCCCAGGGCATTGGGATCCCTCCTCAGACCAAGCCCACACCTGGCGTAGCAAGTCACTGGGAACACACTGGCTGGGAAAAAAAAAAAAACACTTTATTCACTGTCACAAGCCACCAGCATTGGGTGCCCCCGGCAGGCCCGTGGGCGTAAGTTTCAGGGGGTCCTTCCTTCCGGTCTCTTTCTGCCCCGCTGTTTCCAGAGGTGTGGCTTCCGCAGCGGCTCCGAGGGAAGGACCCGTGTCCTTGGAGTCCAGGCCCAGCTCGGGGCGGGTGGGCAGCAGGCACAGGGCCAGGGAGTGGCCGGCCCCACAGCCCACGCGGAGTCCTGGCCACCGCCGCAGAGCCTGCACGGGCTTCGGGGCCTTGACGTCGGCCTCGGTGCCGTCCCCACACATGCCGTGCTCGTTCCAGCCCCAGGAGTAGCACGTCCCACCTGGGGAGAGAGGGGACACTGTGTGAGAAAGCGGGTCCGGGTGCTGGGAGACAGCAGGGGTCAGGCTCCACCGCTGCCCTCCCACCGCCAGCACGCCCCTCCCCCCATCCTGACACACCCCAGCATACATCACACCCCAAATCTGAGGCCTGCTGCCTACATACACACTCATGATCTAAAACCTGCCAACACACACACACACACACACACACAATCCAAGACCTGTCAACACAGACTCATAATCCAACATACACACATACAAACACACCCCATAATCCAAGACCTGTCAATAGACTCATAATCCAACATACACACATACACGACAATCCAAGACTTGTCAATAGACAGGCCCATAATCCCACACTCACACACATACACAATTCAAAACCTGTCAACATAAAGACTCATAATCCCACATGCCCATTTACACCTCCCCATAAAACATGACCTGTCAACACACAGACCCCATAATCCAACACACACACACACACACACATCTATAGTTCAAGACCTGTCAACACAAACTCATAATCCAATACACTCACACAAACACACGCCCATAATATAAAACCTGTCAACACAGACTCATAATACAACACACTCCTCTATAATCCAAGACCTTTCAATATACAGACCCATAATACAACACACACACACACACACCCATAAAACCTGTCAACACAAAGGACTCAAAATCCAACATACACACACACACCCATAATACAAAACTTGTCAATACATAGACCCATAATCCAACACACACACACACACATACACACACACACACACACAATCCAAGACCTGCAATATACAGACCCATAGTCCAACTTCCCCTCCTGCCCCCCTCCAAACATAATCCTCCACAACATCACAAAGTCTGCCAGGGGTCTCCCGGGCCAGTGCTGTCACCCAACCCCAATACCAGCCGTTCATCTGGGCCGCACCCATGCCCAGCTGACTGGTATAATCTCTCAGATCCTCAGACACAGCAGGTGACCTGCAGGACCTGTACATCTATGTCTGCCTCAGACTGTGCAGTGAGGCCAGGGGGGGTGGCTCGGTGGGAGAGCGCCTGACTCTCCTACAGACCTGTATGAGACCTTGGGTTGGACATACCGCATCACAATGACAAACACAACCCAGACAAAAATCTTCCCCCAATCCCCCACTGCTCTGAAGACAGCCTTCCCCTGGCTGTGAGCCCTGAGCCACCTGCCCTGTGATCCCTTGCAGGCTCCCTGGGCACGGAGGCCTCCCTCTCCACTCCAGACTGCCCTCACCCCCCCACCAGCCAGCACGCACACTTCCTTTAGGTCCAGAAAGGGGCCTTCCTCTCTCTTAACATTCTCTTCCCTGAGCTCCACACCATCTGGTCTCTGACATTCATTTCCGAGTGCCTCGGAGGCCACATTCCCCGGCCGCTCGATCAATCCAGCTTTGGGTCTTCTCGCTCCCCTGTACCTTCCCTTCTCAGGGACCTTGCACCCGGTGGTGGACACGTGGTATGTGCCTGTACGGCCACGTGGGTACGATCCCCTCCGCCTCAGCTAGCCACTCTGGCTGGAGAGATGGAGAGGGCATGTTTTGGTTCACTGCTGTGCCTCTAACAGGGAGTCTGGGACACAGCTGGTACTTAACACTGGCTTGCTGACCACACAGCGGGTGGACTGGCTGCACCATCATCGAGCCCCACCCCCGAGATTTTGGGCGATTCCCACTCAGGCTCTCCCCTCACATCCAACCCCATTTGCCTATCTCTGGGAGTGTGTTCCTTCTTTTCTGGCTGTAAAAGTTATTCATCCCTGTGGTCTAAAGGGAAAGCATGGGTACCAGGCCTGAGTGTAGAGAAAAGCCAACTCCCAGAATATGGCCCACATAAAAGCCTGTGTTCTGTTTGTGATACTGGGGCTCCAACCCCAGGCTGTGAAGGGTTAATGGTTAGTGGTTAGTGTTCGGCTGCTAAGCCCCAACCCAAAGACTGTGAGGTATTTTTGTTTGTTTTGTTTTGTTTTGTTTTGCTTTTTGGGTCACAAAAAGCAAATTGCACAGGGGTTACTCCTGACTTTGCATTCAGGAATTACCCCTGGCGGTGCTCAGGGGACCATATGGGATGATGGGAATCAAACCCGGGTCGGCTGCGTGCAAGACAAATGCCCTACGCTCGCTGTACTATTGCTCCAGCCCCCCCAACTGTGAATATTTTAGATAGCTCTTCGGACTTTATGAAATTTGCTTGTATCTGTGGATATTTTGTCCTGCTTTTACCCCTTAACACTAGAACACAGACATTTCTCTATGGAATTACAAATGATTAGAAGAGGAAATTAAAACGGATTTGTTTTTGAAATAGCTCCACATGCAAAAAAAAAAAAAGCAGTACAAAAAGTAACAACAGAAATTCACACACCTCTTTCCAAATTAAGATATTAACAAACACTATGACATACTTGCTTCAAACCTTCCCTTAAAAAAAAAATCACAAAGATACAGTTGAAACCCCCACTTCTTACCCATTCCTCCCCCCCAGTCCCTCCTCTGGGAGGCAGCTATTTGGAATTTCCACTATTTGGAAACTGCAGTACATTATTTGCATGCTAGTTTTATATCTCTCTACCGACATGTGTCCTTGAATACTACGTAATGTTTTAGTTTGTTTTACAGACTCACATAAACAGTGTCAATCAAATATGTTTCATTTTTGTGACTTGCTCTCTATACTCAGCATTGTTTTTGAAATTTATCTGAGATGACAGTTCCAGATGTAGTTCATTTATTTTCATTCTGACTGTGCATAGCACCAATTATAAATATAATTATGTACCAATCCCGCTGTACTTGTCTGTTTCCCTTCTGAAGGAGAGTCTTCTAGACTGCTGTTTTATTATGCAACAAAAGACCTAGCATACAGTCATACCGTGGGACGGTACAGCCAACAGTGTTGCTGTAATACACAGCACAGCAGGGAACACCCTTGACTTTGTCTCCTGGTACAGGAGCTGATTTCCGAAGGCATGCGTGTCAATGAGATTCTGTGTTTCACTTTATCGGATGTAGCCAAAGCGTTCTCCACAGTGGCTGAGGTCATCAATGATCCCCCTCAACAATGGACATGAATTTATTTCCTTCTATTTCTGCCTTTAAACTATTTGCTCTTCTGATGAAATGCATTTGGGTAATTTGCATTTTGCCTACCAGTGTTTGGGTGGAGATTGGGGCCCGAGCTGCCTCCATAAACATACTTCCCCAGGATTGTTTTCTGATTACTTGCCTCTTATTGATCTGCAACTTTTCTTTATAGATTCTTTTGTTTTTATACTTCTTTGTAACAGGCATTCTTTGGTGTGTTTCTTCACTTTGTTTATGGTATCTTTTGTTATACAGATTTATTTCAAATCACTGCTTAATTGCCTATTGTGGAGATTAAACAATTTGCTTAACCTGTATCCTATTATCAGATACTAGGTTGCATCTGATTTTTCATTATTTTGTATAACATTCCAATGAACATCTTTATGCATGAGTCTTCTCTCTCTCTCTCTCTCTCTCTCTCTCTCTCTCTCTCTCTCTCCAGTTATAGATTAGATTCTGAGAATGGGAATTTCTGGCCAAGGGTAGACCTGGCTGAGGCTCCTGTGTGCTGCTGCCTGGATGTCACCTCCACTGGCTCTGATTCACTCCAGCACTGTCCAGATTTATTACCTATTACCATGTTTAAAATATTAACAAATTTTAAATACAAAAAGAAATCACTCTTTTTAATTTCCACATTTCTAATTATCCTTGAAATGGAAGATTCTTTTGTTTCTCAGACACTTTTCTGTCTTGCGGAATGCTGGCCTCCTATCTTTGCTGTTTAGTACAGAAGAGTGAAAGGGCGAGGGTTCAAGAGTCCCATGGCAGAGGTCCAAATCCCAGCTCCAAGTCACTCAACCTGGCCAGGACTGGATCGACAGCACAGTGGGTAGGGCGCTTGCTTTGCACGTGGCCGACCCGGGTTTGGTCCCCAGCATCTTCCATGGTCCTCCGAGCACTGCAGGAGTGATGCCTGAGTGCAGAGCCAGGAGTAAACCCTGAGCACAGCTGGGTGTGGTCCCAAACAAACAAACAAACAAACAAACAAACAAATCCAAGTTACTCGATCCTGGGATAGAGAGCTAGGACGAGGGCTAAGGTACTTTCTTTAAGGCAACTGCCCCTGAGCACTGTACACAGGCTCTGAACAGAGAGCCCCTGAGCACCGAGAGGGTGTGTCCCCACCAAAACAAAAGAGGTACCAAGTTACTCAGTCTCAGGTGGATAGCTCCCCAGTTGTTAGCTGAGGTAAAAGTAGCTTTATTACTAGAAAGTCAGCATCAAGAGGAATGAGAGGAGTAAGTATGTATAAAATCCTTTAGGAGATCATCATCCCGTTGATTGTCGTATTTCTCAAGCGGTCTCAGTAACGTCTCCATTCGTCTTAGCCCTGAGATTTTAGCAGCGTCTCTTTACACATTCTTTCCAATGGTGCTGCATTGGAGGCTCTTTCAGGGTCAGGGGAATGAGACCCATCATTGTTACTGATTTTGGCATATGAATACGACACAGGGAGTTTTCGAGGCTCTCCCATGGGGGCAGGAAACTCTCGGTAGCTTGTCAAGTTCTCCCAGAGGAAGAACTAGACTATAAGATGTCGAGCGGCTGATAAAATCCTTAGTATCTGATAATAGGTTACAGGGAGTGACACATTGTTCATGCGGAAGCAGTGGCTATTGAGATTCTAGTTTTAAAGATTTGTATTTTGAGGGGCTGGAGTGATAGCACAGCGGTTAGGGCGTTTGCCTTGCACGCAGCCGACCCGGGTTCGATTCCCAGCACCCCGTATGGTCCCCTGAGCACTGCCGAGTAATTCCTGAGTGCAGAGCCAGGAGTAACCCCTGTGCATCGCCGGGTGTGACCCAAAAAGAAAAAAAAATGTATTTTGGGCCAGAGTGACAGGACAGTGGGTAGTGCACTTGCCTTGCACGTGGCTGACCCAGGTTCAATCCCCGGCAACCCAGATGGTCCCCTCAGCACTGCCAGGAGTGATCCCTGTGTGCAGAGACAGAAGTAAGCCCTGAGCACTCCTGGGTGTGTGGCCCCCAAATAAAAACAAAACAAAAAATTAAAGGTTTGTATTTTTAAGCTTATTCTTTCTTTGCCTTGGATGACACAGATCTATTTTTCTCAGTATGAGTTAGAATTTTGCCTTGAGTTAAAATCATACCATAAACATAAAAGTTTATGGTTCTGCAGGACAAACTGTGTTGATCTTTGTGCATTTCTTCCCTCATTTGTACGCATTAAAAAAAAATCTATTCTCGTCCAGAGAACTGATTTTTTTTTCAACGACCTGTTTTTCGTTTTTTTTTTTTTTTTTTTAACATTTCCCTCGTGATCCACTAAAACTCTGTGTAACACGGTGTTCATGACCAGCAGGAAGCTGGGGTTCCCTTCCTTCCCCTGCGCCCTGGGAGGGAGGCACTTAAATTGGCCAAGAGCTGGGGTCTGGGGAGAAACAGATGCCTTCCTGTCGGGAGATTCCGCCAGGCTGACAGGGGGCAGCAGGAAGGGGGCGGAGGGAACGGCGTGGTACCTCCGGACTCCCTCGGCACCTGGTGTGGGCTTGGTGCCGGGTCCTGGTGAGTGGCACCAGCTGACCGTTAGCCGGACCGGGGGTGGGAGGGGACAGAGCTGGCTGACCAGCAGGATGCAGGGGGACAGCAGCTGGCAGTCCCTCCCCTCCCGCCGAAGGTGACGTGCTCTGGGCCGGGGGCAGCCAGCCCCAGAGGGCTGAGGAGGCTGGCAGAGACCCAGAGCTCCCTGCCTCTGTCCTTCCAAAGAAGCTGGAAGCCCACCATAGGCGCTTGTGTTAAAAAATGGACCACCCTGGGCCGGAGAGCCAGTCCAGAGAGCTGGGCGCTGGCCTTGCGTGCAGCCCTAGGGACAGGCTGCCTCAGCCGCCTCCCCTGCTGCGTTTTCCTTCTGTGTATCGTTCCCCCATGGGGGTGCGGGCTCTCGCCGGGCGGGAACACCAGTGCTCTGAGGGCAGGAGGGCAGGCCTGCCTGGCTGCTGTACCGGCCCTTGCTCAAGCCCCGTGGGGTGAAGGAAGGAATGAGCGGCCTGGGTCTGGGCCGCCCCTTGCGGGGGGGGGGGGGGGGGGGAGGGAACAAAAGAGAAGAGAATCCTCAGGCTTAAATGTCCCGAGAAGGCAGGTTTCTGAGCCTTTCCCCCGGAAAAACCCTGGAATGGCCCAGAACTAGGCTCCCGCGACCCTGCTAGGCAGGCGGCCTGCGACTTGGGGCTCTGGGCCCTGGCAGACAAGGGCACCCCTACAGTGGGCAGACGGTGCGGTCAGCAACGAGGCCATCCCAGCTCCACCTGACCCAAGTGTGGTGTGGGTGGTGTGGGAGGCAGGGCAGGCGGGGGGCGAGGAAGCTGAGGGGCTGGGAGGGGAGCAGCCTCCAGGGCACCAACAGGGCCCCTCCGATCAGACAAGAGCTCCGTTGGCTGGCTGGGGGCGGGGGTGGGGGCACCACCCAGGGGCACTGGACTGAGGAGCAACGGAGCATCCTCTGGGGCTGGAGAACCTCTCTCTCTACGCCCGGGCTCACAAGGCCGCTCAGTGCTCTGGAGTACCTTGTTCCCTCCACGGAAGAGGAAGTCGAGGACCAGAATGAAGGGTACGAGGGGGGAGGGGATGTCTCAAACCAAAGCCCCCACCGTCCACCCCCATGCACGCATGCGCCGCCACCCGCGCTCGCTCCACCCCCGCCACACTCCCGCACGCGTTCCCCGTCCGTCCCCGTGGACAGCGGCCTGGCTGGTGAGGGCAGCCCCGTGCGGGAGGGCTTGGCATCACCACGTGAGGGAGAGAGAGCCGAGTCACAGCGGTTTGCAAGGGGGGGTGGGGTAGGTGGTGATGTGGAGGGCAGCTGCCCCCTTCCCGGAGCAGGAGGCGCTGAGGCTGCACCGGGGAGGGGTGGGGTGGGGGGAGACTATTCTTAGACCGAGTGAGCGAGGGAGGATGGATTTAGAACTTACGAGGTGGAAACGTGTTGGCCTGTTTTATAAACAACTGAGATCCTCCCCCCACCTTCCCCCCCCCCCCCGACGGTCTTTCTGGGTTCTCTGGCTGGCCTTTCTGCGCGTCTGGGAGAGAGAGGCAGCAGAGAAGGCAGCTGGTGGGGGCGGGGTGGGGGGTGGGGGCGGCTAGGGTTGCCTCTGAGTGTCTCAGAGGCTCTGAGCACTGGGCACGGAGGGGCTGAGGCCTTCTGCACACCCCTGCGGAAGGGAAGGGAAGGGAGCATCCCCCGGGGGGAGAAAGTGCTGGGCCCCGGGCGGAAGGAGAAGCTGGCTGGGAGTGGACTGGCGACAGCCCGCCCTGCTGCAAGGCACAGGGGCCGGATTCTGAATACAGGTGGGGGAGCTCAGCCGTCAGTGTCTGTAGCAGCTCCGGGCGCTAGGACCCCTTCTTGGGGTGATCTGCCCTCCCTCTGCACGGGTCCCCAAGCCAGCCTCCCTCCTCAGCTGGGGCTGCTCTCCATCCCTCCAGAGGTGCCATTTGCGTCTGTGTGCTGGTCGAGAGTGGTAGAGCCCAGGCAGTCTGAGCTGACCCCTGCCGGACCTCTGGACCTATCGTCTGGGCATCTTTATTTATTTTCTTCTTCTTTTGGGGGGTGGGGGCGGGGGCTACATCTACAGTGCTCAGGACTAATAATTCATGGTTCTGTGTCAGGGATCCCACACCTGGCGGGCTCAGGAGACCATATGGGGTGCCGGCGAGCAAAATCCAGGTCAGTCATGTGCAAGGCGAATGCCTTACCCGTGGGCCCATCTCTCCAAGCATGGACAAGGATACTCTTTCCCCAGGCCCGGCCTGTGTGCTATGGATGGGATGGGAAATGTCCAGCTCCACGCAGCAAATCTCAACTTAGTCATGAAAACAGTGAGAGGGGTCTGTGTGTGTGTGTGTCGGTGGGGGGGGGGGGCTAGGGGAGGCTGCATCTCTGGGGCCAGGAGTGGTCAGCCTGCAGGGACCCCCGGTGTACAGAAGAGGCCAGAAGTTGGGCTGATAGTGTGATAGTGGGAGTGGGGGCAAGAAGGAATGTTCTGGACCCCAGCTCACGAAGCATCCACATACAGAGCAGGGTAGGGTAGGAGTGCTCACTAGCAATCGAGCATCAGACGTGAGACGAACCTTCCCCAAGTGTTTACAGCCACTTCAGCTATCCCTGCCATCCGTGCTGTCTGGGGTTTTGTCCATTCAGCTCAATCCATTGGGGCAAGGTGACAGGGCATGCTCGGTTTCAAGTACTATGTGAGGAGGCACAAAGTGGTGTCCCCAGGAAAGGACACAGAAATTCTTTTTTTTTTTTTTGGTTTTAGGGTCACACCTGGCGATGCACAGGGGTTACTATTGGCTCTGCACTCAGGAATTACTCCTGGCAGTGCTCAGGGGACCATATGGGATGCTGGGATTTGAACCCAGGTTGGCCGCATGCAAGGCAAACGCCCTACCCGCTGTGCTATCTCTCCAGCCCCAGAAATTCTTCAGAGGGATCAAATGCCCCTGGATATAGTGTTGGACTTAAACAAAATTTTTTTGACTTAAAAAGATGTACACATGCGGGGCTGGAGTGATAGCACAGCGGGTAGGGCGTTTGCCTTGCACGTGGCCGACCTGGGTCGGTTCTCAACATCCCATATGGTCCCCTGAGCACTGCCAGGAGTAATTCCTGAGTGCAGAGCCAGGAGTAACACCTGTGCATTGCCAGTGTGACCCAAAAAGAAAAAAAAATGTACAAATGCCCAAAATCAATAGAAAGGAAGAGCGGAGACCAGGTCTGGAGTAGGAAGCTTGCAGGTGTTGGGGGGAGAGGGGAGAGGTCAGGGAAAGGACCACTAGGACAATGACAGAGGGAAACAGTCACTCCGAACAGGACTGGGTGCTGAAAGGAGGTAAAGTGACATGCACGATACTCTCTCAGTTAACAACATGGCAAATCACAGTGCCTAAAAGAAAAAAAAGAAAATAGAGAAAGGGAAAAGGAAAAAGTGCTTGCCATAGAGGCAGGCTGAGGGCAGCAGGGAAACTGGGGACATTGGTGGAAGGGAGTAGACACTGGTGAAGGGATCGTTGTTGGAACATTGCGCGCCTTAAATGCAATCATGAGTAACTTTGTAGTTCATGGTGATTCAATAAAATATTTTAAGAGGTATAAAAATGTGGATAAAAGAACTGGATTTAATCTTTGGATTAATTTACATGTCGTTTTTCCTTTTAAAAAGAATACCCCCTCACTCTCCCCACCTTTTCAAGCAGTACCAGGGATAGAACCCAGGGCCTCAAAAAATGTTAGCATGCACTCTGCCTCTGAGGCAGGATCCCGGGTGTGTGCAGAGGCAGACGCCCCAGCCACCCCCACCCCACGTACTGGACCACACAGGCTGGATATTAGAGTGCCTGGATCTGGTGCTGGGTTTGAGGGGTGTTTGGGGCCAACAGCACCAGCCTCTAAGTATACCCAGCCGTGCCTGGTGACCTCCAGCATCATACTGGGCAGAACTTGGCAGTGAGGCCTGGGGGGGCCATTCAGGGCTGGTATAGACACAGAGGTCTTATCCCCCTGCCTCGCTCTCTCTGTGCAGCCCCAGGAGATGCTATTTTCCAAACCAGCCACAGGTACACGAGAAAACTGAGCGGGAAGTTCCTACCCTACCTACATGGCCCCTTCACTGTTGACACCCCACACTTGATGGCTCACTTGTGACACCCAGTGGGATCCACACGGACGCACCAGCCTCACCCAAAGCCCATGGTTTGTCTACTTTGGTATTGTGCACACGATGGGTCGGGACAAAGGTACAGGGAAGACCGTACCCTGTCCACAGCCCGGTGCCCGCACACCCTCTCTGCCCTCAGAAGCCTCTGTGCGTGCTCCTTGTGTTCAGGGACAGTCTCACCAGCTAGTCCCGGGAACGAGCACCAGTTAGAAGGGTCCACGCGCACTCTCCTTCAAGCTCCTGTCGTGACTTTGGAGGGTGGGGTACAGTAGCATGAAGCTGCACTGTCCCCCCCCCCCCCCAGGAGACCCAGTTCAGTGGGAAGGACCAGCAAGCAAGCACGAATGCACACACACACACACTCACTCACTCAACAATGTGGGGCAATTGATAAGAATCACAAAGAAAACATGAAACAGAAGGGAAGGATTAGAAGGACAGGTGGCCTGGAAGTCAGGTGGCCCTGAGCTGCCACCAGAAAGATAAGGTGGCAGCTTCACAAGCATCCCAGGCCGAGGAAAGGCCAGAGACCAGGGCGATGGGAAGAAGCAACTGGGGCCCTCGGAGTCTGGGCCCAGGGGCTGAGGGGAAGAGGCGGGCAGGCCGCAGGCATGCAGGAGTTAATTCTGAACATCTGAGAAGCCACGGGAGGGCTTTACACAGGGGGTGATAAAATCTGACTTCCCTTTGAAAAGGCTCTTCTCTGAAGGGGGGTGGCCAGGGTAAGTGGAGGGGTCGAATGGGTGTGGTTACTCCTACATGGCAGAAAGTTGGCAGGGCCAGCTGGGAGGGGCTCGGAGGGGCTGGCCATAGCTGGATGGACAATCTGCTTTGCAAACAGGGTTGCGGGTACTCAGAGGGATGGCACAGACCAGTTTTTCTTTTCTTTTTTTTTTCTTCTGCTTTTTGGCTCAGGGGTTACTCCTGGCTCATGCACTCAGGAATCACTCTTAACAGTGCTCAGGGAACCATATGGGATGCTGGGAATCAAACCTGGGTCAGCCGCATGCAAGGCAAACTCCCTACTAGCAAGTCTAGTAGCTATCACTCCAGCCCCGTCCCCACCCCCCAGATCAGTGTTTCTTAACATTTTCCCAACTGTGGCCCCCTTCAGATATTCTGGGGGCCATGGTAGAGAAATAACAGAGGGTCCCAACGGGCCCCAGCTGAGAAGTGCTGGTACAGAGGGAACGAATGAAGGGGGATGGGGTGGGATTTCCCACCCGGTAAAGGGGGGCTCTGGGAGAGCCAGAGGCCGCAGGGATGGAGGCTTCTGCACACCATGAGGGGATGGATGACTCCATCCCAACAGTGCTCCTTCCCTCAGATGAGGGATCAGATGGGCACCTGCGTAAGACCAGCACGTCCGTGCGAGTGACCCAGGCAGGAGCCACAGGGTGGGCAAATGAGGAGGCCACTGGCCTCCTCTCTCATGCCCCCCTCAGCCCGCCCGCTTGGCTCCTCTCCCTGCTGCAGCTACCGCCCGTGTCTTGTCCCTCCTCCAGCTGGCCGGGCTGTGGCCAGCCTTTGTGCCGCCTCTACCCCTGCTGCCAGCGTGGCTGCTCCAGGTGCCCTCCCCCCAGCCCTCCCCCCAGCCCTCCCTCCGGGTCTCGGTTCCCATCACTGTCACTGGCTAGAGCATCTTGCAGGTGACTCCCTTGAAGCCCCTCTCCCTACCCCCTCCCCCAGTTCCATTTTTCCACCCCAGCGCTCAACACCCCTTTATCTGCGTGCTGACGGCAAGTTTCTCTGGCTCCCCACGGGAAGGAGCGACCTGCCACGAGGGGAACATTTCACTCTGTCCAGCTGCTGTGTCCCCAGTCCTGGAGAAGGGCTCTGGGTGTGTCAGTGGTGCCTGGTGAGGATTTGTGGGGATGGATCCTGTGTTCTGATCAGGGCGAGCCCGGTCCCCTAGGGACAGTCCAGAGAGAGAGCAGGGCAGGTGCTGCCTTGGGGGCCTGGGGGGTCGTCGAGGGGAAACGTCACTAAGGGCACCCTCAGCTGTGTGTGCCAGGCTGTCACCAAAGACCCCTGAAGCCCAGAGAGGCTCCACCTCCGGAACAAGCGTGGCCTAGACCCACACTCTTTACCTGCTTGGGAGCGTCAGGAAAACAGTTCATGGGATGGTGACGTCCCACGCATTCCCCCCAACAAGGCAGTCACGCAGCCCTGGCATCACGGGGGTAAGTTCTTCCGAGAACTGGTTCCGGTCCTTGGACCACAAGAGCCCGCAGCTCTTCACTTAAGGTACGAGCAGCCCCAGCGGCCTGCAGGCCAACCCTTCCCTGCCCGAGACAAGGAGGCGGGCTGGCGGGTCCAGCTCAGTGTCCAGAGAAAACTGGGAAACAAAGGTTGCCGCTCAGTCACCATGGCGCCAGACAGGCAGGCTCACGGCTGATCTCGCCTCCAGTACATCGCCCATTATGGAAGGCCGAGCTTCATTTTCTCCCCGCTCCTCCTTTGTGGAGGGGTGGAGGAGAGTCACACCCACTGGTCATAGGGTTGGTGTGTGTGTGGGGGGCGGATACCCCTGGCAATGCATAGGGACCATGTGGTGCTGGGAATCGAACCCACAGCCCCCAGGTTGCTTGCAACGCATGTTGAGCATCAGGTTTCTCATCTACAAGGAAGACCACCATTTCTCCAGGACCACTTATTATTATTATTATTATTATTATTATTATTATTATTATTATATTGTTATTATTTTCATTAGACATTATTTATCCCTTTAACCAAAGACTTAGTTTCATAATCAAAGAAGACAATGAAATAAAGGCTCTGGGCTTTACTGATCTTATAATGTGTCCCAGGGTTCAGGCGACAATGGAATATACAGCCTGTCCTCTGCATCAAAACACCTGATTTATATAGATATCTGTATCTGGGGATGGGGAATTATAGTTGTCTCCTAAAGAGTAGATGTGGATGGAGGTAGTAAGGAGCCATCTATCCCAGGCTTGGAAAATAGTAAATTCTGTCAGACTAGTGATGTTCAGAAAGTGATATACTGACCAGCAATTAAATACGTATAGAAACTGAGGAACATTTTTTTATTTGAATTCTTTTTTACTTGAATAACAATGATATACCCAGTCCAAAGTTGTTCATGATTGAGTTTCAGTCATATAATGTTCCAACACCCGTCCCCTTCACCAGTGTATATTTCCCACCACCAATGTCCCCAGTTTCTCCCTTCCCCCAGCCTGTCTCTATGGCAGGCACTTCCCCCCCTCCCTCTCTCTCCCTCTCTCACTCATTCCCTTCCCCCTTCTCTCCCTCCCTCGCCCGTTTCGGGCCTTGTAGTTTCCAATAAAGATAATGAAAGGTTATCAGGTATATCCCTTTACCTATTTTCAACACTCAGTTTCTGGCACACCACTTTTTAAAACCCATAAGTAAAGTGCTCCTATACAAAGCCAACACTAAAAATCACTCAACCAGCCCTTGTTCCAGTGCCCATGTCCTGTTCTTGCTGCTAGGACCACCCAGTGGCCCAGATCCATTACTAGCCTTCCCAGACCTGGTCCATCCTGCTTCCAGCTGTTAGTATACTAGGGATAATCCCCAATATGGGGGTCACATGACATCCCTAAAGAACCCCCTACCCGGAACAAGCGGTAATATTTCACAAAGTTCCAGCTGAGAGTTCACCTCAGTGCTTGGTGTATTCCAACAGGCACCATCTCCCCAGCATTGCTATGGAAACCGATCTGTTATTCTCTGCTGTGTCATTTGTTTGCTGGCTTAGCAGCAATAGTGGCGCGGTGGATGAGGGATTAAACTCTTCGTGGGGGTTTATAAGCCCACGGGTGCTGCAGGATCCAGAGCAAGTCTCTGAGACTGTGGCCCAATGATGAGTCGGCGTGGTCACAGCCTACGTCCTAGGGAGCACTGCAGAGACCGACTGCCAGAACCACCCTCAGGGGCACCCTTGCACTCCAGAGTCTCCAGCCGTGGACCAGTCAGATCGCCCACCATCGCCCAGGCACAAGGCAGGTGATGGGGGATGGGACTCTGGTTAAAGCAGGGGCTGAGGGGCTCTGAGAGCTGTCACAGGCTCCCTCTACCCCCTGTCTGCCCAGACTGCCACTTGAGAACCACGAAGCCAGCTGCTTTCTGGTGCCCTCCCTAGCCAGTCGTTCCCTGTCTCGGGGATCATTAGGTGTCTTTCACTTTCTTTACTTCCGAGTATTCATTGGCGGGAGCCGGAGAGGTAACACCATGGGTAGGGTGCTTGCCTTGCACATGGCTGACCCTGGTTTGATCCCCGGCCTCCCAGAGGGTCCCCCAAGAACCGCCAGAAGTAACCCCTGAGCATCGCCAGGTGTGGCCCCCCCCCCAACAAAACCCAACACAACCCAAACCAACCGAGGATTCATCTGGAGTCAGAGGAGCTCCCCTGTTTATTAGATGCACAAACTTGGGCAAATAACTTCATCTCTCTGGAGCCGCTCATTTACCTTCTCATTGGCAAAACAGGGAAATGATATTTGTTTTCCCAACCTTGAGCAAATAGTGAAAAAAAAAATCGAATGAAAACACTCAGGAAACCATGCTTTGTTATCTAGAGACTCTACAAATGCAACAAGTGCAAGTACTCTGAGCAGTGATAAACCTACCAAGAGTCTTGAGGGGTAAATCAAGTGCTCAGAGGCCTCTCAGAAAAACACAACTGAGGAAATAGCTAAACTTCCAGAAGAGCTTATGGGGGCCTGGGAAACAATCCATCTGAAAATCTCTATCTAAAAGATAACAACCTGCAGAGATCGGGGGTATTTCTGAGTTCTAAGAGCATCACTCAGTGTCTTATCTTCTACAGAGAATGTTTTTCCACTACTCAGATTTTCTTCAATGATCATGTATTCCTTTCATAAAGATTTAAAAAACAAAAACACACTATTGGTGGCTGGAGAGATAGTACACCTCGTAGGGCACTTGCCTTATACAGGACTCACCTGGGCTCAATCCCTGTCATCCCACACGGCCTTCTGAGCACTGTCCCTAGAGCAGAGCCAGGAATCAACCCCAAGCATCGCCAGGTGTGGCCCCCAAGCAAGCAAACAAGTAAAAAATAAAAATAAAAACACGGTTGAAAATGATGGTCTGATATACGCAATTGTATTTGTGTGTGTGTGTTTTTTTTTTCCTTCCCCAAAACTCATTCTTCCTCCAATGCCTTCAAATATGTTCACACAAAGATGAGGCCCTCGCTGGACAGGCAAGTACCCAGCTTTGCTGGGCTGGAGGGTGGGACTGGCCCTGTCCATGACTGCCTGGTCTGGTCACTTCGTCAGGGCTTCTTAGCTCCCACAGCTCCCAGAGCCGCTCCAGACCCACCGGGAAGCGGGAAGTTCAGGGAGGAGAGCACTGGCCTGCTTCGGGGCCGCGCCCTCCGAACGTGATCAAAGGAAAGACATTTGGGTTTCCAGCTCAGGGCTCCTTGCCTCGCTGAGTTGGCCTCCAGGGAGGAACCCCAGAGAGGGAGGCCTCAAAGGGTGGAGGGAGGGCCAGGCCTTCGGGACCGTCCATTCCCAGCAGACGCGGTTCCCCACCTGCCTGGTGTTGGGGTGAGGGTGGTAGACTTTAGCCTGTCGGAAAGGCTGTGCGTGAGTCACCACTAACAGAGGTCGGGAGGAATCCGCTCTCCCTGCGCGCCACGATCCCCACAGCTCAGGGAAGTGCAAGAGCAGCACCTCAGGAATGAGGCTTTCCCCTGGACTCTGCCAAACCGGTTCAGGCTGAACCCGGTTCTCGGTTCCCCGGAGGACAGAGCACCAGAGCTGAGAATGCAAGCAGGAACGTCGACCCAGACCAGACAGTGCTCCCCTCCAAAGCCTCTGCCTTCATTGGGCAAGCGGTCATCATTCTAGAACATTCTCAGAAAGTACAGTGAGGGAGGGGCCCACCCCCCTTTTTGCTTTTCCAACTGCAAAACTTGAAAACAATGTAGTTAAGCCGAATATTCAAATATCAATTCCTACCCCCTCCCCACAGCACTTGAAAGTTATCTTCTGAAATACACGCTGGGCTATTTTTACAGAGATTTTATGTGGAACTAGGTAACATGCTCTCTCTGAACAATGACTAGTTTGCATTTTTCAGGAGCTCCTCGTCTCTTCATAGCCAACATGTCCTGAACTCTTCCTACCTTCCAGGAACTCTGCTATCTCTAAACTCATTTCCCACTTACGAGCTCTCTAAAACGGGGGTTGGAGTGTTCCAGATCCCCTAGTTTACAGCCTCAAGTGAGATCCAGGTTCACTTGAAATCGAGTGGTAGAGCCAGACTTGAACTAAGGTGTAGCTGATGCTGGGTTCTAAGTTTCTCACTCCTGGGGCTGCAGTCTCTGTGCTGTTAGTGACCTTGGGCTACCATTCTCCTCTCCGGATCCTGGATTCTGCAACAAAATGTGGGGGTCCGATACTCCTACTGGGTACATGAGACACTGCAAACTTCTGTGAGCCGGGACAGAAAGGGAGAATGCTCGGCTGGGCTGCAGTGAGGTGTGAGGTCTCTCCACACCTAAGGAGAGGGCTCTGGGTGCCCCCCGCTTTTTTTTTTTTGCTTTACACCCAGAGATGCACAGGGGTTATTCCTGGCTCTGCACTCAGTAATTACTCCTGGTGTTGCTCAGGGGGACCATATGGAATGCGGGGAATCGAACCCAGGTCGGCCGCATGCAAGGCAAACCCCCTACCCGCTGTGCTATCGCTCCAGCCCCTCTGGGTGCCTTAAGGCCAAGGTCAGGCTTGCACCAGGCAGGCCTCTTATGGCAAATTTCCCGGAGGCCTTCTGGCCCCAGACCACCCCCACCTTGTCTGTTCTCCAGCCGAACTAAACTGCCTGCCTCATCGACACTCTTCCTCCCCCCCTTGCCAGTGCCCCCCCTCCTCCCCATCCTTTTGCCCTCCAGGAGCATGCTGCTGAGCCCACCGCTTTCCGAGTAGGTGACCACACACAGAACAACTTCCAGTGATCACTCAAATCCCCTGGTGACATGCAGTGAGGGGACAGAATCTCAGAATCTTCCTTTTCCCTTTTTTTTTCTTTTTGGGTCACACCTGGCTATGCACAGGGGTTACTCCTGGCTTTGCACTGAGGAATTACTCCTGGAAGTGCTCAGGGGACCATATGGGATGCTGGGAATCGAACCCAGGTCAGCTGCATGTAAGGCAAACACCCTCCCCGCTGTGCTATTGCTCCAGCCCCCAGAATCTTCCTTTAAGAGGTGACCAGGGGGCTGGAGAGATAGCGCAGTGGGTAAGGCATTTTGCTTTGTACAAGGCCGACCCAGTTTTGATTCCAGCATCCCAGATGCCCGGGCCCTCCCCTCCCACCCCCTGCCGCTAGCACTGCCAGGAGTGATTCCTGAGTGCAGCACCAGGAGTAACACCTCCCCCACCCCACCCCTGCCAGGTGTGATCTGAAAACAAAACACAAAAACAAAAACAAAAGCCTGATCCTGAGCACTTGACTCCTGGCCTCGATGATCCGCTCTGCTCCTCCTTCTGACTCTCACAGTCGCAGAGGCCAAGAAGGTTGCCAGGAGCCTGGAAACGCCACGTTGCTGTGGTAACGGCAGCCGAGGTTTGGGATGCTTCCTCCCTGATGGGCTGGTCTGGGAGTGCCATACCGGGATGCTGGGGGCATCTTTCTGGACGAACCACCCAACTCAAGGGAAACCCGCCCAACGGGTGGCTCCTGGAACACCCTCGTGGGCCACTGTCTGCTGCCGTCGGCTGGCGAGGAGGCCAGGCCCTGGCTCGCTGTACCCGGCTCACTCGGGGGTTGTTATGGTTTTTGACGGGCTCAGCTCACAACGCAAGCCTTCCCCCCACCACCACCCCCCCGCCTCCAGCCCCCCAAATTACCACTTCTCTTGTTTGACACTGCCAACCGGGATCTGCCCGCGTGGACCCTGGCAATTAGCACAGCACCCGCGTTTGTGGGTGAATTAAGAGCCACTGATTAGGCTAATTCCACGCCGTTTCTTAGGCAGCGAGTGTCAGGCCTGCTGGTGGCTTTTCCGAAATGCTGCCCAGAGGGTGGGTGGAGTTGGAAATGGAGGCAAAGGGCCGGGTGCACCCCACTGGGAACCGGAGCAGCCCAGGGATGTGACTGAGGACCACGCTGCTGAACTGAGGTGGTGCCTCTCTCCTCGCCCGTCCTGCCTGGACACAGGAGTGTTTTTCTTTGATCTCCCCTCTGAACCTCCCCTGTTGGAAGAGCCCAGAGGGGCCCTCCCGGGTGCTGACATTTATAGGATTTTACAGGTCCCTGGGCCTCGGACGCCTCATCCCTATTCCCCTCCCCCCAGCAAGGGCCCACTGAGAGCTCCATGCGTCTTCCCATCTCCTGCCAATCTGCTTGGACTCAGCGCAGAGGGGTTGTGGCCATGAGAAGCTGGCTTAGAACACGAACCCACGGACACCGGGAGCTTCCAGATCCGATGCAAGGAATTGTGCAGGTAGTGAGGCCTGGCTGGATCAGATACCCAAGCTTCCCTCACTCAAGCCCTCACTTGCTTGCAAACAGGGGCTGGAGGAGATCTTTCCGGTCACTCATGAAGTATTTATGGAGCTGGGCAGATGCCATTAGGGATGTAGAGTGATCTGCATTCAAAGACTCTTCTAAGGGAGCAGCAGAAACTTTCTGGTGGAAAAAGGAAAAGCGAGGGGAGACGGGGGAGAGGACACTGGCAGGAGGAAGTACCAAGGCAGAGTTTCTCTGGAAGGTGCATGAATGGAGCTTGTGGAGTTAATGGAAGAGTTTGGCTTGGTGAGGGGAAAAAAGGAAGTGCGAAAAAAAAAAGAGAAGAAGAAGGAAAATAAATTTGGGATGAAGGGGGGGGGGTTGGTGGTGAAGTATGCGCATTACTGCAGATGACTCAGAAAAATCATAGCCCCGAAATGCCTGACTCAGGAATTCTGGACTCTGTTCAGCAGCCACTTGGAGTCCGAAAGACATGAAAGTTCAGAGGATCCGAGCCGCGCTTCAGAGGGAGAGTCTGGAGAATGACGGCCTGCACCTCGACGTCGTGCTGTCAGGCACGACACAGCCCCGTGTGTGGAGCGTGAGACCAGGTGACACACTCCCCTCAACACTTCCTGTCTGTGTGAGGCGACTGCAGGCAGCCTCAGGGGACTCAGTCTGAAGGAAGAGGTGAGGCCCGGCCTCAAGGGCGTTCGGAGCTGTGGGGCTGCAGGCGAGGCCGGGGCGGAGACCAGGGCTGGCCTCTGCGCAGCTGGAGGTGTGGAGGGGCGAGTGGAGAGGACAGCCTGAGCAGGGGGGACAGGGGGGGGGGTGGTGGGAGCCATTTTCCAGGGCTGGCTGGTGGGATTCTTGGATTCATAAATTTGGCGAATGAACCTAGACGCAAACCTGAGGGCACAGTCCGAGACACTCCCCTCGTGGCTGAGTTCAGGAAGCCATCTGGGAAGCGGAGAGAGCGTGAGAGAAGAGCAGCGACACCAGGAAGCCTGGGTGACACTAGTGTGTGTGTGTGTGGGGGGCGGCCACAGGCGGCTCAGGTGAAGCGGGGAGGAGAGAGATGGTCACTTTCTCTCGATCCGCCTCTGCCACCGGGGACCCAGGGCTACTGGGTTCTTGTCTCGCCTCGCAGAAAGGAATTTCAGGGCAGTGAAGTGACAGCTTTTATTTGGAGATCTTTTGAAGGGAAGAAGGGAGAGAAAGTGGGAGAGAGTGGAGAGTAACGGGATCAGGAGAGGACCCGGGCTTCTCCAAGGGTGGACAGAGCCCCTACACACATCCCAGCAGTAGACATGAAAGCACGAAAGTCCACATCTCAAGAGGGGGCATGTGGGCTGCACATGTGCTCAGGCAGGGTTATTCCTTCCCAGGAGATTTACTGCCATAGCCTTGGGAGGTGCGGGGGGGGGGGGGGGAGGGGGGAGGGACTTCGTCCTGACTTCTCTGGGACTCTTTCTGCCCTGGAATGCATCAGGCTGACTCTGTGGGCAGGGAGGGAGCTGTAGGTCCATCCGCCCACTGTGCTGGTTTTACTTCCTGCAGGTACCACCCAGACCCCGAATCCCAAGGAACAAGGGTTCTTGAGTGGAAGGCAGGAGCAACCCGTGCCGGGGGTTCTCCCTGCTCAGAGCCCACAGGGTCCTCCGCCCCGCCCCCGCCCAGCTCTGAGAGCTCAGGAACCCCAGTTCACCAATCACGGAGCTCAAGCCAGTTCAGACCCTCGCCTCGCCTTCACGGGCTCAGCGTGGGTCCTTGGGCCGCGAGAAAGTCTACACCCACCCCTCCTTCGCTGAGTTACAGCACTCAGAAGGGAAGCGGCGGTGCAAAACTCCACTGCTGCCCCAGATGGAAAGGTCCTGCCCAAGCAGAAGAGGGCAAGGACCAGGACCCGAGATGAGAGATGACTCTGGATAAATCTCCCACGAACTCCAGGGAGCTCAACCCTACCTAGACTGTGAGACAGACTCCCGGTGGAGACAAAGACGCCGCTGCTTCCCTTTCGGTACCTAGCACAGAGCCCCCTGTTTGCGGGCATCTCAGGGAACAGCGTCCTCCGGGGCCAAAGGCTGGAAAGGCAACAGGTCTGGAGACAAAGCAAGACACAGGTGAAGAATGGGAAGCAGCCTCCTCCCGGCAGTTCTCCACTGTTCTGGGATGCAGGCCAAGTCCAGCTACTCGCTTGGGGTGGGAAGAGAGATGATGCATTCAAAGGGACATTTTCATCTGAAAGAGGTTTCTGATTCCGCTGCCAGTGTTCTAGCCTGCAGCTTCCAAGGGAGAGGAGCTTGGAGAGAGGCTGGCGGAGGGGGTCATGCTGAGGTCAGCCTCCAGCCCAGGGCCATTAAGAGATGGAGGGAGAAGCTTCTGGGGAAAGAGTTTTCTTTCAAAGTTGAGTCTACGGATTTTTTTTTCTTTTTTTTTAGAGAGCAAACAACTCTTCAAGATTACCCAATCCGACTGCTGGATGTTTTTGAAGCTGGGGAGCTGGTTACCCAATACATCCGGGTCACAATCAGGCTACAGAGGCCATAAGGGCTCTTTGCAGAGTACTTTTCCTCAGCAGGGTCCCATGTGGGTTAAGAAAGAGCCTCTCTGAGATAAGGGCCAGGAGAATCGCTCCAAGGCTCGGAAGCCTCACAAGCTGGAGGAGAAGGCAGCTGGGATGGAGAAGGGACCACTAAGTCAGTGGTGGTTGGAGGGCTCGCTCGGGATGGGAGATGCATGCTGAAAGTAGACTATGGACCAAACATGATGGCTGCTTAGTACTGTATTAGCAAACCATAACAAACAAAAGGAGAGAGAGGGAGTAAGAGGGAATGTGCCTGCTACAGGGGGGTGGGGGTGGGGAGGAGGATGGGGTAGGGCTGGTGGGAGGGATACTGGGAACATTGGTGGTAGAGAATAGGCACTGGTAGAGGGATGTGTACTCGATCATTGCATCACTGAAACGTAATCATGAATGCTTGTTAAGTCTGTAACTGTACCTCACGGTGATTCATTTGAAAAAAAAAAAAAAGAGCCTCTTCCGTCCCCACCCGCTGCCCCCACTGGGCCAGAGCGCGCCAGAGTACAGCAGGCAGGGTGCTTGCCTTGCACACTGCTGGCCCGGGTTTGATCCCTGAGATTCCGTATGGTCCCCTGAGTCTACCAGGAATAAGCCCTGAGTGTCTGCGGGTGTGGCCTCAAGCAAGAACAACCCAGCAAAAAAAAAAAAAAAAAAAAGAGCGCCTACAGGTGGAGGTGAAAGGAGCACAGGGGTGACAAGGGCTTAAAGAAAGCACCAGGGTTGACTGTGGCACCTACAGCTGCTGTCTGAGGTGGTACAGACTTGCCTGAGCTGAAACAGCTGAAGAAAGGTGGAGCCGTCACTCCAGTGCCTGGCTCCAAAGACCCCCAGACTCGGAGGACAGGATGCAAACAGGACAGACACGTCTAAGGGGCAGAGGAAGGATCCCTTAGAGGGACACTTCCCAGGAGAGCCCTTCCTTGGCCTCACCTGTGCTGAAAGGCAAGAAGGAAACAAGGTCCTGGGTGACTTAGGGGCCCTGGAGGCAGGGAGGACCTTAAATGACCAGTTATCGAGCGGTGGGAGGAGACACAAATTCTCAAGTAAGAATGGAGTTGAGGAACAACACAGGAAAGGCCTGTCGGGGGTGTGGCCGAGCCCTCGCCCCTCTGTGCTGGGGCCCTGCATGGGCAGAGAGCTGCTGAGTCAGCGCACAGATAACATCCCGGTCCTGAGGCAGGCCAGCTGGGCGGCAGCTCTGGTCCTTGCAGAGCGAGGGCCTGCCCCCCCCCCCGGAGTTGGGGTGGGGGGAGAATCCTGCACCCCTACCCTTCTTTCTGTAGGGGGAACAGGACGTGACTGACAGGTCCAGAAATGCTGACACAGCGAGGGACAGAGCTTTCGGCCCCCACCGGCTTCTCCATGGCAACGAGTTGACAGAAAACTGCACAGGAGCCGGAGCAGCCGTTTTAAAATAAAAGACACAAAACACTCTGTCGCAGATCGTGCAGAGCAATAGCTCCTGCCGCTCCGCGCCTGAGGAGGAGGCAGGCAGGCAGGTCCCCGAGAAGAAGCCCTTCGGCCTTGCCACTTGCCTGCTTCCCCGCCGAGGGCCCAGGCAGAGTCTTTCTGGCTTTGTCCAGCATCACATCGGACAAGGATGGGTAGAGGCTCAGCCAGGAGGGGGGCTACCTGGCCCCACAGCAAACAGGCACCGAAAAGCCGGAGGGGGGGGAAGCAAGGAAACAACCCCCTTCCTCCTGCTGGTCAAACCCTGCTTCCACCCTCCAGGGCTCAGCTGTCTTTGCCTTCATTTCCCCTGGAAGACTTCATTGCTCACACCTGCCGTTACGAATTCAAAGCTCTCTGTTTACTTTTCAAATACAAAACTTTCCATTCTACTGGGGCTCACAGAAGCAGACAGACATTTGGCTTTGCATTATACCTCTGCTTACTTATTCTGATCGCCTTCCCCCCCCCCCCGCCCAGTGGAGAACTGGGTCTGGGATAATAAAGCCTCCATAAAGTATTTTCTGAATTGAATCAACAGCATGAGAAAACAGTTTACTTTGAGGAGCTGAAGACCTGCCCCCACCCCATCCCACCCCACCCGACCCCCATAGATACTCACTCCCCTCCAAAGTCTGGGGGGCTTGTGACCAGGAAGGCTGAGCCACCTTTGTCCCAGGATGCAATCCTTCCTGTTGGATGCTCCCCTACCCCCCATGCCACCACCACCACTATCACCAGATTTCTGCTTTCTAGTTTTCCGGGCACCACGATGCCCCCAGCAAGAAAGGCTGAGAGCCTGGCTCCTGCATGGCTTCCTGTCCGTGGGAAGGGAAGCAAGTCATTTCATCTACTCTACCCTTGCGTGCAGAGCGGGAACAGTCCATTTGTCTATCTACATCCGCCTCCCTCCTGAAGCTGGTGCGAGGAACAGAAAACATAAAGCACGAAGATGCTCCGAAAGCTGCAGAGCAGTATTCGTGCCAAGGTAAGGTGGAAAACGGCTTCCAGATCTTCTTACCGAAAGAGGTAGCTGTGACCTGGACTCAGCTCGCAGGTGACCTGCTTACGATCACCGGGGGAGACCCTGACAGAGCAGGGTCCCGGACCCCTGGCTCTCGGCCCAAAGCACTTTTCCCTACCTTATGCTGCCTCAGAGGCACCACCTTGGCACTTTTCAACTCTGGCAAAAGGGATCCCATATTCCATTACCATGCAAAGCACTAGTGGACCACCTGTGGAGGATAAATCTCTGGAATGGAACTGAATCCAACTTCTAGGCAGGATCCCCTGAAACACTGTAGGCCAGGAATGAACTCTTCTCCCCTCACCCAGTCTATCCTCCCAGGCTTTCCATCAGGGCTCTCTAACCCGTGCCAGCACGGCTGTCCTGGGAGCTGAACAATCTTGCTGTGGCATAGCCTGGGTCTTTCGACTTCACCTCAGAAACAAGAATTATGGATGCAACACTGCAAACAGTAAAGAACAGATTGGGAACAAGCTGGACAGGCTGCAGAAGAAAGCTGGCCCGGCCTGGAACAGGCTTCAATGGAAAACCACAAAGGCTACTTGAGGGCTTGACCTGGGAAGCAGGGATAAGATTCCTGGGCTGGAAGCCGGGATAAATGGGTCACAGAAAGATAGCAGGAAGGCCTGGGCCCCACGCTCAGATTTAACACCTTCCAGCCTCACACCCCAGAGACATCATTGAGTTCACTTCTTGCCATTATGTAAGGGGTCAAAAACCTTCTACCACGGCCAAATTATCTGCAAATCAGCCCCCACCCCTGCCTCGCCACCCTTCACTTATGCAACCTCATTGGGCTCACGACCCTCAGTTGAAGAAGTGGCTGCCCAGACATTGTTCTCCAGGCTGTTTCTTTATTATAGGTATGGTTAGCGTTTCTGATGAGACAGCCCTCATCCAATCAGCTGGGACCTTAGAGCAAACACAGGTTTTCTGAAGGAATTCTACCTCAAGGTCGCAACCTAGAAACCCTGCCGGTTTTCAGACTTCAGACTCAGGATTACAACATCAACTCTTACCTGAATTCCACCCTGCTGCCTCCCCGGAAGGATCTCAGATCTACTAGTCTCCACAGCGGGGGGAGGGGGTGTTGGCGTGGGGGGAATAATTCTTTAAAATGAATCTAGATAGACAGAAGGATGGATAGATAGATGGATGGAAGAGCAGACAGGCTGACTGATAGGGCAAGACACATATAGACATCCGGTTGGTTCTGTGTGTCTGGAGAACGCATGTGGAGGGGCTACTTTCATTTAGCTTACCTCAAAGAATCTGGCAAAGGGCCTGGAGTGGTGGGGTTTGTTCTTCTGATATTTATGAATGGAGAAACCATGGCTTGGAGTGTCAAGTCACTAGCTGAGAGAGGCCCAAGGCCCACAGCCCCAGACAGACTCACAACAGGTCAAGGAAGAAGAATTCCTCCGAAGAATGCTGGGAAAGAATTCTTGCCTGATCAGACCAAACAGAGCTGCTGACTTCTCTGGTTTTAATTCTTCATGGGGAGGCCAAAAGGAGGTAGGGGAGAAGTAGGTTTGTTCATTCACGGAGAACAGCCTGTTTATGCCCGTCTTTGGGAACCTCTGTGAGCTGTATCTGAACTTCACATGTGGGTCTGCAAAATCACTTTAAAGTCTGATCACTTTTAAACTGGATCCTGGGGCTGGAGTGATAGCACAGCGGGTAGGACGTTTGCCTTGCACGCGGCTAACCTGGGTTCGATTCCCAGCATCTCATATGGTCCCCTGAGCACCACCAGGAGTAATTCCTGAGTGTGGAGCCAGGAGTAATCCCTGTGCATTGCCAGGTGTGACCCCAAAATAATAAATAAATAAATAAATAAACCGGATCCCTGAGTGTTGAGAAGATGAAGGCTTCACTCCCTCACGAGTGGGCTTCCACCTTAAGGCAAATCCAGGCCAGAGATGGCTTTCATTTGGCTCTCGCCAGGACCTGGGGGGGTGGAGGGGGGGCTGTCCTCTGTGCTCAAACTCCAAGTTCTAAAAGGGCTGGGCTCCCTGAGGTGGGTGACTGGACTGGCAGCCTCCTTACTACCTCCTCAAGCTGTCCTCTTCCCACCCAAATGAGGCAGGGGTGGGGGACACCCTTTCCCTGAAGGATGTTAGCCCAAGGTTGGCTGAACTCTTTCCTCCGTTCCCATCAGGGCCGCTGAGAGAGGGCAGGATTTGCGGGAGGAGGTTGACTAAATGCTTAGGGGCACCCTAAAGGAAATAATCACCAGCATGCAGGGCTGCCAAGAGGAGGGCTCTGACTCTGTAATAAGCCTCTCTCCCAAGGGCTGGGACATCCATCTGCACCAGCCTTTGTTCAGCTTCCTGTCATCTGAACTCTGGCAATTCCCACGCCATTGCTTACTTGCTTATTGGTGCAAGGCTGGCCTCCCAGGGCAGTCCTTCCCTCAAATTTAGGCAGACATCATCATCCCATTGATTGTCAAATTTTTCGAGTGGTCTCAGTAATGTCTCCATTCGTCCTAGCCCTGAGATTTTAGAAGCCTCTCTTTACTCGTCCTTCCCAAGGATGCCGCATTGGAGGCTCTTTCAGGGTCAGGGGAATGAGACCCATCATTGTTACTGGTTTTGCCATATGAATACACCACGGAGAGTTTGCGAGGCTCTCCCGTGTGGGCAGGAAGCTCTCGGTAGCCTGCTGGTTCTCCCAGAGGGAGACCTAGGCTATAAGATGTCTCTTGGTTCTGGGAGCTTGCTTTTTAGTCTCTGGATGTTGGCCATTGATGGGATTACAGGGCACCGGGGGAGGCAGTCCCTGGGTGTGACCGCCTAGCTACTGGAAAATGGGAAATCTGTGCGGAAGAGGCCCAGTCCTGATCTGAGCAGACTTGGAGGTCCCACACACCTGGGGGTCCCACACACCTGGGTTCTTCTGCCGGTACCTTCATGTGAGGTGTGTTCAAACATGTGGAGAGGGGCCTTGAGCATGGCTGTGGCTAAAGCTCCGGAGGTCTTAGGCTGTGGGAGCTCTGCTTGGGGCGGGAAGGGAAGCTGGAGCCCATCCCCTCCGAGGGGCCCTGGGGAAGACAGCCAGGTGCGTGGGCCAGAGACTCTCTGCATCTTTTATGTCTAGGCAGACATAAAAAAATTAATACTGTCCAGCATGCTGGAAAAATGGAGAAGTCGTTGTCCAGCCTAAAGACTGGTTCCTGCTACCCTGGGCCTTACCAGGACCCCTACAGTGTCCACAGTTCTGATATGCTGATAGGGAAAACTCATCCTATAGAGTCCGGGTCCCATTCATGGCCTAAGGCAAGAGATCCAGAACTAACCTTGCACCGGCCAAACCCCCTTCATTTTGAGATTCTGGTCTGGGGTCTACTCCACCCAGCTGCTGTTCTAGAAGTGTCTCACTCATGGAGCTGTCTGTACTCGGGATTGAGTGAGACACAGAAAGCGGAGCTACCGTCCACACTCAGAGCTACTAGCCACTCAGAGGGCTACCATTCATGTCCCGTGGAGATTTAGTCAAGCTTCTACTCTACAGGAGTTCCAGTGGTCTTGTCTATAAAACAAAAGAGCAAAGAAACAATTCCTATTGGGGTGGTTATGAGGGGAAAAAAAAAAAGAGTATGAGATTGCATAACCAAGAAACAGCACACACTTACTAAGCACCAATAATGCGCCCAGCTCTGTATGCATCTCATTTATATTTCACAAAGAGCCCATGGGGTAGATACCGCCACTTGACAGAGAAGCAAAGGCAAACTCTGAGAGGTTAATGCTTCTTCACTGCCTAAAACTAGTCACTTCTGTGCAGAGCTGAGCAAGAAACTACTCTCTGGCTTGAGCCTGGAACCCACTGCCATACCCACTGTCTCTCTTTAAAGGGCACAACCAGCCCCCCAGTGCTTCCAAAGGGACCCCACCTGGAAGGCCTGTCCCCAGCAGCCCGGCTCTCTCCACAAAGCTTGTCTCAGCTCCTGTTTCCATGTATTCTCAGCAAGGAAAGCCAACTGGGTGGACGGGACTGACCAAGGACCCAGGGGCCCTTTTGCCAGGTATCTAATTGGAGTATTCTCCAGGTTTTCAGATCCCAAGGGGAGGAGGCGGGACCACCATGGTGTTAATTCAGGGGATAGAGGGTAGGGCTGCTCCTTGCAGCGTCTGTCTTGAGTCACCGAGTCTGGGAGGCCGCAGCTGCTGTTGTCTGGGAGATGGGGAGAGATGGGCCCTTGGCAGCAATGGGCCCAGTAGGTGACTCAGCACCAGCTGGCTCTGGCCCTCTGCCCCAGCGGGACAGAAACTCCTGGTCTGGAAGTCAGGTCTGGTCCTTAGAGCTGCTCTGCTGGAGGCCTGTATCCCGGGCTGAATTCTGTGGCATCCCGGGAAGAGGTGAGTCTCTTCCTTGTGTCCTTGGCTCTCATTACCCAGCCCAGGGGGCTCTGATCCAGGTGCTGTTTCCACTCCCCAATTTGGTGTCCTAGAGTATACGCTCATCCCCACTTAACTGACAAGAACACAAGATATCGATAATCACCAAGAGCTTTCTATGGGGTAGACGCCACACTATGTATTTTATCTTTCTGGAAAAAAATCATGGTAAAATATACATGATACAAAGCTAACCACTTTACTGGTTGTTCAGTGTTTAGTGTGTTGGCATAGGATCAGCCCACACCTTTGTGTAACCACCACCACCACCTGCCTCCTGTCCTCCACCTTATAGAACTCAAACTTGCCCCCACTAACCAGTACCTTCCTGTCCCCCCTTCCCATGAACCTCTAAGAATATGATTAGGTGAGCTTCCTCAGGAGTGGAACCAGACAGCTGCCCATTGGGGACTGACTGCTCTTCACTTAACATTCTCCATGGTTCACCCACATGGGGTCATGGATTCAAATTTCCTCTTTGAGGCAGAATGATAGTCCATGAGATACATTTTCTGACTTAACCCTCCTACTGGGCCTATCTGGGCTGGAGCGATAGCACAGCAGTAGGGTGTTTGCCTTGCACACGGCCAACCCGGGTTCGATTCCTCTGCCCCTCTCGGAGAGTTCAGCAAGCTACCAAGAGTATTTTGCCCGCACGGTAGAGCCTGGCAAGCTACCTGTGGCGTATTCGATATGCCAAAAACAGTAACAACAACTCTCAAAATGAAGACGTTATTGGTGCCGGCTAGAGCAAATCAATGAGCAATGGGATGACAGTGACACAATGATACTGGGTCTATCTGATAAATACATTATTTTTATCAACTTCACAGAAAGGAAACTGATCTACGGCACTGGATCACTTAGCTCGTTCTGAGCAGGGTGGGATTTCAGCCCAGGCAGAATTGCTCCAGAATCTCTCTGCTATCCCTTCCCTAGAACCCCCTTATCCACACCCTCAGTCACCCTGGACAGCCATGGATCCTCTGTGTCCTAATCTCCGCCAAAGGCAGCGGTTGTTCTAGAAGAACGAGCTAAATGCTCTTCCACCTCCAGTCTTCCCCCAGGCATGGCCCACACCCAGCTCCTCTCCTCTCTGTCTTTTCTCCCCTTCCCTAGTTTCCTCTTGCAATAAAGCTCTCACCACCCTTGAACCTGCTCATCCGTAGACTGCCAGCGCCTGCTCTGGCCCATGTGCTGAAAGGCAAACCTCCTCCTCATTCTTGAGGGCCCAGCGCAAACATCATTGCCGTCCCTGAGATGTCCAAGCCGTCTGCAGAGCAAAAGCACAGTGGAACAGCACAAGGGAATCTGAACCTTCAGTCTGCACCCATTTCCCTCACCATGGCAGTGTGGCCAACGTGTCTGAGTCTGAGGACTCCTTTATACTATCGAAGGTTTTCTGGGCCTTTCCATACACGCCAACCCAAACCACACTCATATGCCGAAGGCAAATGCCCGAAGGCAACAGACACAAAGAGCATGAGAACGGGACTTCAGCAGGAGCTTGCCACTGGAGCAGGGATGGGGGCTGGGGGGTAAGTTAGGGCAGGGAGCACCAAGATGATGGTGGAGGGGGCATAGTGCCCGAGGAGGGAAGTGAGTCATGGTGAAGGGATTGATGTTGGAATAGTGCACGCCTAAAACTTAGTCAAGAAAATCTTTGTAACTGTATAATTCTTGGTGATTTTATTTTATTTTATTTTTGCTTTTGGGGTCACACCTAGCGATGCTCAGGGGTTACTCCTAGCTCTGTGCTCAGGAATTACTCCTGTCAGTGCTTGGGGGACCATATGGGATGTGGATTGAACCCAGGTCAGCTAGATGCAGGGCAAACGCCCTACCCGCTGTGCTATAGCTCTGACCCCATTCATAATGATTTGATTAAAAGAAAAATGAAAAAAAACACACTCAGTGACAAAAAAGTCACCACAAGCACAGTGAACTCTTCTTCTGATTTTCTGTTTTGAGGCCACGTCCAGCGGTGTCCAGGGATCCTGTCTGGCGGTGCTGATGAAGGAGGGGAATCTTGGAACTTGGGATTAAACTGGGGTCAGCAGCTTGCCAGGCAAGTGCCTTCCCTCTGTGCCATTTCTCCCACAAGACAGTAGATCTTTGTCGTTGCTGCTTTTGTTTTGCTTTTTGGCTCAGCGCTGTTCTACCCTTGGTTCTGTGCTCAGGGGTCTCTCCGGGGCTGTGTTTTGTGGGTCCATATAGTACCCGGATTAAATCTGGCCCTCCCACCTGCCAGCACGTGCTCCGGCCTGTTGAGTCTCCCTCTGGTCAGACTTTGTATTTGGTGCAAAGCCTCCAAAATTCAGGCTGGGCAGTAGCGTCACCCTCCCCGCTACCCCCGCAGTGAGGGCCCCGAGTTCAGAATGGATTCCAAAGTCAAATAACTTCAAGTCTTCATCCCTGTTTCTGCTGCTTCCCCTCTGAGTGACTTGGGGGCTGAATCGCTGAATTGCTCCAGGCCGCAGAGTTCTCGTGTGAAAATGAAGGTAAATGCTAGCTCCTAGGGTGCACAGACAAGACCTTACGAGTTCACCGGGCGTGCTGGGTCAAACAGATTGCCTTCTCCGAGATACGTCTGCGTCTTCACCCCGGGGCCTGTGAACGGAATCTTATTTGGGGAAGACAACAGTCTTTGGAGATGTGATTAAGTTCAGGCTCCTGAAATGAGAATATCTTCTGGGATTATCTGCGTGGGCCCTCAGTGTCATCCAAGTGTCCTTTGAAGAGGAAGGTGGAGGGAGAGTTGATCCCTGGAGAGGAGAGGAGGAAGCGGCAATGCGAACGACGTGGATGTGGAGGCAGGGTGGAGAGGCATGGGGTCAGGGAAAGAAATGCCAACGGTCCCTGCTGCTGGAAAGAGCTCAGGTCCTTCCGTAAAGCCCCTGCATTGTACTTGAACACAGGCCCAAGGGATGAGGTCAGCCTTGATGGGGAGGTGAGGGGGAGCTCGTGGCAGGTATCTGTAGAGGAGAGTGCAAAGGTGCCCCCGTGGAGAGTGGCGTTTTGTAGCCACAGGAGAAGGAAGGCTTCTCTGAGCAACACTACGGAAGGGGCAGGGCCCTGCCAGCTCCTTGTTTTTAGATATCTGGTCTCCAGAACTATAAACAATCAGACTGTCAGAGGCGGGTGGATTTGGGCCTCACCTGGAAGTGCTGGGGAACTACTCCAGGTGGTGTGTGTGTGTGTGTGTGTGTGTGTGTGTGTGTGTGTGTGTATGTGTGTGTGTGTGTGTGTGTGTAGGGTGGGGGGAGGGCAAGTGACGCGAGGCTAGAACCTGGCACTCCCTCATACCAGCATATGCTCGAGGCCCTAAGTCATCTCCCTGGCCCTCCAGAACCAGGAGAGAACAAACGTTGTAAGTCAGCCAGGCTGTGGTCTTGGATTCCTGCAGCCTTGGAAAGCAATTCATGATGCTGCTGCCTATAATCTCCCACATCTCACGCCTTGTCTCCTGCTCTCTGTTGGAGCACTGACCAAGAGAGCAAGTTTGGACTGAATGAAACTTTGTCTGATTTGGTGACTCTTAGAACCCACCTAAGGAGCATGGTATCAGGGACATAGAAGATACTCGTCTTTTTAAAAGAGATGGGGCTGGAGAGATAGTAGAGTGGGCAGGGCTTTACCTTGCACAGATTCCCATCCCTGGGATGCCATATGGTCCCCCAAGCCTCACCAGAAGTTATCCCTGAGTACAGAGCCAAAAGTAACCCCTGAGCACAGCTGGGTATGGGCCAAACCCCCAAATAATAATAATAATAATAATAATAATAATAATAATAATGATAATGATGATGATGATAATAGTTACCAGAGGGCAGGAGCTGAATGTGATTTACATCTATATCCTCAGCACCCGAAGTACAGAACACATGCACCATTTGTGCGAGTTATCTCTGTATTCCAAATATTCAGCAACACTCTAAAAAAAGGTGAATCTTTTGGGTTTGGGGCCCACAAGGACGCTTTGAGGCCCCAAAGAGTCCACAAGACCTTTCTAGATGTTGTTTCCAAACTCCCTCTAAACAGAAGTCTCAGAGAGAACCTACGATGGCAGGATCCTGGGGGTGATACTGTTTAATTAAACAGAGACTCAAGTCACCAGCGTCTGGCTCAGCCTGGGCCTCTGGGACCAAGCCGGCAACATTTCATCATTAGGAGGAAAGGAGATGACAAACTCTTTCCTGAAAGAACCCAGCAGGCAGGCAGAATTACTGGATGTGGATAAATAAAACCATTATTTCCAAATACATATCCCAGGCAGTACTAAATGCATTCTCCGTATCACAGGCAATTCTATATTTAGAACTGGCAGTTTGAGTCATATGCTGATTCCTGAAGAGAAAAACGAAAAAATTTAAGGTGGGGGGGGGGGAGAAATCAATTGAAACATGAAAATAAAAATGCAATCTTAGTTCCTCAGAGCAAGCTGTCAAGTGAGGTGAGGGAGAAGTTTCCTGCCCAGAATTCTGGCTGTGAAGGCAGCAGCCAGGCGGGGGGCAGAGGCCTCTGGGGAACCCTCTGGGAGAGCTTCCCTGGGAGGAACTGCAGAGGCAGCAGCGGGCTCCTGCGCTCGGTGATGATGTGGGAACACTGTTTCCAAAGCGCTGTCACACAGCGTCTCCTTGAAACCCGCTCCAGCCTGCGGGCGCCATGAGGGAACCATCTCCCCCATCCCCACACATCGAGGAACTGAGGCCAGAGGGTAAGATGATTTATGTGAGTCATACAGGCAGTGGGCAGAAGGGCAGGGATGCGCACTTTAATCAATTAAAAGGAGAGAGAGAGAGAGAGAGAGAGAGAGAGAGAGAGAGAGAGAGAGAGAGAGAGAAAGGAAGACAGAGACAGCGACAGAGACAGAGAGACAGACAGAAGTTTCTGCATCTGCCTTAGAGGCTGGGGGTGGGCTGGGCTGGGAGGGAAATTGGGGACTTTGGTGGCAGGATACATACTCTTCTGAAGGACGGTTGTTGCAACATTTTATGACTGAAACTCATAAACATCTTTGTAACTGTGTATCTCACAGTGATTCAGTTTTTTTAATTAAAAAAAAAAACCCAAAGAAACTATGGTATACACACACACAGTGGAATACTACTCAGCCATAAGAAAAGATGAAAGTTGCAATTTGCTGCAAAGTGGATGGATCTGGAGAGTATCGTGTTGATTTGAAATCAGAGGGAGAGGAAGAGACTCAGAATTATCTCTCTCGTATGTGGAATATAAAGAAAGTCTGCAGGGGAATATCCAATGTCCAATGGCAACAGAAATAAAGAGCAGGAGAATGGTCTTCACTAGGAAGCCTGACACTGGGGCAGGGGTAAAGGGGGTAAGTTAGGGAAGGGAACGTTAGGACAGTGGGGGAGGGGAAACTGCCTCCCACAGAGGCAGACTTGGGGTGGGCGGAGTGGGAGGGAAACGGGGGACATTGGTGGAGGGTAGTGGGCACTGGTGAAGGAACTGGTATTGGAACAGTATATGCCTGAAACTCAAAACTCAATCATAAACACTATTGTAACTGTAACTCATGGTGATTCCGTTTAAAAATGAGAACCACACTTCTTATTGGAGAGTGATTTCCGATTTAGAGAAACACAGCAACAAGTGTAGAGTCCCCAGCACCCCTCCCCAGTATTCCTTCTTGTCCACAGCTTAGATTCCTATGGTACATTTGTCACATGTACGTGCCACCTGACTCCGCGCCAGGCTGTTTTCACTCGGGGCGCCCCAGAGGGGGGTGGGTGGGAACCCTCCCCGTCCCAAGGGACCCAGTCCTGGCAGCCAACTACCCAACCGCCGCCACACTCCCGGCCGCTTTCTGGTCGCTCCCGACAAGCCTCACGCATGAATGAAGTCCCACAGAACCCAGATAATGTGGAACCTTGTGACCTTGGACTCTGGACTCAACGGGGATCCGGAAGCAGAGATCCTCTGCCTGCTATCCCCCAATCTCCAGTGACCCAGGGATCACACCCATAAACCACATCCTGCCACACCCTACTGGCACCAGATAATCTCCTCATCCGCCACCCTCCAGGTCTCAATGGCTACTCCTCCCAGACGGGAGTATAAAATGAGGCCCCCCACAGCCATGCTACAGGACTCCAAACCAGGCTGTTTTCACTGGGGGCACCCCAGAGGGGGGTGCAGGTGAGAACCCTCCCTGCCCCAAGGGACCCAGCCCCAGCAGCCGACCTCCACTACCCAACTGCCACCACGCTCCAGGCGGCTTTATGAACTGCGTGGCCGCTTTGTGCACATTATAAGACACTTCCTACCCAGTTTCCATTAATTACCACGCCATATTTGATGGAGTTCAGACAGTAGGCAACAAATCATAGAGAGTAATATATATGTCTCTCTGTGTGTGTATATATATATATATATATATATATATATATATATAGTGATCATTTGACATACACACACACACACACACACACACACACACACACACCCCTCTTAGAGAGCCCGGCTAGCTACCGAGAGTATCCTGCCCGCACGGGCAGAGCCTGGCAAGCTACCGTGGCATATTCGATATGCCAAAAACAGTAGCGATAGGATCTCATTTTCCTGACCCTGAAAGAGCCTCCAATCATTGGGAAAGACGAGTAAGAAGAGGCTGCTAAAATCTCAGGGCTGGGAGGAATAGAGATGCTACTGGTGCCTGGACAAAGATGACCTTGATTCAGTGATACATTTGTCACAAGGCAGCCTGGAAATTGTACTTTTAGTAAATGCTACACACTCTGTTTAGGTTTCATAAAGTCTTCCCTTTTTCTTCTCTAGGCGACCAAGGGCATTGGGACCCATGTCTCCTTGGGGGTCTCTGGTAGGGTCCAGTCCCTCCGACTTTCTTTCCTTTTGCTGACTTTGAGTTTTGAGAGTACTGGTCAGGTATTTTTTAGGGTAATGGTGAGGGTTTATGGACTTGAAGGTAGAGCAGGTAGGGGAGGCATCATTATGGTGACAATGTCTAAAGCTCTATACTATCCACATGACCTTCCATGTCATCGGTGATCATTTGACTAAAGCAGTGTCTCCCAGGTTCCCCTACTGTAAATTCCTCGGAGGCTCCATTCTCTGAAGGTAAGTTACTAAGTACAGCCCGCCCCGCCCCCCCAGGGGCAGAGGAGAGTTCCAGGTGCTAAGGGGGTGGGATGAGAGGGGAGTAGCTACAGACATAACTCGGAATGCTTCTGTCCAGGATGAATAAACCTATACTACCCAGTCACACCATAAAAATGGCGCCTTCTTCATTTTGCTGTTTCGTCACATCCTGTCTCTTCTTGACAGTATTTCTCCCAATTTACATGGGAGAATATCAATGTTTCATGTATGAATCAAGTAGGGACCTCACACCTGCTGGTGCCTGGCATGCAGCAGATACCCCGTAAATGCTCATTGACTCCAGGCGGGGGTGGGGGAAGGGAGCACAGTAATTAGATGATGTCATCTCTGCCCCCTGAGGAGAATGTCTTTATGACAGAAAATTTCAAATATACATGAATGTATAGATGACATCTGAGGTACTTGTGTGGGCAAGCTGTGCAGGACGGATACTAAGAGAGGCAGGTGGAGGCTGGATCGATAGTACAGTGGATAAGGCACTTGCTTTTCACAAAGCTGGCCCGGGTTCGATTCCCAGCACCCCCTATTGTCTCCCGAATACCACCAGGAGTGACCCCTGAGTGCAGAGCCAGGAGTAAGCAGTGAGTGCCGCTGGGTGTGGCTTCCCAAATAACCCCCCAAACAGAAAATAAATCAAAGAGGCCGGTGGACAGTGCGCAGAGGGATAGAGGAGAGCAGGTTTTCTCTACCTCAGGTGGCCCCATGAGGGAGAATCTGGGTGGGCCTGGAAGATGGGTGAGACATGAGGGGGTCAAAGAGCACAGGGGCAACAGCTCTAGGTGGAGGGAGCCGGTAGGTAGGTGAGTCCAGGCACGTGCAGGGCACAGGGCCGGGCAAGGTGAGCAGAGGAGGAGCGGGCTGGGGAAGCGGCCAGGAGGAAACTGAGCCGTGCCAGGCTGGGGTCCGAGCTGCTGTGCCCACGCTGACATCGGGCTCCTGTCACTGTCTGCCTTGTGTCTTGTGGTGGCTCACAGGGCTCTGAGAAGTGTCCCCGGGGTGAGAAACTCATGTCCAGTGTCCCATTCTCCACAGCGCTTGTGCTTCTTGAGCCACAGACTACTTTCTGCCCTACTCAGGATCCATGCTTCCCAAATTTTATTCCAGAGCAAATAAAAGCCTGTATACAGCCAAGAGACGGATTCCCCCAGCCCCGTGGGGCTAAGTTCTGGCCAATGAGTCGTATGTAGGCATTGCTGAGAACTGCTGCGGGCAGAGCATCTTCATAAGACTTACTTAAAGTCATATGCAGCGTCTCCATATGATTTCTTCCAGAATGGTGTTCTTTCTCTTCTCTACCTACTTCCAGAGCCTGGCCCTGACAGTATGGCAGCTCTCTGAGAGCACGGAAAAAAAACTCTGAAGATGAAAGTATGCTGAGAATAGTGAAGCAGGAGATGGAAATGATTAGTTTCGCTGCTACTCATCGTCCGAGATAGACTATTATATGCAAGGGTATTGTCACCCTGGGTGGTTGCAAACTGGGTGGCTTGAAAAACACAAACTTGTTTTCTCCCAGTTCTGAAGGCTACTGGTCCAAGACCAAGGTGCTGTTGTGGCTGGTTACTGGCAGGCCTCTCTTCCTGGCTGGCAGCTGACCCTCCCACTGTGCCCCCATGAAGGGAGATGAATCTCTGGTATCTCTTCTCGAAAGATACCAATTCTGATCATTTAAAACTCCATTTTTTTTTTTTTTTTGCTTTTTGGGTCACACCCGGCGATGCACAGGGGTCACTCCTGGCTCTGCACTCAGGAATCACCCCTGGCGGTGCTCAGGGGACCATATGGGATGCTGGGAATCGAACCCGGGTCGGCCTCATGCAAGGCAAATGCCCTACCCGCTGAGCTATTGCTCCAGCTCCTAAAACTCCATTTTTTTAACTCTATTTAGTCTTTAGAATTACTATCTAGGCCCTATCTCCAGCGTTATCATATTTGGGGGGATAGGGGCTTCCACCTAAGAATTTGGGGCAGACCCCATTCCGTCTAGAGTGGTGACAGGAAACTGACATCTTTTGCATAAGTTATTATTTCTGGTATTTAAAACTAATACATACACACAACTTCTGGTTTTGATAGGACTCTAAGGAATTCTTCTAGAGCTTCTACCTTGATAATCTAAGCAGAAAGACCACAGGTGCCAATTTTTAAGTTATCTAAATGCTGCTTCTTTATATTCATTCAAGTGATAAACATTTATTCAACACCGACCACATGCCAGCTACTGGGCTGGCTGCTACTCCCAGTAAGCATGGTCTCTGCCACCTAGGCATGTAAGGCCTTTGCCGATGTGCTTACTCTAAACTCATCTCTTTGCAGTGGACATTATTATAATATAGTAAAGAAACATAAATGGAAATCTAGAAGCATATGGAGCATCTAAACATAGATGCTCGTGACTGAGCACTCCAGTTGGCTTGGAGCTGTCATGGGCCATGACAGAGAGAAAAGAGTGACTTGTTTTGTTTCCCGAAAGGAGAACAATTCCCAGTCACGTAGGGAAGTCAACTGTGCTTTCTCTTCTAGACACATTCTACAAATACTTCCGTGCGATTCGAATGTCTGAGGAAGCATCATCATTTTCTTATCAAAACCCCTATGAATGCTCTGCATTTTATGCACAATAATTAGCTCTTAAATACTCATCCAATGAAGCCAGAGAGTCTCTGGTTTGCCCTGTTGGTTTTCTGATTGAGTGGAGCTGATTGGAAACTGAGTGATCAGGATGGCACAGAGAATGGGTCTGGTCAGAAAGCTTTGAAACCTGAGCATGATGCACATGCTTTTTAGAAGAAATAGCAAGAAGAGAGGATCCCCAAGAATGGCCAGGGGAGAGTGGAAGATTAACTACCAAAAATTAAGTCAATATGATTCATCATGGGATTCCTTTCTTGGCATGTCATAAAAGGTGGCATCTTCTGAGCAAAAGAATACGGGCTTGAGTGCCAACTCTAAACTACTCTGCTACTTACTTGTTCTGAAATTTTGAGGATCTAAATAGACAGGCACCTCAGTTTCCTCATGTGGATAACTTGTGCCTATCATCACTGGATATGAAACATTACACATGGTACCTCTGCCATAGTGCAGCGATTGCAATGACAGCCTGATCTGTACCAGGTGCTGCATGACACACGTGATACAAATTCCCTTACTTATGCTTCACTGTGAGGTAGATGCTATTAAAAAATTAAAAACGATTGGTTTCTCACCCATAAGCTAGGCCAAACCACATCTGGACACTTATTTTGTAACCTCCTGCAATACCCAAAGTTTCTTGCAACTAACACAGACCTTCTAACTCCTGGGAACACAAGGAAAACCCTACAGCCTGGGCCTTCTTAAATTTGGTTTATAGCGGAAAACAGAGTGGCCGGAGTGTGAGTGGGGTAAAGGAGAGTTGCTATTTAATGGGGACAGAGTTTTAGTTTTGTGAAGATGGAAAAGCTCTGGACCTGGACAGTCATGCGACTACACAACAGTGTGAATATACATAATTTTACTGTCATTGTCACTGTCATCCCGTTGCTCATCGATTTGTTCGAGCAGGCACCAGTAACGTCTCTCATCGTGAGACTTATTGTTACTGTTTTTGGCATATCCAATACGCCACAGGTAGCTTGCCAGGTTCTGCCGTGTGGGTGTGATACTCTCGGTAGCTTGCCGGGCTCTCCGAGAGGGGCGGAGGAATCAAACACGGGTCGGCCACGTGAAAGGCGAACGCGTCATTAATCCCACTGAACTATACACTCAAATGAATTCAAATGATATTTGTTGTGTCTATTTTACCACAATAAAAGCAGTAGCAGTAGTGAGGAATTTGATGATCATAAGGAGGAGGAAGAGGATGATACTCAGGGTGGTAAGTGAGTTAAAAGCTATCCATGATGGAGAACAGCTGAAGGAAGTCAGGTGTCCCACAGGCAAGTCTGAAAGCCTCTTTTTTTTTTTTTTTTCAGGGTGGAAACACTGTCCACTCCTTGCCAGGCACATATCCCTTGTAGGCACTTCAGCGGTGTTGTCTTTAGTCCACTGCAGGGCTCACTCGGGGTTTCCTTGCTTGGAAGATGAGGCGACCAGCCCAGGATCACACAGCTACTACACAGTGGTGGGGATGGGATCTGAAGGCCATCGGCTCAATACAGCACGTCCTTCTCTGTCATGAACTCTTTCGGATGCTGAGGAGAGATCTGGGTTTCCAAATGCCGGGAAATTTCTTTTTCAGACTGTCCTTCTGAACTGGCAAGTGGGGGAGAAGGAGGTGAGGTGCTCATCCTCCGGAAGGTCCCCAGAATAGGCTGGAAAAGTCAAGCTTATTGAAGAGAAGCTGTACTCCAGCAACAACCACTCTAATGAGAGCAAGTGGGAAAACCTTTAGGATTAGAGCCAGAGGCAACGCCAAGGTGATGCTGGCTGGGGACTGCGACAGGGCCCACAGCCCACAGCGAGGCCCCAGGGCCAGGGAGGAGGCCATGAGCCCACAGAGAACACAGAGCCAGCCTCCAGTTCAACAGAGCTCCTGAAAGCATCTCTTCCCTGCATTGGGAAGAGGAAGGTTTGGAGACAGGCGAGGGGACAGTGATGGCCAGAGTCTGTTCACATCCTGGTCTATTGTTCTGCTGCTAGGAACAGATGTGTCGTCACTTTGAAGAGACTGTGATTGTGTGGGGGCGCAGACAACCCTCTGATGTCCTCAGCTGTTCCTTGACATCGTCTATGTCTCAGTCACCTTCCCCATCACGGCATTTAACCCTCCATGGACAAGTGGAGTTGGAAAACGGTCCTCAGCTCTAAGTCTGTACAAGCACTTAGGTAACAAAGAACCCAGGAACGGGTTATAGGGGAATGGGTTTTGCATTACGGTAGCTGGTAACCAGAGGTCCCTGGACACGATTCTGCTTCCCCCCCCACACACACACACTGCACTGGCTGAAAATAATTTTGTTTCAAGAAAGCAGGAGGGATTTTTGTGGAGATCCTTGTAAACATTCTCTCTCTTTCATGAGACAGGCTTCCCAAATGGTGCTCAGGAGATTCAGGGGCCCAACCTGAGATTTTTGACCAACTGGGCTAAGGGTTCAATGAGCAGGACCAACGGTACCCCACCGATCAGCCCCCTTGTCCCCTGTGGATTGCTCAGGTCATCCAGGCAGTACTCAGGGGCACCCAGCATCTGTGGAGACAGCCCGGAAGGCCCTGCACGACCACTTCCTAGCCATGCTGCATGTGAACAGTGTCCCCTGCAGCTGCATGCACCAGTATACAGCCAGGGGCCAACAAAGGAAAGGCATAATTGTCCTGCTGCCCTGCCCAGTCCTCTCCCCCATAAGGACCCATATCTTTGAGCAAAAAAGTCAGAAACATGATACCTTTTACAAATAGCTCATAGGCTTTCATTGCATGCACTCAATTCTCTTTCAAAAATTTCCTCAAGAGGCTGACACCCAAGGACGGTAGATACAAGGGACAGGGGGATTGCCCCATAGCTAGAAGTCTGCTTCATGGGCGGAGGGGGGAAGGCAGATGGAATAGAGAAGGGATCACTAAGAAAATGATGGCTGCAGGAATCAGTCGGGATGGGAGATGTGTGCCGAAAGTAGATAATGGACCAAACATGATGACCTCTCAGTGTCTGTGTTGCAAGCCATAATGCTCACAAGTAGAGAGAGAGTCTGGGGAATATTGTCTGCCATAGAGGCAGGGGGAGGGAGGGAAAGGGGGGGTATACCCGGGATATTAGTGGTGGGGAATGTGCACTGGTGAAGGGATGGGTGTTTGATCATTGTGAGATTGTAACCCAAACATGAAAGCTTGTAACTATCTCATGGTGATTCAATAAAATTTAAAAAATTTAAAAAAAATTTCCTCATCAAGGGGGGTGGGTTGGGTTACCCTCCCTGCCCAAGCAGAACCCTGGTAGCCGAAACCCTCCAGAACCCAACCACTGCCATGCTCAAGGCTACTCTCCTCATGCTTGGACGAGCCTCACCCAAGAGGGAAGCGGCATAAAAGCCCAGGTATTCGGGACCCGTGATCGAGATTTCCAAGCTGGAATTCCCCAGGCTCCCCGAGACCCAGTGCTCGGCTGTCGCCGGCTCACTTGGAGTGGAGGATTCAGCACTTATTCTGGGCCCTTATAAATAATACATTTTATCATCCTGACTCTTCAAGGCCTTCTCTTAAGCTATTTTTTCCTTTTTGGGAAAACCACTTTTACTCTACGAGACAGAGCTGTTCATAAATCAAGAGGAGCTCCGTGGTGACCGAAACTTGAGTTCCTGGCTGCAGAAGGCGTGGGCAGCCACAAAGCCTGATCACTCGGGGGAGAAGCGAGCTACACACAGAAAGGAAGATGGTGTGAGAACGACGGTCATGGCAACTTGAACTGTAGTATCAGACCTTTAAACACTGCCTTCCCCCCCTTGTCTCCTCTTTTTTATTTTGTTTTGTCATTTTGGGTCACAGCCGACGATGCTCAGGGTTTACTCCTGACCCTGTGCTCAGGGATCCCTCCTGGAGGTGCTCAGAGGACTCTGGGGGGTATCAGGGATCGGCTGCGTGCAAGGCAAGCACCTGACCAGCTATGCTATTTTCCAGCCCCAAATTTCCTTTTTCCTTATTTGGTTCTGGGACACACCTGGCTATGCTCAGAGCTTACTCCTGGCTCTCTGTACTCAGGGATCACTCCTGACAGGGCTCAAGGGATCAAACGGAAGACCCAAGATCGAACCTGGGTTGGCATGTGCAAAGCCAAGTGCCTTACCTGCTGCACTATTCCTTCTGCCCCAACTTTTGTCCACTTAAGAGTTCCTCCAGGAAGGGTGTGGGCCAGCTCCCACCCAAACAAAGCCTCTGCAGCTGTTTCCACACCCCAAATCCACCGCCACGCCTCTGGCTAGCCCCCATTGCCGCAGTCTCATAGTGAAGCTAATCTGCTGAGAACTTCTGGTACACAGGTCCTTATGGCTGACACTCCAGGTCTTCTCACAGTCCAGATGGACTCCACCTCCCTCTACTTCTAGAAGCCCCAGAAGCCACCCCCCCCCCCCTGCCATCATATAAATCCCCCTACCGGTCTTGTTCCAGAGACTCAAATAAATCTCAAAAGAGATCACCTAGCCACAAAAAGTTCTTGGACACTTGTTCCGGCTGATACCTCCGGGGCTGAGACCGCCTTGGAGCGGGGTAGGTCAGTTCCAGCTGCTCCCACACCCCAAAGCCGCCACCATGCCTATGGCCAGATTCCATCACCTCAGAACTGAGCCTCCAAGGAGAACCTAATCTACCGAAAAACTTCAGGTTACATGGATTCTTATGGCTGAAAACTCCAGGACTTCTTAGAGTTAAACTTTCATCTCTAGCCAGACTGCCCAGTTATGAAATCTGGATTTTTGGGGGAGCCTGCGACCTCTTCAATATCTATAACACTGACATCCCAGTGATAGGTAGATGGGACTTAATGTAGGAACCAATCAATCTGGATTAACAACAACATTGACATAGAAGGTTAACTTGCAATCACAGCTTAGTAAACCCCCAGACAAGGACTTCATGTCTCCATGGGAGATACAACAACTTTCACAAATTTTCTCCTACAGAAATGTTTGTTTTATCATTCCATTAGCCATTCAGGGCTAATAAGCAACATCAAATAAATTGCTGTTGGCTTGCTATGGGGGCAGGCCTGAGGGGTGGTTGGAAAAATGGAGATAATTGTGGAGGGAAGGTTATGGTGGTGGGACTGGTGTTGGAATATTGAATGACTGTAACAAATCATCATGAACAACTTTGTAAACCATGGTGTTTAAATAAAGTGTGGGGCAGGGTGGGGGAAAGAAAGAAAGAAAGTTAAAAAAAAAAGTCCCTCCAGGTTAGTTATGCTCAGTAAAATGCCAAAACTTATTATCTCCGAGTGCAGACAAAGCAACCAGTCAGGCAGTTATCCAAATACCTGAAACAAAGCCAAAACTCAGTATATGTGACTTTCTGTTTGATGCTCCTTGTCCCCTGAAGAATTCAGTAAGATATACTTATGTCTTAAAAAAGTATAATTTCCTCCCATGCCACTGACCATGGGCCACTGAGGGGTTCCTTAATCACTATGGCAATGTTGTACAGTAGGCAGAGTATTGAGTTTGGAATTGGCTAGACAAGGTCTTGAATTCTGGCCCTGGTCATTACTACGTGATCTCAAGTAAGTTCCTAAACCTCTTTGGCTTTTAATGTTCAAATCAATAAATGGAGATAAATCATGAACTTCTGAGTCTCTTTCAAACTTATAGTACATATGACTTTAAAATATAAGTACGGACTCAGCAGGCGTCACCTAGGCCCTGAGGTTCTGTGTTTTCGGTCAATACCCACCAAGGCTAAGGTTGCTGTTTGTGGGTTACCTGTCAAGTAGAAATGACAGGTATAGTCAGCACACTTTACAGTCCCTGGTGCATGATGCCAGCTTAAGTTTATTAACCATAATTGATGCATTAACCATGAACTAGAATCATTATTCATAAATGGCTGTGCTATGTTAAGACACAAAGAAGGCTGTTCTACAACTCAATTTAGACTATATGTCAATCCTTGCCTCTTTAGGGGGTAAGAAAAACTAAAGATAATCTACCAAGCACAAAAGTGGTCTCAGGAAAATCACGTGTCTCTAATATGCTTGTTTCCCCAAAACAACTAACCACCAAAGCATACTACCTCTCCTATCGGCTAGCTGATAGGAAAGGCAGGCTTACCAAACAAAAATAATCCCCCGAACGAAACAAGTATCCTTATAACTTAAAGCCAACTCAAATAAATACTTTTGGGGGCTAGAAATAAAGCACTGTTTAATACCCAAGTGTTTATGTCCAAACCTAGGTATGGGCTTAAGAGTGAGGAGATAGCTCAGCATTCAGGGGCAAAGACTTTACATGCACTAGGAAAAAAATTCAAAGCCCTGCATGGTCTACTGTGGCCCTTAAGGTCCTTTGGGCATCATCAGGGTGGCCCGGGTGGTCCCTGGCACTGACTGGCACTGCAGGGCTCAAGCAGTAATGCAGCTTCAGGCCTAGCACTGAACTACCAGCCTGTTGGCTGAGTCATACTGCTGGATGGCCCCCAAGTCCCTGAGCACTGTGAGAAGAACATCCCCCCTACCCAAAATCAAAACAAAACCCACAGACGGAAGACAGGAACCAATGACAAGCACGGTGCGAGGAACGTTCCTTCTCGATACAATCATATAAGAACTGGTCTTCGAGACTAGGTCTTGTGTTCAAGACCTCCTCGGTGATGTCTGCCCTGACAGCTGGTCCCCGTCTCTTGCCAAAGCAGTAACACCCAGCCTGGAGCCAGGGCTTATCACTTCATGTATTGAGCACTCGTTTCCGTATTGATCTCCAACCCCTTGAGGTCAGAGAGCATATCTTATTCATCTCCATATTCCCAGCCTGGCAAAGTGCCCTGGCACATTTCAGTGAATAACACTGACCAAACGCCCGGGGTGGAACATACTGAAGAGAAAAGCTTTATGCTCCCGCTTCAGGGTTCAGCATTCCTGAGTCTTCGATCATATATTCATTTGCCAACATGCACGCTCAGGTGTGAGCCAGCAGACAGTTCACTGCTTCTCAGTTTGAAGAATGTTTCAAAATTCCTTGACCTCAAGACTGTAAATTGAGATACACACACACATAAACGATAATCATTAATACACAAAAAGTTACACGCAGTGCGTTGACTCAGGGAAAGAAAGGGCGTGAGTATTTAGGGCTGCTGAGTCTGTGCAGCTGCAATTCTGCATGTAACTTATGACTCTCCAAAAACCTAATTACAGTCATCTCCTGGGGTGTGTGGCTTCAGAACTGCACTACATACCCAAATCCACCAGTGCTCGAGGCCCTTATCCTTGGCCCTGGGTATTAAAATCCATGAAAGATATGGCACCTGAAGGTATGAGGGCCAATGGAATTCAGTGACAAGCTAGGATAGGAGTGGGGAAGGGAGCATAGACACAAAGTGGAGTCGAACAGTCAAACCTGTGTGTCTGTCCATATGCAAATGTTATGTGCCTATATCCACATGCATGTGTACACGTGCACAGCCTTCCTCCCAAGTGCTTCTTCTATTTTTACAGTAATCAAATACATCACTCCCTATTTTTAAACAAAGAAACAAATAAAAAAATGTAACTATGTAACTGTTCCAAGACAGTGTCACAAACTTGAATCATTTGGGGGCACTTGTCAAATATGTGTATATATATATATATATATATATATATATATATATATATATATACTACAGTAGCACTGTCGTCCCATTGTTTATCGATTTGCTCGAGTGGGCACCAGTAACATCTCCATTGTGAGACTTGCTGTTACTGTTTTTACTGTTTTTGGCATATCAAATACACCACGGGTAGTTTGCCAGGCTCTGCTGTGCAGGCGGGATACTGTCAGTAGGTTGTCGGGCTCTCTGAGAGGGATGGAGGAATTGAACATTGAACCTGGGTCAGCTGCGTACAAGGCAAGCACCCTACCTGCTGTGCTGTTGCTCCAGTCACACACACACACACACACACACACACACACACACATATGTTGTATTTATATATTCCTGGCTGCACTCCTTCTCCCCAGGGATTCTGAGTCAGTAGGCATAAAAAGGAGCCTGGAATCTGCATTTTAACCCTTCCCAAGTTCTGAGGCCGAAAGCACCTACAGAGTGCCAGCCAGGCTCGCAGACAATTATAGCTCAGCTCAGTACCTCCTCAGGCCAAGTGTCTAGCTGACCACAGAGGTCAGGATGGCTGGAGGTCGGCTTGGGGTGTTATTTCCAAGCCTAGGAGTCATGCGATGGGAGGCCAGTCACATGGACAAGGCCTTCACAGGCCTGGCAGGAAACCTAAAACCAGAAACGCTCAGACGATGATGGCAGTTCCAATATCCATGAAGCCAGAGTGGTGGCTGGAAAGTGGCTCACATTTCCGAGAACTTGAGACCTTGGACACGGACCCAGCCCTCGAGCAAGAGGGATCCTCCACCAAGAAATTTACAGAGACTCGACTTGGGAGAGACTGCACGTGTTTCGTGCATTGACTTTGAATTTCTACTCTCTTCCCGCTTGGAGACAGCGTACCAAATGGAACCCGATGGGACGATGCAGTCAAGAACAGTCACAGAAAAATTAGCGGTAGCTTTCCCCCTCTTGTCTGCCTTTCACATTCAGTCTCGCTAACTGGACCTTTGAGTTTCTTTTCCATCATTCCCATCTGTCAACCCACTGCCAAGGGCCTGATTAAAGATGTCAGGTGTTGCCTTCCATCTGAACTTTCTATAAAAGCCTCCCGGGGCTCTGCCCAACTCTTGCCCCTCCTTTCCCCTCAATTATTCTCCACTAGAAAGTCTCATTCATCTTTTCAGAGCACAGACCTCATCAAAGAGCGTAAAAGAGCACAGTATTCGAAGCCAGAAGATGTGTTGCTGGCCCTGGCTCCAGCTCTGTCGTTAACCTGTTATCTGGCATTGGGTTAGTCACTTACCCTCATGGGATTCTGTCTCTGTGCGAGGGGGGAAGCTGAATCAGGCAGTCTCTAAAGGTCTTCCCAAGCCTGGACTTAATGCACATTCTCGTTCTGGTTTAGAGAGGTCAGAGATAGCGCAGGAGTTAAGGCACTTGCCTTGCCTGTGACCGATCCTGGTCAGATCTGCAGTACCACATATGGTCCCCCAAACACCGCCAGGAATGATCTCTGAGCACACAGTCAGGAGTAAACCCCAAGCACTGGTAGGTGTGCCCACACTAACGAATGGTAACTTACGTTTAATTGCCTATAGAGTTAAATATATATTTATATCATTTGACCCTGGAATATCCAAGGAGACACTCCCTGACCTGGGCCGACTATTAGCTGAATGCTGTGTCGCTCCCAAACCCCCACGTGCAAACTCTCCTTCCCAGCATGATACTGGAGACGGGTGTGCTGGGTCCTGCGGGGCTAGTCCTCAGGATAGATCAGTACCCTGATGAAAGGAGCGGCGTGACAAAGAGCATGCGGCAGCCTTGTCTCTCCCTGCTCTCTGCCAGAGAGAAGCCATAAAAGGAGGCCATCTGCTTACCAGAAGGAGGGCTCTTACCAAGCACCTGACCATACTGGCACCATGGCCCTGGACTTTCAGTGTCCAGAACTGTGAGAAATTGTGGTTTAAATCATCCAGTCTATGGTCGCTAGTTACAGAAACGCAAGCTAAGGCATGCCCAGTTTTAAATTGTGTTATTTCATTTTAGGGGGGATCTGGGTCACATATGACACGGCTCAGGGTCCATTCTTGGTGGTACTCATGTGGGAACCTGATGTGGTGGTGGGGATTGAACTGGAGTCACAAATGCCTTACCTGCTGTACTAGCTTCCCAGCCCTGGCCCAACTTTTTCAAAAGCATAATTTCCCTAGGACTCTGCGCCGGCTGTTTTCATTCAGGGAGCCCCAGAGCGGGGGCGGGTGAGAACCTTCCCCACCCCAAGGAACCGAGCCTGGGCAGCCGACCTCTACTAACCAACCGCCACCACACTCCAGGCCACTTTCCGGACACTCCAGCCAAGCCTCACGCATGAATGAAGTCCCACAGAACCAGGACATATTATAAGACACTTCCTACCCATTTTCCATAATTACCACAACATATTTGATGGATTTCAGACAGTAGGCAACAAATCATAGAGAGTAATATATATATATATATATATATATATATATGTATATATATATATACCAAATACACATACACACACACCTCTGAGAGCCCGGCAAGCTACCAAGAGTATCCTGTCTGCACGGGCAGAGCCTGACAAGCTACCTTTGGCATATTCAATATGCCAAAAACAGTAACGATAGGTCTCATTCCCCTGACTCTGAAAGAGCCTCCAATAGTTGGGAAAGACGACTAAGGAGAGGCTGCTAAAATCTCAGGACTGGGAGGAATAGAGACATTACTGGTGCCCGCTCCAGTAAATCGACAAACAATGGGATGACAGTGATACAGAACTTCCCTCTATGCTCCCGTTGCCACATCAAAATGAAGTATTTCCAGTTCCCTAAAATGACAGCGGGCTGGAGCAATAGCACAGCGGTTGAGCGTTCGCCTTTCATGTGGCCGACCTGAGTTCGATTCCTCCGCCCCTCTCGGAGAGCCCGGCAAGCTACCAAGAGTATCGAGCTCGTGCGGCAGAGCCTGGCAAGCTACCCGTGTGTATTGGATATGCCAAAAAACAGTAACAATAAGTCTCTCAATGAGAGACGTTACTGGTGCCCGCTCGAACAAATCGATGAGCAACGGGATGACAGTGAAATATGACAGCAGTTTTTTTTGTTTTTTACTTAGAGCTTTCATCATTATTTTATTCATTCATTTATTTTTACTTAGAGATTTCATCATGATTTTATTTTATGTTTTACTTAGCACTTTCATCATGATTTTATTTTATAAAACCCATGACATCTACTTCCATGTGTATGCTCCCATGTGTTTCAAGGTCGAAACCACACAGGGCTCTCTTGGGTTTTCCCTGAGCCCTTGGCTGAAAAGCAGACCCGGTCTCCTCCCGCTGTCCCAGCTGGAGAAGGCTCCTCTCGGCTGCCATTACAGTTCTCCCTGCCCCCCCCCCCCTGTTTCTCTAGTCCTTGAGGGCAGGGCCTAGGGGTGGGGACAGAGAAGAGCGTGGCGAGCAATTGTAGGGGAAATGTTGGACAGGGGGGTTGCCCCATCTTTCAGATCCCAAATTTCAGTGGCGGCCAAGGCAGAGAAAGGTTACACCGGCAAACGCTTTCCAGTCTTACAAAAGAAACTCTTGCTGTAACGAGTGCTTCTGCTTGAGGTCAGCCCTAACCAGGTGAACTCTTCAGAGAGGGCCAGAGTTTGGCAACACAGTGTACGCTGCTTGGAAGCGTCTGTGGCTGGGTGCCTGAGCTGATTCCCCAGCCAAAGACAACTGAGGTGGAAGTGCTGGACTTAGGGGCTGCAGGCTGACTGGGGGCTCTGGGAGTGCATCCTTGCAGCCAAGGTGGTGCTGGGAATTCTGGACTATCGTGGGGGTGGCATGAGGCCAACTTCCTGCTGGCCGGGTATGGCCACAGGCATTTCTTCTCTAACCTTCCCTAGCTCCCAGACCTGGCCTGTTCCAACTTACTCTGTCTACTTGGGGGTCACTGTTGCTATGTGTGTATATGTGTGTGTGTGTGTGTGTGTGTGTCTGTGCGAGCACGCACACGAGCACATGTGTATGTTTTTAGTCCCTTTGTTGAGTGTCAGTCAGTCTCTGCTTGAAAGGATCTTGTTCATCTTGTGGATCCTGTTCATCTTCCTGTCTCCCACATGCCTAGCACGAAGCCCTGCTCACAGCAGATGTCAATAAATGTTCTCTGGATGGATGCTCAATTTTAGATCAAATTGACTCAAATCCCAATTAAAATCCCCAGTCAGGAAGACAAGATTTAATTCATATTTTTTTCCCCCTACAAAAAGGACAATCTTGCTGTTTAATATAACCTAATACATGTTCTTCACAACTCAGAGACAGACGCAGGTTCTGTTTTTAGAAGACATATCTGAGATGTTGGAAAGTAGTGCTGGATTTTGAGATATTTTATTCTGATTAAAGCTGAGGCACATTGGAAATATGAGTGATGACTTGGTTTGCTCAGAACCACTCCATTCATCACCCTAGAATCCTAGATGAACTACAAAGTTGGGGCCTTTGAGATTAACTGGGAACTTAAGCAGCAGAGACAAGTCAAATTCAAGAGCTGAGATTAGAGTCCAGATTAGATGGTTCTTATCTATCTATTCAACAGGCATCAGTGCGAGCACATCCTATGGTGCCCTGGCATGGAATGGGCAAAGATAATTGCAGCCCTCCCAACTAATAATAGTAATCACAACCCTTCCAACTTACTTCCTTGTTCTTAGTCTTGGACATATTATCTTCCTCAAAAGGGCCCCTTTAAAAGTGTTTCCTGGGGAGAAGACCAAGGTCAGTTGGCTAAGGAGACCTTACATTTATTGGAACTACACTTCCCTATAGAACAAGAACATTTATGCAATCAAGGGCTGGTGAATGGAAATTCCTTAAAAGTTGGTGCTTTCTACCTCAGTAATGCCCCCCTCGAATTCATATGACTCAGGAACAGGTCCCTTTAGACTAGGTTGTTATGTTTCCCTTGGTTCCCCAGCTACTCTCCCTTCAATATCAGGGACACCAAGCTCTTTTGCTGACTCCCATCCTCTCCTACCCAATGCTGACAATTTATGCTTGTGACCAGTGAGACAAATGTAAAAGGTAGTTTTGGGTCCGAGAACAGATCTCTCATTAAACTCATCCACAGACTCATCTTTCGGGAACAGCAAATCGGCCTCACCCTCTGCCAAATCCGATTGCCTGGAAGTGACTGCAGAGAGCCGTGTTGAGAATGTTTTTGATCAAGGCTGCGTTCTGACACAAGGGGGAAATGTGGATTTGATAATCTGGCAGCTTGTGGGCTTCCCATTAACTAGATCCTGGCTTTAAGAACCTTGGAAGTTTATGGATGCCTAAAGAATTAAGTCACACAAGGACCCTCACAACACAGCCAACGATTGCTACACTAGCCTGTTTCTCCCCACCATATTAAGGTGTTTTTTTTTACTTCATGAATGTACCTGTTATGATCAGATTCCGATTCTTTGCAAATGCTATTTGCGATTTTCTCCTTTCCTTCCCCCTCCCCCTTTCTCCTCCTTTTTGATGCCCAGACTCTCCCTGAGGCCTTCCCCTTACTATGAAAACTCCTCCGTCCCACACCCCAGGTTCACTGCTCTGTCAAAATGACTCATTGGCATTCATCTATTTACATTTCTTCTCTAGTAAGACATGGGAGGTTCTAGAAAACAGAGCCTTGTCTTACTCATCATCAGCAGGACAGCAGCCACAGATAAAACAGGAGATGGTCCTGCTGTAGGACTAGTGACTGACTAAATGAATGAATGCTTCGAAAACCTCTGCCTTGTCACTTCTATTGTCTTCTAGAGATGCAAGGACTAGCCTCGAAGTCTTTCAAACTTGCAGACATACAGCCCGGGAGTCCCCTCTGAAGTCTACCCACTGTCAGTTGTCCTTCCCTTATTTCTTTCCCACCCCCAGTGTAGGAATGAAAATAGGTATCACAGTGATACATCTGATTGGATTCTGAGTAGGCTGAGCAGAGTGGACATTTTCACTTAACCCTCACCAAGTCATTCTCCTAACTTCCACATAATCACCAGTGTATCTGCTTTCACCTCCCCTGGCATGGCCCAGACCCCACTGTCAAGTCTCCGGGCTAAGACGACAACTGCCAAACTGATGTCTCAACTATGGGTTCAAAAGATATGATCCACTGTTAGCTTAGCCACCTTCGCTCTCTTGAAGTTCATGACACTTCACTGGCATAGAAGTGCAAGGGAGACCACTAAGAAGTGGCTGACTCTAGAAAAAAAAAATCTAAACTCCTCTGAAGCTTCTGGGGCACAACAGGATCTGGTTTGAGCCTGACGTTATCACTCCACCCTCTGGCATACTGCAACTCAGTCATCCACCTCTCCATTTGTGGTCTTTTGTGTTTGCACGTGCGTGTTTGGTTTTGGGCATGCCTGGCTGTGCTCAGGGTCATTCCTGATGATGCTCATGGGACTACATGTGGTGCTGGGGATCAAACCCGCTTGGTACACGCAAGGCAAGCACCTTACCCCAGTACCATCTCTCCAGCCTCTAGGGTCTTTTGTCCTCCAGCTCTATCTGCCTGGAATGCTCTTACTCTAGCTTTTCATCCGAGATCTCTACTTACAATGTCACCTCACCAGAAGGGTCCTCCTGAGCCCTCTATCCATTGTGCACCAAACACCCCCCAGCTGCTCTCCACCTTGGAGCTATTTCCTTCATGCCACGCTAAGAATCCACAATTATCTCATGGATTTTCTTGTTTGCTATAATCTGCCTCTCACACTAGACTGTCAGCTCCATCAAAGACAAACTCCATTGCCATGTCTGGTGTTTCACACAGGATCTGGCTGAGAGTAGACGCTACATGAATATTTATAAAAAAAAATTTTTTTTTGAAAGCCAAGTGAAAATATTTCTAAGAATCCCTAAAGATGATCCAGATTTATCATGTGAACTGTTTTTTTAAAATTTATTAATAATAGGGGATAGAGAGGGAGTACAGTGGGTAAAGCACTTCCTTGCATGCGGCTGACTTGGGTTCAATCCCTGGCACCCTAGAGGGTTCCCTGAGTCTCACCAACAGTGCTCCCTGAGCACAGAGCCTGAGCACTGCTGATTGTGACCCCCAAACCAAAACAGCAACAACAACAACAACAACAATAACAGAACCCTGAATTAATTAATAACAAATTGTAGAACATAATGTTGGAAGTCACAAGCTCTGGGTTCCAGGTTGGTTCTCCGTACTGGCCTGCCAAGGAACACATCACAACAGCATGGATGATCCAAGCACAATGTCAAGGTCAGAGAAACAACCTGTACTTGCCCCAGGGAAAGGAAAGAAAGAGGAGAGGCCTGTGGCTGCAGAGGCCGGGTGGGCGTTAGCAGTCCCGGACACAGCCCTGGGGTAAGTGGCGGGGCTTCGATGCAGCATGCCAGGGAGGGGTGCTGTTTCCTGGACTGGCATCAGAGTGAGCAGGCGGCATCCGGTGGGAGCTCAGATGGGAGACTCAGAGTGGCCTCTGCCAGGTGGAATAGGGCGTCGAAGGCTCTGGAGAGGCCCTGGGCATGACCTCAGCTTCTCAATGGATGGCAAGGGAAACGGTAGGCAGACCCCTGGATTAGGGTCGGGGGGAAACCAGAGAAAGACTCGCACTACAGGCTCCAGTGCAAGACCGTCTTCCCCCCTTGACTTCACTCGGTCCTTAGGGCCTCCCAGGCAGGCGTCCACATCCTCATTTTCTAGAGAGCCTGAAGCCCAGAGTGCCTGGAAGGCCCTGGATTCCAGAATGCTTCCATGGGGAGTGAGCAACAGTAGGACCCACCTCTCAGGTGCCAAGCGGGGGATATAACGAGATGCGAGGCTGTGCTAGGGGCTTTGGCCCCCGTTGCCTCTATCCCTAATGCCCACCCTTAGCACTGACAGACATGGGGGTGAGGTCACACAGCACAGTCATGCCCCCAGGCTATGCCCTGACCGGCTGGCATTGGAACCTTCCAGCACCAGGCAGTCAAAGCCAGCTCCGTCCGACCATGAGCGGGAGCTGTGCTGTCTTCATTTGAATAAAGGGGCCAAGAACACCCCGCCTGCAGACCCAGGGGCGGGGGGTTGTGGGGAAGACACCCAAACTGTGTGGGTGGGGGTGGGGACCCTACTGGCTGAGGCGGGCATACCAGTGGGGGGCAAGTGTCTTCAGCAGGCATGACTCAAGCATGCTGGATGGCAAGGCCTGGAACCCAGAGACTGCCAGGGTGCCAAGAATTTGCAGGCAGCAAATGAAAGGCCTCGAGCTTAAAAACGACGGAGCTGTTTCATCGGCAGGTTAGTCCACAGCTGGTTGTTGCTCCCCCTGGAAAACAGAACCGTGACCCTCTTTGGACACCCTCAGATACCTGCACTGGGAATGTGTCCCTCACGCACTGCCGGAGGTGGGGGGAGGGGAGGAGGATTCGCTTCTTCTCGTAAAATTGATTTAGGAAAGAGCTGGCCCAAGGAAAGGGACATAGCCAGGATTCTTTCGGGCGTCAGATGACAAGCAACACCGCCCCTGCTCCCCTCAGCACCTGAAAAGGATTTCTCTAAGGATGAGGACTGAGTTTCTCCGGGGAAACTTAAGCTGAGTGGGCTGTTTGCTGAGTGGGTGTCCTCTCAAGGCAGAAACAGGACAGCGTGTCCCAGCCCACCCCGGGCTGCCAGCAAGCTGACACATGCCCTGCATTCGTGCCCTGGGGGGGAGCAGCGAATGTTCTCCCTGGGCAGGGCATGCAGACCGGGTCAGACCCGGCGCACCCAGCACAGAGCTGACAGCTGAGCAGGGGCAGCTGACCCGAGTCGCTGGAGGACTCTTCCCTTCTTTCACCCAGGGTGCTGGCCACTGGGCTCAACCCATTTGACCCCGGTGCGTGCGCGCGCGCACACACACGCACACACACATGCACACACGCGCGCGCGCACACACACGCAACACAGACGCACGCACGCACGCACGCAGGGTGTTAGGAACCTGTTTTGGGGAACAGGAAGTGGGAGTTCTGGGGGAGCGGCAGTTAAGAGCTGGGGAGCTGGGACTTAGCGGAGGTCCTTTGGCCTCAAGGACACTTCAGTCCTTGGCACACTGGTCTCATGCAGATTTACTTCTCCAAAGGATGGGCAGAGTCTTGGCGGTGCGGCTCTCAGCCCACCCTCCCACTCAGAAAAGGCGTCTCGGTCCCACCTGACATATGGTCACCCGGTCTCTGCAGGAACACCTCCCCTGGCTGGGGCGCACCATCTGTTCCAGTTGTAAGTTCTTTGTTCCGCCAACAGGGGGAATGTCAGCTTCTCTGGAGTGCCTAATTGGCAGAATATTCTCCCCCCCCACTACATTGCATGTTCGTGTACCGGGAGGATTTTTCAGAGGACACCGTGCTCTGTTTTTGTGATGGTAATAGCTGTGCTGAATTTTGTGCGGCTCATGAGTTTCCATTTTCGCAAGGCAAATGTTCTTAGAGCACCTCTCGATTCCACACGGGTATGCACCGATCACGCGCTGCCGGGCGGGTGAGTCACTCCTCCGCCAGAGCCTCCGGGCCATTCCACAGAGGACACAAAGCCTGCCCATCTCCCCCTCCACCTGGATGGGAGCAAGGCACACACGTGGGCTGGCAGGGGCCCGGGGCGCAGCAGCAGAGCCCCGATCAGGCCAGAGAAGTGGCAGCGACGATGACGGTCACTGTCCAGGAGATGGTCCCCGAGGCAGGAAAAGCAGGGAGGGGGTCAGAGCTGCGGGCGGAGCCCCTGACAAACCACCTCACTGGACTCAAGGCCAAGCCTCAGGGAAGACCTCCAGAAGCTCAGCATCTGGGGGCCCGGGGGTCAGAGGAAGGGCAGCATCCTGCCTGACTGCTCTCTCTCTGACCCTCAGGACAGCAGTGCAGGATGCACTCTGGCACTGTCGCTCCCCTAGTCCCAGGGGGGTCCTTTCAGACCCGGCCCTGTGCCCAGCCCCACTTTAGTTATAGAGAAGCGTTGTCACATGCAGGTCACTTTAATGAAAGGAGAAATGGATCAAAGGACACACGTTAAACACAAGCAGCTCACCCACAGACAGAAACAGAAACAAAAACAACCACCTCACACACCCGGTGCCAATATCAGATCTGGCAATACCTGTACCCAAAGCGGCAGACTCAGCCCTCCTTCGGCGGTCCCCCTCTCACACATTCCCTTCTCAGGTAATCGCAAAAAAAAAAAAAAAAAAAGGCAGGACCAAAAGGAGTAGGAAGCACACCACGAATTCTCACACCAATCGGATTAAACAAGCTTGACATTCTCAGAGGCAGGAGATGGGCCAGACTTCCCCAGGGCACCTTGGTGGTCTGGGCATAGAACACCTGGGCATAGAACACCCCTGGGTAGATAGGAGGCACCTTCAGTGCTCAAGCTCAGATCAAGATCTTTCTACCTGGGGCCAGAGGGATAGTATTAGGGTAAGGCACTGGCCTTGCATGCAGCCATCCCAGGTTTGATCCGTGATGCCATATATGGTCCCTTGAGCCCTGCCAGGAATGATCCCTGAGCCCAGAGCCCGGAGTCAGCCCTGAGCGCTGCTTAGAGTGCCCCCCCCCCCCAAAAAAAAAGATGATGGTTGGAGGGATTGCTCAGGATGGTAGATGCATGCTGAAATTAGACTATGGACCAAACATGACGGCTGCTTAGTACCTATACTGCAAACCATAACACCCCAAAGGAGAGAGAGAGTAAGAGGGAATGTGTCTGCCACAGAGGCAGGCGGTGGGAAGGGGTGGAGGTGGCGGGAGGGATACTGGGATCATTGGTGGTGGAGAATGGGCACTGGTGGAGGGATGGGTACTCGAACATTGTTTGACTGAAATGTAATCACGAAACACTGTTTAAGTCTGTAACTGTATTTCATGGTGATTCATTAAAATAAAAACAAATAGAAAAAAAATAGACTGGGCCCCCCCAAACAAAAACAACAACAAAAAGATCTTTCTACCCAAACCTGTTTGTCTTCTTCATAAGACCATCCAGGCCAGGAGATGGCTCTGAGGGATGGAGCAAATGCTTTGCATGCAGGAGGCCTGAGTTTAGTCCCCAGTACCACATGGTCCCCTGGAGTCGGGAGCACCACCACATGTGACCCAGGATCAGCTCCTGAGCACCGTGCTGGGAGTAGCCCTGGCACTGCTAGGTATGCGTCCCCCCTCGTCTCCCCAGTAACCATTTAAGCTTATACTGGTGGAGGCAAATGCCACTCGGGTGTCTGGGGAGCCTGAGATTGTCCTTCATACTTTCTCCTTCGCAAGAACTACAGTCAACACATCAACTCTTATCAGTTGGCCTTCCAAATATCTCAGCTGCCTCAACTACAAGAAGAATAAACTGGGCTGAGCCGGAGGAGGTGGGGAGGGAGGGATCCTTAACAGGTATCAAGAGGCCCAGAAGCCCCACTGGCAATCTCAGCCAATGAGGCCGATAGTTCGATACAAGGGCCCTAAGGTGCAGTGCCGCTCAGGTTCTGCAATGTTGGTGATACCCAGGACTCCAGGGTTGCACCCAACAGTGCATGGGGGCCCAGGTGGTGCCAAGAGCCAAACCCCAGTGGAGTACATCATAGGTACACACCCTAACAGCTATCCTGTCTTCTGGCCCCTAAAAATATATTTTTTTAAAAAATCGCTTTCTACCCTATCTGTGCGGTTACTCTATCCTGTGTTAATTCTTACTGAAATTCATGAAAAAGTTCTCTCTAGGGGTAGAGAGAGAGAGAGCAACAGCAGGGAGCTTGTCTTGCCTGCAGCTGACCTGGATTCAATCTCCGGTACCACATATGGTACTCAAGCCCTGCCAGGAGTTATCCCTGAGTGCAGAAGTCGGGTATGGCTCAAAAACAAACCCTTCCCCCCAAAATGACTGGAGTAATAGAACAGTGCATAGGGCATTTGCTTTGCACACAGCAGACCTGGGTTCGATACTCAGTATCCCATATGGTTCCCTGAGCACCACCAGGAGTGATTCCTCAATGCAGAGCCAGGAGAACGGGCCGAGCACAGTGGGGTCTGGAGGAAAAGAAAGGTTTCCTCCTGACTCGTTTCCCCACAACCTTTTTTTGCATCCTTCAACCCATTCTAAAAAGCAGTGCCAAGGGGTTGGAGTGATAGCATAGCGGGTAGGGCGTTTGTCTTGCACGCGGCCGACCCAGGTTCAAATCCCAGCATCCCATATGGTCCCCTGAGAACCGCCAGGAGGAATTCCTGAGTGCATGAGCCAGGAGTAACCCCTGTGCATCACCGGGTGTGACCCCCCAAAAAAAAAATTAGTGCCAACAGATCTCCTGTAAATACCAAATTGGGGGGCCGGAGTAATAGGACAGCAGGTAAAGTATTTCCCTTCCACACAGTCAGCTTGGGTTCAATTCCTGGTACCCCAATATGGTCCCCCGAACCTGCCAGGAGTGGCCCCTAAGCACAGAGCTGGGAATAAGCCTGGAGCACCACCACACGTGACCCAGAAACAACAACAACAAAACACCAAATCGGTCCCATTGTTCCTCAGTTGCGCATCAGACACACACTCGGAACCTTTGCTCCAAGTCATACAGTGGTTCCCATGGACTTGGCATGAAAGGAGAAAAGTCCGTAACAGATCCTGCTTGCCCTCCTGCTCCAGCCTCAGCTCTGAGCTCGCGTGCTTCCCCACTTCACACTCATGTCAAGCAGGCTTTCTCGGTTCTCTGAAGGCGCTGAGCTGCCTCTCCTGGAGGGGCCCTCCCGGGCCATAGACCTGGGAGACGCCACCACGGCGCCCCCCGGCCGCCTCTCCCATGTCTTCACCTCCCGGAGCCCTAATGCTCCTCTGGCTGTCAGCTCACCTCACTTCCTTAGCCGAGCTGCCTCAGTACCTACAGCAGGTCGGGGTACTGACATGAGCCTATGACATGCGCTCATGGAGACTTCGCCCCTCCTTTCACAGCGCTTACCCTAGTTCACAATCTCACAGGGTTGGTGCAATTCATTTCACTGTGTCTGGCTGCCCGTGAGACTGAAGTCTCCTTGAAGAGTCAGGTCTGCTTTGCCATCGTTGTATCTCAATGTTTGAACCCAAGGTCAGACATATAGTACATAGTCAGGAAAAAAAAAAAAAAACAACAACACTGGAGGACCACGTAGAGAGAAGCTCTTCTCTGAGTTTATTCCAACCCATCACAACTCTAAAACAGCCTCTGGGCTGGAGCGATAGCACAGTGGGTAGGGGCATTTGCCTTGCATGCAGCCGACCCGGGGTTCAATCTCCAGCATCCCATATGGTCCCCTGAGCACTGCCAGGAGGAATTCCTGAGTGCATGAGCCAGGAGTAACCCCTGAGCATTGCCGGGTGTGACCCAAAAGGCAAACATAAATAAGTAAGTAAGTAAGTAAATAAATAAATAAATGAAAAAGAAAACAGCCTCTGTGGTTTGCCTGAGTTTCTCTAAGGCTACCTGGAACTGTGGTCGTTTGTCATCTTTTCCTCACTCTCCCAGCAGCCACTCAAGGGACCGATCTCCCTCCGACAGAGGAAGAGAGCATGGCCTTGTCGTGCTCATCAACATCACCGCAATTATATTCGCGAAGGATTTACTTACCATACATCCAAACATTGTGTCAAATACGGCGCTCTTGTTAGTCATGTAGTACGTGTAGAGCTGTGAGATACATATTATTCATTCTGTTTTGCTGATAAACTGACGCTCACAGAGGGCTGTCTAAAACACGATAGGGCCAGAATCTGGACTTTGTTCTAACTCTAAGCATTAAAGACTTGGGTGGGGTGTGTGTGTGTGTGTGTGTGTGTGTGTGTGTGTGTGTGTGTGTGTGTGTGTGTGTGTGTGTGTGTGTGTGTGGTGTGCTATATGCGTATGTGCCATACCAGTGATGCTCATGTCTATTCCTGGCTCTGTGCTCAGGAGTGACTGCTGGCGGTGCTCAGGGACCATTTGCGCTGCTGTAAATTCAAACCAGGGTGGTGGAATGCAAGGCAAGCAAGACAGCCCCTTGTGCTATCTCCACAGCCCCTACAGAACTACAGCCTTAATTACAACGTACTGTCCTGGAAAACGGAGCTGACATCACTTATCCTGCTGTCCAGAGTGCACAATGGGCAGCTGCTGTTATTAATGAGGTGCTGGAGGCTGTGCAGGGACGGCCAACAGTTACCGTTCTGCCTGGAAGAGAGCTAAGCTGGCTGCCTTTCTGTGGCTGAAATAGCTGGACTTGGTTGCAACGAGACTTTTACGGGAAGTAGCGTGAGAGGGCAGTTCCAAGCGTGTGTAGAGGGGGTGGAGGATGTATTAACAGAGCCAGTCCAAGGATCACCGGGCCGAGGACCGGAGACGAGCTATACTAAATGAACCTGGGCTTCTCGCTGCCAGCCCAGACACCGGGCCTGCGTGGGGAACACAAGCCGAGAGTAGTTCCTTGAAAATAAATTTTTTGGTGACTTCTTTTTTGCCACCTCTGAAACACAGAGCTAGAGCGTACACACCATGTTTGGAACCAGGAGGATCTAAGTCTAAATTCTGATTACATGCAGGACTGAGCAGGCTCAAGATCCAGCAGGGTGCCTGGACCTCAGTCAGAAGCCAACCATTCTGGAGGCCAGCGGGTGACGAAGGATTGCCTGTCACTCTCTCCCACTGACCCATGCTGGGCAGGATCCATTCTGTTGGGGTTCCTTTTCTTCTTGTCCTCTCTACCAGTGGCCATATATATATATATATATATACATATATATATATATATATAAAGAAAGAAAAGGGGGCTGGAGTGATAGCACAGTGGGTAGGGTGTTTGCCTTGCACACATCTGACCCGGGTTCAATTCCCAGCATCCCATATGGTCCCCTGAGCACCGCCAGGAGTAATTCCTGAGTGCAAAGCCAGGAGTAGCCCCTGTGCATTGCCGGGTGTGACCCAAAAAGAAAAAATAAAAGAAAAGTGCTAAAATACTTGAGTTCCTGGGTCAGAGAGAGCGCAACAGGCTGGCATCCATGTTTTATATGCAGAAGCCCTGGATCCAATCCCCAGCACTGAATGATCTCCTGAGTACCACCAGGTGTGGCCCCCAATCCCCAATTTGTTTTTTTTAATTGAGTTGCTACTCTCTGCCAAGCACTTTTTGCATGTAGCAAGCTTACAACAATCGAGAAAAGGTGCTATTACCCTTACTTCACAATCAAGGAAAGTGTGGTTTAAAAAGGTGAAATGAGTTGGAATAAAATGCGACACAGAAAGAGGCAGAACTGAGATTCAAATCCAATTTTGTCAGGTCCCAAGATCTGCCCTTTCCATTTATCAGATCACTGGAGATTTATGATGACTATCTATGGGGGAAATTATGGCAATTATTCGAAGGAACTTAAGTGCCAGTGAAGCCACTGACATCCATTCATTCCCTCCTCCCCTCCCTCTGTCTACTGAGTGATTCCTGTGTGCCAGGCAGAATTCTGGATGCCAGGGTCACACGGATGGATGAGATGCAGCCCCTGTCCCTGATGGGTTCACAGCTCAGTGAGCAGTGCTTTCTACCGAGGAAAAAATAAACAGATAAGAGAAAATTAGGACACGAAGCAAGAGGCTAAGGGCAGGGACGTCTAAAACATCATAACTTGGGGTTTCCAGAGGACAACTTGCAAAAATTCTGGCTATCTCATCTGAAAGACTATTGGCACCCAAAAATTCCCGGTATCCAATTCCAATTCTATAGATCTTCAGTTAGATCCAGGAATATTGCACATCTGAATATTGCACATTCCAGAGAGTCCGCAGAAATGGCCCATGGGCTAGGTGAGTTGCCTTCCCCATCACTCAGCCCTTTTGCAGGGTTGAGAGGAGACACAGAAAGGGAACGTAACTAACCCGAGGGCATGTAAGGGCCAATTGCTTCCAATTACGGCCAAATAATCTGCAGTCATTTGTTTTCAAGACTTCAGAAGGTTTCCTTTTTAAGCATGAATACACATGTATAAGTGCACCTATGACATACATGATGAGAGCCAATTAGAGCTAAAACATTTTCTGTACAAGTGCAGTGAGGAGAATAATAGATAGAGGAGGCAAAAAAATGCTATGTGGCTACAGAATGAATGAAAGATTGTGAGAGATTTTCATAATCAAGGACAGTATTCCGAGGGCCAGAACAGTAGCAATAGTTCAGGGGTTAAGGTACTTTGCCTGGTGTGTAGCTGATCCCCGGCATCACCTGGTACCCCAAGAACTACCAGGCGTCCCCTGAGCATTCCCGGGTGTGGACTCAACCACTCACCACCGCTGCCACCAACCCCCTTCCCACAAAATCCCATCGTACTTCCTCCCTCTGACCACCTCCAATCTTAGGAACCACTACACGGCGGAAAAATTTACTCATGAACCCGCAGGGGTGGTTGCAAAGTGTGACGTGAAGAAAGGAGAAGCAGCGGCCGAACACGCATTTCAGAAGTCAGCCACAGCGTTGTCACGCGCACAGGGCTCTTCCCCAGCGTTGGTGTAAGGCCGGGAAGAGAGGGCAGTTGCGGGGAGGGGAGGACAGTGCCTCATCAGCCACCCCCAGAGGAACCCCTTCTTTCAATTCACTACGGTCTGTCTCTCGACCTGCTCGGAGACTCGGAGAGCAACTCTGTTGTGCTCTGCTTCCATTTCTTCAGGTCTGTCTTCGCTGAGAGTCTCGTCCTACGAAGCCAATTCCAGTTACCCCTGGAGGTAGCTATCAGCAGCTCTTCCTCCCCTCCCCCGCCCCAAACCACAGGCTCTGGGGCAGCTAGGGCGGTCTGGAAGTGAGGGGCAGGGAGACTGGGGAGAGGCTGCAACTAGAGAGGCTGAGGGTGGAGGGGTTCCAGGAAGGTTTCCTCAGCAGAGGACACAGTCGCAGGAGGCCTGGAGGGGGTACCCAGGGCCAGCTAGCGGGTCTCCCTTCTCGGTCCTGCCACTGACGTACCAAGGCACACCTTCTCTGGTCTCCTGTTTCCCATATGTGAGCAAAGAACTTGAATTAGTTTATGTCCGTGGTGTCCATCCAAATTCTAAGTTTCTTTATTTATTTGAAGAAAAAAAAAGATATTGTCACTATGGGCTGGAGCCTGGGTTCAATTCCTCTGTCCCTCTCGGAGAGCCCGGCAAGCTACTGAGAGTATCTGGCCCACATGGCAGAGCCTGGTAAGCTACCCGGGGCGTATTCGATATGCCAAAAACAGTAACAATAAGTCTTACAATGGAGACGTTACTGGGGCCCGTTTGAGCAAATCGACAAACAGTGGGACGACAGTGCTACAGCAGTGCAGTGCTACTATCACTATGACACATCAAAAAGATTTATAATCCAGAAGCACAGAGTTAGAAGAGACTCTCTCCTCTCTATCTCTCTGTCTCTCTGCCTGTCTCTCTCTGTCTCTCCCTCTCCAGGAACATACAAGTAAACAAAAACCCAAAAGGAATTTTAAGTTTTCAGTGCTGTTTGCCACTGTACGCCTGGCACCATTTTCAAAAATGTTCAATGAATGAATGAACAAACACCCTCCCTCCAAGGTCACATAGTCGGGGAGGGGGGGGCGAGGGAATATTTACACTCTTGGCCTGGAAGGCGGCAAGATAAGGCCAAAGCCTCGGGCAGCCTCCAGGCCCCTGAAGGCACAGTCTCTCCAGCGGGGGAGTAGAACAGAGCCAGGAACTAAGTCTCAAGGCTGGTGGTGCCAGGGGCACTTCCTGTCAATGACCGAGTCTGGTTAACGAGCTTCAGTCAGCTGCTGCATCGCCAGTGAGTGCCCATCAGCTCCTCAGTTAGTATGCAGCAGAGGAAGGGGGCAGAGGGTTTTGAATACCCCCATCCCTGGGAAATCAGGTAGCTGGGGGGCTTCGGTGATGGGGTAGCAGTGTATGAGACTGCGCTCTTACTCTTGGGGGAAGAGGTCTGTGGCCTGGGTACCCTTTCCTGTCACAGAAGGGTGATCTGACTCAGAGGGGCCCACCTGGAGAACACCATCTCTGTGAAGGTTCTTAGTCACTTTCAAATACTGAACAAAATGGGGGTGGGGGGGAGGCAGAGTGGCGACTCCTCACAGCCTGCAGCAGGGTTTGAGGGTCCAGAGACCCTACTCATCCGCTCTGAAGGCCCGCCCAGGAATCAAAATCGGGCTTCACCATCCAGCAGCGAGGTGATCTTGAGGAAGTCTTCTCATTCCTCTGTGACTCCTTCAGAGCTACAAAACGGGGGAAACCCACTTTGCAGAGGTAAAGTATTTGCAAAGGATTAAGGGAGAGGGTGAGGCTGCAACCCAGAATAGAAGCTGGCACGGAGCGGGCGTGCAATCTCCAAGCCTCCTGCCACGCTGGAGACTCTCGCGGAAGGGATTCTAACCTCTTGAGAAAGATTGGGGCCAGCACCCTAGGCAAACCCAGACAAGAGTCTCTGTGTCTTAGCTGTGTGTGGGCTCGCCCCTGCCCCCCGCCGGGGGCTCCGGGGTGTGTGTGGGGGGGGGGGGGCGGTGATGATAACAACTGCAGACACGTGAGGCCGTCAGCTCTGCCTCCTCCCGCACCTCTACGCTGGCTTCGGGGGAGACGTGAGCCAGCCTCCCGGTGAGCAGGGAGGCTGCTCAGTTCTCCGGCAGCACCGGTGCAGCCCTGACCTACTTTCTTACTAAAAATAGCTCCTCTTAGGTCACTGCTACAAATTGGATTCCGCTGCTTCACTGCACCCTGGAAGCAGGTGGGTGGGTGTCAGAGCACATTTGGGGAACCGGAGCCTCCACTCGGGCACGGGGCAGCCCACCAAGTGTGCTCACCACGCATGGATGTGCGGGCGGGGGGCCAGCGGGCTCCCATGGCTACCCCCAGCCCACATGTATGAATATAGCAGGGCTGCGCCTGGTGGGAAATGGGGGTGACGGGGGGTACAGAGAAGGTGTGTGTGTGTGTGTGTGTGTGTGTGTGTGTGTGTGTGTGTGTGTCGAGGGATGGAGGGAGAGGTGGTCCTGCTCCTGGGTTTTCAAGTCTCATAGAACAGAGGTCAAGAGTGAGCTCCCCGGCCTTCTTGGTATTTAACCTTGAGCAAGACACTAATGTTTTCTTTCCCTCTGTGCCCTCATCCATAACCTAAAACTAAACCTGGCCTCAAAGAATTGTTGAACGGATGACAGATGCTTTATGTAAAATCCTCCACCTCACTGCCTCTGTCCATCTGAACCTCGTGGCCTGCCAGGGTCCAGCTGCCCAGGATGAAGTATTGCAGTGATTCTCCACTCTCAGGACCTTCCTGCGTGTGCCTCTCGGCCGCAGGGATGGGAGACCACTGGACAGTCAGAGATTCTGAGGTGAAAGCACCTTTAGAGGTAGTTCGTGGTGGGGGGTTGAGGGCAGGCATCACAGTAACCAAAGTGATTGGGTGACGCTTTCTACTACTGATTCCAGGTTTTTACCCAGGAGACTGGGATCCAGAAAGTCTGTGGGAGGGGGACTCTACGCCTTAATACCGTCTCCTTCTTATTCTGATACACTTCCAGGTTTGAGAACCTTTGAGTTCAGCTGGTCACCTCCTTAAAAGGAAATGGGTAAATGAATTACTATTATTTTTCTCCTAGTATCAGCATACTGCTCGTTTTGAAAGCTCCAGAAAAAGATGGAAAAACTAAAAGTAAATAATAAAAAAAGCAGTCCATAGGCACTGAGTGCCCATTAAATGCCAGGCTCTCTATAAAATACTGAGTAGGGATTTAACAATAGTATAGTTGACCTCTGAGGGGTGAGGTCATATGCAAAGACAGACAAAGACACAGAAGATCGTATAAAACACGGTTTTTATATTCCCCTTAGAAAATGTACAGCAATAGTCATGAAGGAGCAAATGATGCCTTCTAGGAAGTCAGGGAACTCTACCGTGGACTGAAAGGCTGCCCAGTGGGACCAAGGAAAGATGGGTACTAGGGGTGGATGAATACGACTTACCCAAGCTTATGAGGGAAAAAGGCATTTGACAGGGAGAAATACTAAGGTCACCCTAGTGTCTCTGTAACAGTCACCATAAGAGGCAAACACAGGTGGCATAGGATAGGCTGTGTCAATGGCTGAGGCTAGACCATGAAGCATCTTGGATGACCTCAACAATGTTGCCCAAGGTGGGAACTAAGACTTTTCCTAGTATTTCATCTATATATGCTACAGAAGAAATTCCCATTTGTCACATGACTAATATTGTTAGTAAAAACTGCCAAGTGCTCAAGCAGATGGGCCATACTCTATCCAATCCCGATTGTGGGGCACTTTGGTAGCTTCTACCAACGTAGAAACTTAACATTAAGCTATAAAACACAAGAAGCTTATATTAAACTATAAAACCGTGGTGATGAGCCTCTCTAACCATAAAACCTTCTTCATGATTAAGAGCTATGGAATATGTCCTTAGGAGACAATTCAAAGATACGAATTAATAGATGAAAGAGAATGGACCCCCTGAAGACTTCAGAGAAGTAGCTTCTTCTAGAAGTGGCCCAGTTGTTCTCATAAGTGTGGAAGCAAGGGACAAAAGAGCTTTTGCGTCACGTCCAAGTCTTACTGTTGAATGGGAGTGGGATCACGCACAACAGGGGAGTCCCCTGACTCCCAACCCAGTGCTCTTTCCTCCACATCACACTGCCTTCCGGCAGGTCAAAGTTAAATGCAGTTAAATTTTGCAAAGTTAAATGCAAAGTGAAATAAGACCTCCGCAGTCAACACTTCTAAACACTTCTGTATAAGGGTTTTGAGTTAGCAAAGTACATGGCTAGACGAGAGTAACAGGTGTTTGTTTTCCCGTACAAGCCGCTCTCTGAGTCTATTTTTCCAACCTTAATCATGCATGCTCCCTACCAGTAAGAGTTTAATGATTTCTATTCTTATCACTGAGCATATTTTTTTGTTCGTTTGTTTGTTTTGGGGTCACAGCCTGGCAGTGTTCAGTGTTTACTCCTAGCTCTGCACTCAGTGATCACTCTCGGTGAGGCTTGGGGACCATATGGGTGGGAGGGATCAAATCCGGGTCAGCCATGTGCAGGGCAAGCACCCTACTCATTGTACTATCTCTCTGGTCCACCTGATGATATTTTAAACCATTTTAGCTCTATATCTCTGACCCCACCTGAAATATCCTATTCAAATTACAGGCATATTTTATTTGTATTTATTTACTCTTTGCTCCAGAGCTGGGGATCAAACCCAGATCTCCTGTATGCAAGACATGCACTTTGTTGCTAAACCACAGTTTTCAGTCTATACATCTTTTAAAGAGACACGTTTGTGTTCTAAAAAGCATTTCCAGGCAGTGGGCACTCACTGTCAACATCCATACATGACATTCACTTTGCTTTTCAGCACCTCTGGTATTGGTGTGAAACTATTTAAATTTATAGAACAAAACTCTGCCTCAGGCCCCTGGTATTAGGAAGAAATAAAATAAAGCTCCTTCTGAAAGTTAATGAGAATGATTTACTTCAAAAAGGCACTTCCTGAGTTTGCTGGCTTCAAAACAGGTCAGCCCACTCCCTGGCACTTTCCTTGTCAGGGCAGCAGGCAGCTTGCACAGGTAGAGAGAGCAGTGGGGCCAGGAGACAGAACAGGATCACCATGTGCCACAGACCTACTCCGAACAGACATATGCTAGGGCCATCTAGAAAGTGTGCAGAAAAGTCTTCAAAATAACCCAGCAAGGGAAGGAGCATTACACTCCATTTTACAGATGAGGAATGTTGGGGCCCAAGAGAGTGATTTTTCTCAAGATTAACACCTTTAGGGACTCCAGAAATCACTATCCGACAAAGCACTTGTCTTGCAAGTGTGAGGCCACAAGTATGATCTCCAGCTCCTCCAAGTGTGCAAACACCCCAACCAAGTGTGCAAACACCCCAGGTAAGTGTGCAAATACCCCAGGCAAGTGCGTGCATCCATCACATCACAATAGCAAAAATGGGAAGAGAAGGGGGAGGAAATACACTCTTGATTACTTTGTTTAAATCTGTGTCATTCGTGTCAAACTGGATCTAAACTAGGGCTGCCTGACTAAAAGACCTTTTGCTTTTCTGCCAGATTACAACACCATCTCAGCAAATGTCATCTCAGTTCTCACTCCACTTCTCCATAATCCCGGTCCTAGATTTCCCACCTGTGAGAGGGGGGATACTCCTCACCCCATCCTGCTCCACCCTCCAGCCCCCCCCCGCCCCCACCACCACACACACAGGGCTGTGGCTCTGATTAAATGACAGGAATAAAAGACCCAAATAATCATATGGATCAGTATCAGTACCTTCATGATTGGTCACTGTGATGATAACTGGAGATCCTGCCAAGATTCCTTGTCACTTATGCAGGATTTAATTATGCTCATTAAAGAGCCCCGTCTAGGATCAGAATATGAATACTGCAATGCGTTTCATAATGACCCTCAACAAGTTCTGCAAATCAAGAGGTTAACACTCTGAGAAAAGCCATTAGACAAAATACTACATTCATGGGGCAATCTTTGGAACCGTGGCTTCTCAAGACACTTTCCTCTTGTATTACTCTATGTGTGTGTATGTATGTATGTATGTGTGTGCATGTGTGCATGTCTGTGTGCATGTGTGCGTGTCTGTGTATTTCTACACAAACACATGTGTCTTTGGGCAGGTGCACGCGCGCACACACACACACACTCCTCATCAGCACTCCTTTTCCACAAAGCAAGGTCGAGCAGAAAGGAGGGAGGTTGGAACTCCACCCTGAGGGGACCCATTCTAAGTGGTGCTTGGGCCATTTATTCCAGGTTAGGAGACCTGGGTTACAGTTCAGACCTAGCTGCTTGCTAACTCTAGAAGCTTTGGGTAGGAAGCTGGGCCTCCCAGCCTCGGTTTTCTTTTCCCATAGCTAAAGAGAGTGCGGCCTTTCCTAAGCAGTGAGCTGCCTTCCCTCCCTGGGCCACTGTTCCCTCTGCAGCGGGGAACAGGCTGCGGCCACCGCCCTGTCCTGAGACAGCTGCCCGTGCACTCCTTCACTCGCCTTCCCCGCCCGGCGCTGGGTGAATGCAGAAACGTGCCCTTGATCACAGTGTGAAGTCGCAGCCTTAGGAGTCACACCGACTGACCCCCACGTCGGCCTCCCAGGGAGCTGCTGTCAGAAGATGGGAAATAACTCATCTTGGCCGCAACTCCAGCAGGCCTCGCCTGTCCTCCACAGCAGGGGAGCAGGAGGCTCTCCAGAGCTCGGGCTGTGAGGCCTGCTGGGGGGCTACTACGTGTGCATCTGGAGAACAGAGGAGAGAGCAGGCAGGGCTTGCTGCAGAAACACTCACCGGGGCTCCCCCAAAGCCCAAAGCCACACAGCTGTGTCTGCATGCCAGGGCGAAATGCCTCCCCCACCGTACCAGTGGGCAAGCTGGAGGCAGGTCTGGCGGGGAGCAGAGCATCGAAGACGAGAGTTAAACACACGTGACCAAGCGTGGTCATAGATTTCCTGAATGCCGAGAGCGCCCGTGGTGACTGCCAGACCCCGTCCAGGAGAAAGGGCTGGGTGCCGCCGGTGCAGTTTGGTGTGTAGGCGCTGGACACCCAAGGTAGGGCCGGCCGTCTGCCTGCACTACATCAGGGCCCTCAGACGGTGTGGCCGGTGTGGCCGAGGAGACTGGAGTCTGCGCTTTCAGAGAAACTGCACCATCCTCCCCTCCCCTCGCCCCTGCACTCCCACCACCCCTCACTCAGAAAAGAGGAAAGGACAGGCCAGGAAGAAATAAGCCACTCCTGGGGGAGCAGGGGGAGGGGGCACCTTCCTGGAGGCCCCTCCTAGCATCGCTGAGCCAATGGCATGCGGGGCTACTACTCAGCCTGCAGGGATGGAGCTGGGGGGAGGGGAGGGGCAGTGGGGGGCACACCAGCAGACCTGGGGCTGCCCTTGCACTGTTGAGGGAACCATGTGGTGCTGGGAATTAAACCTGCAATCAAGGCAGGCACCTTCACCCGGGTACTGCCTCCCGGCCCAAGAAAACACATATCTACTTATTTATGAGCTTGGAGCTACACTCAGCAGTGCTCAGGGCTCACTCCTGGCAGGTCTCTGGGAATGACGTGGGATGTCAGGAACTGGGCCCGGGCCGGGGGTTGTGGAGGCCAAACACCTTTATCCACTGGACTATCCCTCCGGCCCCATGAAAGCACAGTTTTAAACTACAGGTTGGATGGGACTGAAAACAGAGCCAGGGTTGAAGTGCGCGTTACTAAGTCCTCATTCTGCACTGAACAGACTGTTCCAGCCCTCATCCAATCTACTTCCCTTCGGGGATTCTCCCACACTCCGAGACCTCTGGGGAGGGGAGAGGCACTGAGAGCACCAGGCGGATTCTCTCCTGGGCCTCAGGCGGGTCTGTCATTCCCATTTTCACAGATGGGGAAAGGGAGGCCCAGGTGGGCGCCCTGGAGCTAGTTGGCGACAGGGCTAGTGAGTGTGGCTCTGGGACTCAGGCGTTTCCCGATACCTGTGCCTGCTCCGTTTCCAGGCACCCAGCTTCGCTTCGCTTGAAGCTTTGGGGGAGAGAGGAAGGCGACACTGCTCTCCAGTTTACCTTCGGGCCCTGGGCAGGACTCCGCACAGCAGCCATGGGAATGATTCACTTCTGTGACTGACAAGGCTCCTCTTGGTTATAGCTTCGGCAGCTGCTAAATCTGCAACACCAGTCCTCCCCCTCCAGCCCGCTCGGGGAGGCAGAATTATTTATATAAGGATTTCAGTGGTCTCTCGCCTCGAGGCGTTATTATCATAGACTTTTAAGTGATAAAAATGTCATAAATCATAATAAACGGCAAGCGGCCGGGGAAGATAACAGGGAGGGCGAAGCGAACGGGGGAGAGGAGATTCGGAAAGGCAGGGCATTACTCCCCAAGTCTACAGACACACTGGCCTGGCAATCTCCTCACGGGACCCTCCCGACAGCTGCTGAGAGATGGTGACGGTGCGACGGTGCGGGTCCCACCTAAAGGCGAAGGTCTAACGGTTTGTGATGATCCAAGGCCGGGCTGGAGCTGAGGGAAACACAAAATTCTCCTCAGTCCCGTCTGCCGCTTCTCCTGCCCATCGAGGGGGGGAAGACAGAAATCTATGACGAGCATAAGAGAGAGAACCTCGCCAGCTCCCCACCCCCCAACTCTCCCATGACAGGACCGGGGAGGGAAAGGTGGCCGTGTCGGAATCAGAGAGAGGCAGTGGGGTCTGGAACTCGGGCTGGGAGTCGAGACCTTGCCCTGACTTGTGTCCTGTGACTCTGGGTACGTTGCTGCCTCCTCTCTGCCTTGGTTTCCTCATCTGTGAAATGCGGTGTTTATGGCCAGAGTGATAGTGCTCCAGGGAGGGTGCTTGCCTGGCACGTGGGTTCAATCCCCGGGACCCCAACTGGTCCCCCTGTGCTCCGCCAGGAGTGATCCTTGAGCACAGAGTCAGGAGTAAGCTCAGGAGTAAGCCCCAACTACCAACAGATGTGACCGCAAAACAAAACAAACAAAATGCAATGTGCTACTAATAGTGCCTATATCATATGGTGGTTGTAATGAAATGAAAAAAAAAAAAAAAAGCAAAACCAACTACAGGCCCTGGGCCTGGAAGCCAGCCCTTGGTCAGTGCTCACAGTCTGCCACTGTTTCCACTTTTCCTGGTGATGAAGGTGCCCACCACACTGCCTGGCATGGAAGAGGTGCTTGGAGTGTATGCCTTCTTCCCCTTCTCAGGTCCCCTCTCAGCACAAGCCCTCCATGACCTGCCTTGTCTACTGAAGGAACAGGGGGAACACCCCCCCCCACCCCCTTTACCCGCCCCCTCCAGGCCCTTCTTTTCTGGGCAGTTAGCTGCGTCCACCCTGGGCTCTCTGCATTCCGGTTGCTCTCTGGAGGTGAGTGGCTCCATCTCAATTTTTTTTGGTGGGGAGACAGAGCTGGCACGTGCTGTGACTCTTACTGAAGATGACCCTCACACCAGCTGTGCTGGCATCTAAGGAGAAAGTCTCACAGGGTGAGCAGATCTCTGCAAAGTCTGTGCTCAGGAACCAACCTGTGCCCCGGGTCAGGTTACTGCAGCAAGAGGAAGAGTCACAGAACAGGAACAGATGCCAGGTTCTCGGTGACATCACAACAGCACACCTGTCAACAGGGCTACTCTGCAGAAAATACCTCCACCTAGATACGAAGGGAAAGTGAGGCCTCTCTCAGTGTCACAGACATTTCTCAGAAACTGCCCCTTGGGGCTGGAGAGAGAGTAGGGCAGGCAGGGCGCTTGCCAGGCATGTGGCCAACCCAGGTTCAATCCCCAGCATCCTTGACGGAAGTAACTCCTGAGTGCAGAGCCAAGAGTAATCCCTGAGCACCACTGGGTATGGCCCCTAAACCAAAACCAAAACAAAAGAAAAAAAAAAACAGAAGAAATAAAAAAAAGAAATTGCATCTTTAACTGCAAGGGTAACTTAAGTGCAACAAAGGCAATTTTACCAAGGGGTACTGGGGAAAAAAAATAAGAGTTAAGCTCTGGTCACAGAATCATTACAGAAAACTTCTAAATACAAAACAAAAACACTTCCAATATGTATTTGGATGCCCTCATTGATTTTCCATGTCTGTTCAGGGTGTCCCTCCTGGAAGCTTAGGGCACTGAGGAGCCAGCCCTGGACAGGACATCCGCCTCGCATGCACGTATTTACACATACATGCGCAGGCATGCACACACACTTAAGTGCAATTCAGACACACCAGTGAAACTAAAGTGCATCTCCTGGGGTGCAAGTGGGAGGAAGCTGGAATTCTAGAACAAAACGCGTGCAGACGTGGGGAGAAGGTAGGTGAAAAGGATGATGACACTGTCCAGAAATTGCTTTTACCCCTTACAAATGTTCTAACAAAATGACACTGAATGAAATGACATTATTAAAGGATCTGCTTTACTAGTCTTTCTATAGAAACAACTCCCTGGCCTCTCTGAACAGCTAAAAATCTTCAGTCCAATCTCTTGTCATGCAGTTCGATTAGAACATCCCATAGGCATCTCATACTTGATTATGTGGAAAAAAAAACCCAAACAAATCCAGTGGCCAGGCAATAGTACAATGGGTAGGGCACTTTCCCTGCCTACGATCAACCTGGGTTTGACCCCTGGCATGCCACAGGGTCCCCCGAAAGCACCAGGAGTGATCCCTGATTGCAGAGCCAAGAGTAAGCCCTAAGCACCAACAGGGGCAACCCCCAAACAAAGCAAACAAAAAAAGCAATTCAGCTCCTTAACTTAAATCCTCTCTTTCCTTTCTCCATTTCCTTCCCAATCAATGACAACGCATCGAAACAGTCCGTCAAGCACAGACTGAGAAACACCCTTGATCTTGCCCATTATGTCTGTAGACATAGTAAAAGTGTTGACTGGAGAGGCCAACGTTAGAAATGCTTCTCAAACATTTCTGAAGGAGGCCTAGAGAGAGACTGTGAATGCCAGGATCCCACAGAGAATCAGTGGCCAACAAAGCGAGGGCCAAAGCTCGGTCCTCCCACTGCAGACACATCTCTAGCTTAGTCAGCACTTCTTTGCCTCCAGCTCACCATAGTTCATTTACTTTTGCAAGGCCCCAAGGATCCTGAATCTTTGTAAACAAGTGTGGTGGGTCACGACTACAGTTCTTGCTATAAGAGGACTAAGAGGACCAGGACATCATATTAAAACACAGCAGTCAACCTTGTTCCTCAAAAAAGCTGGTAAGGGTCAGAGCAATAGTACAATGGGAGGGGCATTTGCCTTGCATATGGCCAACCTGGGTTCAATCCCCGAATCCCATGTGACCCCCTGAGTACCACCAGGAGTAATTCCTGAGTGCAGAACCACAAGTAATCCCATCACAGACAGGGTGGCCCAAAAACCAAAGAGAAAAAAAAAAAATTGGCAATAAGAGAGTAGGCGTATCTAAGCCTTCTCAACAGCCAGGCACCTTTACCTGTGGTCTCTCATAGAGGAGTTCTAACATAGTGACACAAACACTGCTTCTTTAATAGCAAAAAGAAAAAAAAAAGGAAAAAAAATCATCTGTATTGAAAGCTAAAAAGACATATCCTGTGATGTTATACAATACCTTAACAACAAAGAGAAGATTGATTTGACAGAAATGTGAACCTAATATCACTGCATTAATTGTAAAAGGCCTAAATGGAAAGCATTCTACCATATTTCTGGCCTGGCAGAGACGAAAATACAGTGTCTCAAGTGCTCAGGTGTGTAAGAGGCATCGAAGATATCAGTCAGGGCCCAAGTAAAGACCTGGAGAACAAAGGGATCAAAGGATCCTTTGCCTAAGTAGTCCCTCTCTGCCCCGCAATCCTGGTAAGTCACTGCCTCTTTAGATGTCTTGTATACAGCGGTGGCTTTCGGCCAGTCTGCAGGTATAAAAAGGTTGAGAATAATTGTTTTATAGCAACAGCGTGAAGGGCAGGGAGAGACAGGGAATATAATAAATAGTATTGCGATGAGTAGATACACATTTGGAGAAACAGTAAAGTTGAACAATAAGGTCATCTATCATGATACATTTTGAACATATTTACATGTAAAACAATCAAATCATAAAAGTACTAGAATTTTTTTTAAAAGGAAAGCCCATTAGAAAGGGGAGGATTTCTCCCTCTCAGTATCCAGAAGCCATACAGGAAAAAAAAAAAACAAATAAATTTGCCTACAGTGAAAGAAAAAAGGAACATGGAAAAAAGTGAATGGAATAAATAAAACACCAGAAGCAAAATTAAAATATGCTAGGAAAATATATTTGCAACAGAAATCACAAAGGCCTAATACCCTTATTACATATAACATTTCTAGAACCATATTAGAAAAGACCAACAATCCAGTTGGATAAAAGGCAAACTAAACCGTGGTGACCAATAATGGCTCTCCCCCAAAGCTCTGATTCCTGGAGCCTGTAAAGATGCTGTTACATGGCACAGGAGAGCGAAGGTAGTCATGCAATTAGGTCTGTGAATCAACTGACCTTAGATTAAACTTCATTCTGTGGGTGGGCCCCATGTGATCACAAATATGCTAACATGTGAAAGAGGACGTCAGGAGAGTCACCGGGCATGAGAAAGCCTCTCAGGGTCACTGCTGGCTTTGGAGTAGGCAGGAGTCACAAGGCCAGGCATTCTGGCAGCCTCTAGAAACCGGAAAGGCCAAGAGAATCACCGCCCCTAAAACACCCAGATTTTAACCTACTGAGACTCATTTTAGGCCTCTGACCTTAAAATGCAAGATTTGTGTTGTTTCACGTCACCAATTTGGGAGTCATTTGTTACAGCAGCAATGAAAAATGAATACACTTATGGAAAAGCCATCAGAGAGAAGATATGAAGGCCCTTGAACGTATGAAAAGATACTCAACCTTCTTTCATAATAATAAACTAGAGCGAGATTAGAAAAGTCACAAAACAACAAAGTTGGAGGGCCTAGAACACCAGGTATGATCAAAACGGTATGACACAGGAAAGCAAATAGAAAAATAACTAATGAGATTCTCACATAAGCAGTCTTCTGGTTTAAAAGACAAAGGAGTCTCCAAACTTCAATGAGGAGGGCTAGAGAGATAGCTCAGAGGGTAAGGCATTTGCTTCGCTGGCGGCTGACTCCACTTTGCTCCTTGGCACTGCAGGAGCAATGACCAAGCACAAAGGTGGGATAAGCACCAAAACAATGCTGAGTGGGGTCTACCCAACCCCCAACAAAATAAAATAAAATTCAGTGAAGAAAAGATGAACTTTTCAAATGGTGTTACTGCTTAAAAAACTATTTTATAAAGGATCTCGGACTTACATATAAAAGGCAAAATAATATAACTTCAAGAAAGAAAGAAAATACGTACATGTGGGGCTGGAGCGATAGCACAGCAGGTAGGGTGTTTGCCTTACACGCAGCCAACCAGGATTCCCAGCATCTCATATGGTCCCCCGAGCACCCCAGGAGTAATTCCTGAGTGCACGAGCCAGGAGTAAACCCTGTGCATCGGCGGGCGTGACCCAAAAAAGAAAAAAAAAAAGAAAATACATACATGACCTTGAAATAGACAAAAAAAAAAACAAACACCAAAAAACTAACAAAAACAAAACCCTTTCAATAAGACAAAAAAAAAAAACCAAAAACCCCACAAGCTCTAAAAAAAAAAGACCAGTAAACAGCACTTAATTAAAATTAAGATTATCTATTCATCAAAAGACACCATTAAGAGAATAAAAGAGTAAGCCCCTGACTGAGAGAAGTTCAGGAAATACATATGCAACAAAGGACTTGAATCCCTAAAATAAACATTGCTTACAAATTATTGAAAAAAAAAAAGCACCTCATCCATTTTAAAACAATGGGCAAAGACAAAGACCTTTAACTTATAACTTTGCACTTGAAAAAGTAGGTTTGATCTAGGTGCCCTAGAAGCATATGAAAAGATGCTCCACATCAGGGATCTTCAAATAAATAATCCCAGAGTGATTCCATGCTATATCCTGGACAGAATGGTCTAAATCAGCAAAAGTATTATGTTCACTAAAAGGTGCCTAACAGTATAAAATGCTCACAGCAGTTCTATCACAATCTTCACTGGAAACAATTCACATGTTTATCAATAGCTAAGTGTGCAAGCAAGTCATTCTGTATTTACAGTGTGGATTGTAAATAACCAGCATGTGCAGTGACCCCAGGAATCCATCGCACAGCCTGGCACTTGGGAGGCAGAAGCCTGAATTAGTAACCATCTCCCGGCCCTCAAATGGATGATTCTTAGGGACATAATGAGAACAAAAGACACTATACCCCGAAGGGTATATTCTGCATGACACCATTTATATAAACTTCAGGCGCAGGCAAAACTTATATCTGGAGACAGAAATCAGAACAGTGTTACCTCTGGGGCAGAAAAATGTTGACTGAAGAGAGAGAGGCAGGAGGGCATCTTCTGGGGGTTCTATACCTGATTCTGGGTAGAGGTTTCTTAGGTATAGATTTAGGCAAAAATTCACCAAACAGAAACCATTAAAATGTGCTCGTTTTATTACAAATGTGGTGTACGACTATCTTAAGAGTGAAACTAAACTATCCACCTATCAGGTTGGCAAAATTTCAAAAGTTTCTTGACACACTCTATTAGGGAGACTGCAGAACACTGCTGGTGGGAGTGAAAAATGGCATCAAACCTCCAGAGGCTTATTCTGCAGCAGCCTGCAAAATAACAAATATATTTCCTCGCTGATACAATGCTTTCATTTTTAGGAATTTATCCTACACATTGGGCTGGAGTGATAGCACAGCGGGTAGGGCGTTCGCCTTGCACGCGGCCGACCTGGGTTCGCTTCCTCTGCCCCACACGGCAGAGCCTGGAAAGCTACCCATGGCATATTGGATATGCCAAAAACAGTAACAACAAGTCTCACAATGGAGACGTAATTGGTGCCTGCTCGAGCAAATCGATGAGCAACGGAATGACAGTGACAGTGATCCTACACATTACACTCTCCCACATATGAAATAACACACTCAGTTTTTCACTACAGCATTACTGGAGAATAAACTACTGGAAATCATCTAAATGTCCACCAACAGGGCACTGGTTAAATAATTCATGGCACATGGGAACACTGGCATATTAGCATATTACGTTGCTGTAAAAAAGCATCAATAAGACTTTTGTATTGATATAGAAACATCGCCCAAGAAAATTATTAAAAGAAAAAAACAGACACTAGAGGAGTATACATAGCATTTTATATGTACTTCTATAAAAGAGAGAAATATTTAGTCAAATTTATTTATGTATTTATTTTTACTTTTGTGTTCCATTCAGTGATGTTCAGGGGCTACTCCTGGCCCTGTGCTCAGGAACTGTGTGGATCCAGGGATCAAACCTAAGCCTTCTGCACGCAAAGAATGAGCTCCAGCCTGTTCTTCACTCTCTGTAGGCCTTCTTAGAATTCATGTACACACATCTAAAGAAAGTATAGGAATACAGACTAAACTAATAATAAATATTAGCTGTACATGCAGTGGAATAGTTTTAGGGAATGTGACATCTGGGAAATGTGGTGGAAGGTCTTGGTCTTTTTTTTTTTCATTTGAAATCTTTTGCTTTCTTAATTTTGTGTACATGCACTAATTATTCAAGTATTAATTAAATTTTTGTTTAAGTGTTTTGATTTGGGGGCCACATCTTGCCAGGGCTTATTCCTGGCTATGCACTCAGGAGTCACTCCTGGCAGGCTCAGAGGACCATACGGGATGACAGGTATCAAATCCATGTCAGCTGCATGCAATGTCAAATGCCCTACCCATTGTACTGTCACTCGGGTCCCAGCAAATGAAATTTTTACAGAGAAAATGAACAATGCAAGGGGGAAGAGAATCCTTAAAAGGTTGTTTTTCCAAAACAGTGTTATCAACTTCACGGTCTTCTCTTAAAGTGATGCAAAAGAGGTTTAGGTTGGATATGCAGAGAACTTTCCAACACGAAGGGGAACGAAATATTGGGGATTAAATCACCTTGTCCGGTGACCTTTGGAACAGGCCAGGCGGTCGGCAGTCTGTTGGGAAGGCTGAGTCAAGGCGAGATGGCAGGGTAGAAGGACGTGACACAGACTCTTTCTGACACCCTAACCTGACAGGGGCAAACCGTGGGGCCTGTCTCAACTTCCCTCTGGGTGAAAACAGGGGTAACAGTGGGGCCAATTCATCAACAGAGACGACACAGGGGAAGTAACTACGCTTTGCCTGGCATGCTGTGAGTGAGGCCGCACGACTTCCTCCCAGCCCTGAAACCCTGGACAGCTCCACTGAGCGGAAGAGAGTGTCAAAAAAAAAAAAAAAAGAGTTCTCTCTAGCAAGTTCTCACATGCCTGTCTGATGGGGGTTCAGGCTGAGTTCAGACGTTCTGCCACACATATTACAATGATACAAAGGTTCAACAGCTGAAAACCATTAGCAAAAAAAAAATAATAATAATAAGAGAGAAAATCCTTGATTATAAACTCCAATTTGGTCAAAAGAACTGGCGGCTCTGCTGGGAAGAGGAGGAGGTGGAGGAGGAACCACATTCTCCTGCCAAATATCTAACCCTTTAACAATGCCTGTCTGGCGAGCCTCAGTGCTCCACGCAAGGGGCACCAATGGAATCCTTTCCAAGGGTCTGTGTGGAGCAGTGAGAGAGGAAATTGGATCAGCTTCCCCCCCCCCCCCTCACCCACTGCAGGAAGGGAAGGCTGCACCTCGCACATGGCTGACCCGGGTTTGATTCCTCCGCCCCTCTCGGAGAGCCCGGCAAGCTACCGAGAGTATCCCGCCCGCACGGCAGAGCCTGACAAGCTCCCCATGGCGTACTGGATATGCCAAAAACAGTAACAACAAGCCTCACAATGGAGACGTTATCGGTGCCCGCTTGAGCAAATCGATGAACAATGGGATGACCGTGCTACAGTGATAGCACTTATTTAGTGCCTGTGGGACATGGCTCTAGGCACTGAAGGCTGGGCAGGAGACTGAAAGGCAGAGACGTGGCTAGGGTGGGGACGGCGGAGGAGACGGTTCTGAGAACTTGGCTCTAAACCGGCAGGAACTCTGCTGCTCCAACTCTTCTCCCTCACGCTGGCCTCCTGCCAGGGCACACAGGCAGCTTCCTGCTGCCACTTCTCGCACAGCTGGAACCCCACAGGGCACCACGGAGGGCGTCATTCCTACAGGGGGGCGGCGGCGGGTGGAGTTGGGGGGGGGCTCTCCTCCCAGCTCCCTGGCAGCAGAGAGACAGAGCCGGTGACTGGGCTGCTCCTTCCTGAGTCTGGAACATCATTAAACAGCCAGTGAGGCAGCCCTAGGTCCTGGGGAACCAACGGAAGCCAGTGACCTGCCCTTGGAAGTTCACCGGTAAGGGTAAGGCCACAAAGGGTAAGGCCTGCTCTCCTGTGGCCCTGGGCAGCTCCCTGGGTTGACAAACTAGATACACCGATGCAGAATGGCGTCCTTTGTCCCTGTCGCAAAGAAGACACATTTCTCGAGAAATCGATGCCATGGGAGAGACAGGACAGCGGGTAAGGTGCTTGCTGGGTACATGGCCAAATGCGGTTCTACCTTGGGCGGGATACCTGAGCACAGAGCTAGGAGTCAGCCCCAAACCAAACCAAAGCCAATGAAAGAAAGAAAGAAAAAGAGAGAGAGACAGAGAGAGGAAGGAAGGAAGGAAGGAAGGAAGGAAGGAAGGAAGGAAGGAAGGAAGGAAGGAAGGAAGGAAGGAAGGAAGGAAGGAAGGAAGGAAGGAAGGAAGGAAGGAAGGAAGGAGACTCTGGAGGAAATTCTCCCCTCTCCCCACCCTGGCCAGGGGGAAAAGAGAAACAAAAAGGTGTGTAAACTGTTCCTGAAGGGCTCCTATATGCCAGATTTTAAATACACGCTGTCCCACGGACCCCATGGCAATGATTCTGCAGAGCAAGGCTCTCCCTGGGGGAGGGGAATAGGGACTCACAGGGACAACACAGATGCACACAGACGCGTGCGCGCGCGCGCACGCACGCACGCACACACACACACACACACACACACACACACACACACAAGGTGCCCCAGGCTGCCTCCTCCTTCACCTGGATTTTGCTCTTCCGCCCTCTTAGATTCCAGAACATCTTTTTGTTTGTATTAGTCCCAGAGGAAGTCGCCCTCTGGCCCTCCTGTGGCAACAGCGGGCAGCAACATCCTCAGTGCCGCCTGGGATTCTCTGCCGAGCTTCTCTTAATTACTCCCAGGCGGGAGCGTTTCCGGGAGAGAGACCTGGTGCTGTGGCAGAGCTTGCAGGCTGGAAGCTACGTTTTGCTCCCTCGGCCTCAGATTCCAGCCCGCTCTGGCTCTGCTGGGGGGCAGCTTGCCCCCCTACCCCATGCCATCCTGCATGCACGCACCACGGTAGGGGGCCACACAGTGGTGCTTCCAGCCGCAGCCTCCTCCCCGGGGGGCTGCTGAGCCCGCAGAGTGCAGTTCAGAAAGGCTTGTGTGAAGCTCTCCTGAGGGCCAGGCACAAGCAAGCTCTGGGGGCTGCAAACAGGCGGGAAAGCAGAAGGCCAGAGCCTTGGCCTTCCCAAGTTCAGAGGGCCGAGGCTGAGAGAGAAAGCGGACAGGAGGGGAAATCACAGACACCAAGCAGGCAGTGAAGGGACTGTGAGAGAGCCCTAACACGAGGGCGCTCCGGGGCTGGGGATGTAGCTCAGTGGTAGAGCACTTGCCTTGCAGCGGGGGGATCCTAGGTTCAATCTCTGGCACAGCAAACAAACAAGCATAAAACCCACGCGACACAAGAAACTTCAGAGGCTGAGGGAGCCCGGGCGTTCAGTTGGACTCCTTCTCCCATTTACAGGTGGAAAAAGTAAAGCCAACGGGGAATCATTATTTGAACTAAAGATACTGTGGGTAATAACAGTCAGTGTTTCCGAATTCATCGTGAGGAGTCAAGCACTGTTCTTGCTTTATATATCCTAATTCAGTGAACCCTAACAGACCTTTGAGGTAGGTGCTACTGCGCTCTCTTCTTATTTTATTAATGAAATTAATTTATTGGGCGTTCAGTCACTGTACTGTCTTCTCTTTAATGTGCTCTGGTATGGAAACTGTGTCTACTGGTTGGTACTTTAGAGAAGGCTTCTTTTTTTTTATGCTTTCTAAATTATATTTTTTATTTTTTCATTTCTTACTTTTTTTTTTCTTTTTGGGTCACACCCAGTGATGCTCAGGGGTTACTCCTGGCTCTGCACTCAGGAATTACTCCGGTGGTGCTCAAGGAACCATGTGGGATGCCGGGAATCGAACCCAGGTTGGCCGTGTGCAAGGCAAATACCCTATCCGCTGTGCTCCAGCCCCTCTCTTACTTTTAAAAAAAATTTTTTAATGTATCACCATGAGGTACAGTTATAGACTTAACAAACTTTTATGCTTACGTTTCAGTCATATAATGATCAAGTACCCATCCCTCCACCAGTGCCCATTTTCCACCACAATGGTCCCAGCATCCCTCCCACTACCCCAACTCCATCCACGCCCTCCCCTCCCCTCCCTCCTTCCCCCTGCCTCTGTGGCAGGCACATTCCCTTTTGCTCTCTCTTTCTCCTTTTGGGTGTTGTGGTTTGCAATGCAGGTATTAAGACCATCATGTTCTGTCTATAGTCTACTTTCAGCACACATCTCCCATCCTGGGCGGGCTCTCCAAGCACCCTTTACTTAGTGTTCCCTTCTCTATCTGAGCTGCCTTTTCCCCCAGGCTGTGAGGCCGGCTCCCAAGCCGTGGAGCAACCCTCCTGGTCCTTATTGAGAAGGCTTCTTGAAGCAAGTACTCAAAGGCCTGGTTATAAAAACTATGAACCTCAGTTATCCAGAGAGAAGTTAGCAAAAACCTCAATTAATCAGTGGTTTAACTTCAACTAAAAGATCCTGACTACCACGAAACACAAGGGAGTGAGCAATAAAGGGAGCCCTGTATCCCCTAAGAAAGAGTCAATGAAGAAAGAAAGAACTGGGTGCAAGGAATCTGATGAGAAAATCAGGAACAGCCCAGTCCCCTATGCTTTTTCTATCAAGCTTCTTATATTTGATGTCCCAGCTTATTAGATCTTTCAGGTCTTCAAATGCCACTTTCTGAAGCAACTAACAAACTACATGAGGTGGATTAAAATTTGTAGAATTTTTAGAGTAAAATTTTTAGTCTTCTAGTATAGCCTTGGTCAATCAAAGCCTTCCATTTCCCAAAATATCCCCAACACATATGCATGTGCGCGCGCGTGCGCGCACACACACACACACACACACACACACACACACACACACATGCACGCACACTTAGATACATATGCATATCCTCACCTGCAACCCTAGTCAACCAAGAGTCTTCTCCAATTCTACTACAGGAATTTCAGAATAAATAAGGAATCAATATAATGACTTACCAACCACTGCCAGATTATGCTCCGAGCCACAAGAGACCTGTGAAAGAAAACAAGTTCTATAAGAGAAGGCAAATGTATAGCTCCAGACAGTGTCACTTGTGATCGCAGCTCTCTCTTGCACACCAACATCCAATTTGTGCAAATTTCAGGAAGTAAACAGAAAGTTTCACCATCTAGAAAAGGTAAGACTGCAATTATAATATACATATAGAAAGAGGGATTAATTTACATTGTCTGGAAATACACCAAAATGCTAAAGTATTCATCTTTACGTGATGATACAAGTGCTTTTAAAAAAAATTCTTTCTTCCTCTCCCTGCCCCGACGAGGCCCTGAGTTGCCACCCAGGAACAGCTCCTGGCTCCTGAATGGCCATGCTCCCTGAGGCACACAAACCAATCTCCGAACCCAGCGGCTTTTGGCAGAAATGCATCTGGACTGAGCATTAAACTGCGGTGCTGTGATACCCAGGTGGGGAAAGCTGTTTGTCCCTTCCGCCCTTTTCTTTCCGGTGGTGGCCGCCACCTTTTCAGAGCCTATTGGACAGCCAAGTATAATACTGCAGTGATGTGACACAAAGGGCCTCACAGGATGGGAGGTGGAACTGGCCCCTCTCCCCGCCCCGACGAGGCCCCGAGTTGCCGCCCACAAACGGCTCCTGGCTCCTGAACTGCCATGATCCCAGAGGCACACAAACCAATCTTGGAACCCAGAGGCTTTGGGCAGAAATCCCTCCAGACTTATTTCTAAAATATCAGAAATCCAAAATCGCACAGCCGCTTTCCGGCCATGAGACATCATATATGGCTCTTCATAATCAGCAATAGAAAACAAATTATCTAATGATGCCTTTTCGGCAGGTCTGACTGTTGACAAAAATTCCAAATAATAATGGTGGGTCTTTTGTTGAAATACTGAATGTGATCAAAGTGGAGAGAGAGTAAAGTGAAAGTCATCTGCCACATAGGCAGGGGGAGGGATAGGATGGGGGGTACACTGGGGTTCTTGGTGGTGGAAAATGTGCACTGGTGAAGGGATGGGTGTTTGATCATTGTATGACTGAGATTTAAACTGGAAAGCTTTGTAACTGCTCTCACGGTGATTCAAAAAACAAAAATTAAAATAATAATGATAAACATAATAAAATAAAAGCAGGTGAAAAGGAAATAAATCCTTTCTTTCCTTTCTACTTTTCTTCAGGGAGGAGGCACTATTTTTCAAAATTCCTACAATGTGGCTAATAAAATGGAGACATAAAAGCACATAAAGAACAGCCTTTGAAAACTGAACTCAAAAGACATTCAGTCTGGAGTAATGCCTGCCTTTGCCTCATCTACTCACTCGCACTTCCGCCTTCCAGTCATGGGAACTACCTGCAGTTCGAGGAACGCAGCACAGTCTCTCAAACCTCTTTGGCTCGTGCAGTGTCTTGGCTCGGAATGCCCTCCTCCACTGCCTCCACTTACCTATCCTTTACAGGTCTCGAGCATCTGAGATTTGATTTTTGTTGCTTCTAGACTGACGAAAAACTCCCTCATGAGGCAACCTGGATGTACCTCCCCGGTCGTTAACTATCCTGTTACCTTTTCCCGTTGTTTCCTGTCTCCTCACTAGACTGCCTGTGTCTTGGGAATATAACCGAGTCTCATTCACTTGATATGGCACAGATGGATCACACCAGGCCTAGGAGTCAGTTAACAGCTGCTAACTGAGGGGGTGAGTGAAAGAATGAAGTACATGAAAGAACAAATGCCTCACGCGTAAGACAACTATTTGCGGTTCCCAGCCCAGTGTTTCCACCTCGGGAACAACACTGCTAGCCTTTCAATCTCTGCATGTTCGCACTGTTCCCAGGAGAAGTGGCTGGGAATAGAAAAGCATCAGCAGTTCCTCGGGAACCAATAAAAAGAACACTGGACTCTGGAGAAGCATCCAGGGATCGCTCTCAGGCTGCTCACTTGAGCTCCTGGCAAGAGCAAGTTTTCAGGTACCCAGAAAACGGCAACACAGGAAGAGCCCTGGAGATCACCTGGTGCAACCTGCTGTGCACCATTTGAGGAGAACCCTGAGGCTTGGAAAGAGGAAAGAATCTGTCCTGAGTGCCAGAGCCTGGCAAGCTCCCCGTGGTATATTCGATATGCCAGAAACAGTAACAAGTCTCACAATGGAGACATTACTGGCGCCTGCTCGAGCAAATCGATGAACAACAGGACGACAGTGCTACAGTGCCAGAGCAGGTGCGTATCAAACCTAAGACTCCAGCCAGTCTGCCAGAGTTGAGCTTTAGACTTAGTATGGTCCAGCACGAGTCCCCAGGCCAACTCTCCTCCACCAGCATCCCCAGCTCCCCCCCTACCCCCACCCCACAGCCTGCCACCTTGACAGGTACAGGTTTGAGCTTGGTTGTTGTGTGTCTGTGTCTCCTGCTTTCAATGCTGTCGACTCGGCAGTTTGGATGTAGAACTGTCCTACTCCCTCTCTGCCCAGGAACCCGAGGCCCTGGGCCCCTGACCCCCTCATTACTTCCTGCCCACCTCTCCTTTTTAAAAAATACTTATTTATTTATTAATTAGCGGATCACCATGAGGTACAATTACAGAGTTATAAACTTTCGTGCTTGCGTTCCAGTCACACAATGATCGAGTACTCATCCCTCCACCAGTGCCCATTCTCCACCACCAATAATCCCAGTATCCGCCCCCCCACCCCCACCCTATTCCTCCACCGCCACCCTGTCCCACCCCGCTTCTGTGGCAGGGCATTCCTTTTTATCCTCTCTCTCTCCTTTTGGGTATTGTGGTCTGCAATGGAGGTATTGAGTGGCCATCATGTTTGGTCTATAGTCTACTTTCAGCATATATCTGCCCACCTCTTCTTACCGCCCCCGCCATTTCTTTCCTTCTCTGTCCTTTCTTAGAAGTGACATGCAAAAGCAAACACAGGCCCCTGGCAGTTAAGGTAAGACTCACTGAACCACTAATATGGTGGTAAGTTAGGGGCTTCTTTCCTGGGGGGGGGGCATGCTCAGCTCCCACATATAGCTAAGCGGACTCCCCCACTGCATCGTGGAAGGATGCGCCCAGATCATCAGAGAAACCTTTCCCAACTGCTCAGGCTCTGGGCTCCCCGGAGACAGGCTTTGTACCAGTTTTACCGAGTCTCTCTGGGCCATCCGCAAAGCACACGTTCATTAGGTGCTTCCCGGTTAAACGGAGACGGGTTCCCCGGCGCTGTCACAGGAAGCCGCTTAGACGGAAGAGTTGCGGGAAACTTGGATGGTGGAAGGCTTATGTAAACGGTGGCGGTGCTGTCTGATGAGCTGTTCTGTAGTCCCAGAAAACGATAATGGGAAACTACTCAGAGTGAATGGAAAAGCTACCTAAAATTATAAATGTAATCTGATAGCAACTCTATAATAAAACCTGATTTCCAAAGACTGGGGGGCCAGAGGCATAGCACAAAGTGGTGGTTAGCGCCAAACTATCAAGGAGAGAACAGAGCTCGGGCAGATAGCCAGTGGGTCGGTCCCCAGCGCCACCGACAGTCAGGTGTGGCTCTGGCGGTTCCCTGCACCACTGGGCACCAGCAATGGACTACTAAGTCCCTCTCATGAGGCTGAGCATCACAAGGAGAGAGATAACCCCCCCCACCACCACCACCACCACTACCACCAGTGGACCCTCTCAACACTGCTGAAGATGGTCCCGAAGGAAGGAGATACATCAGAATGTAACAGTGATTGTCTCTGGGCTGCAAAATGCTCAGGAGTGGATCTATTATTCTTATTTAAAGTAATGTATATACAACCTACTCCCCACTAGAAGTGGTGGTGGTGGGTTGGGGGTAGGGGGTAGACCCTGGTTGGTTAGAAAATAAATATGTTCTAAAAATCTGCTAGGTTCCAGAGTAGTGAGGGTGAAAAAAAAATGGAAGACAACATGATAAATTAGGAAGATAAATGGATAATGGTGGTAGGTTATAGGTTGTTTTTTTTTTTCCACCTATTCTTTATCTTTCAAATGTCTTTTGACCATGATGGCAGCGGTAGAGGTGGGTGGCAGTGAGGGGAGGGACAGGAATCAAAGTCACCATATAATGAGGATTCTTACACACCAGGCCTCAGGCCAGGGCACTCGACAACATTAGCGCAACCTGATCCCCCTGCTCCTACTCTGGAGATAGATACGCTGCTACCTTTGTTGTTTTTTTTTTTTTTAAACGTACAAACACTCACATAGGGTTATTTCATTTTTGCAAAACGCAGACCGAGAAAGGGCTGCCTCTGATGGCCAGGCCCTCCCCGAGGGGCTGCGAGCTACGGAGCTGACCAGCCCTGGGGGAGCAGGGGCTTCCGGGAGCCAGCCGCTGATGAGGGCCGGGCCCGGACAGCAGATGCTGCTCTGAATTAATGAGCGAGACACTGATGAATGGACTTCGTCAAGGCAACGTGGAGCTTGAAGCACCGAGCCCCCCCCCATCCCCGGCCGCTCGCTGGCTGTGCACTGGCGGCGCAGAGGTCAAGAGTCTGAACACCACAGGCCACAAAATCCCAGAGCTACATTCCTTCAACAAGATTGTATCAATGGCTGTTTGCTTCATATTGCTCCTGTCAGCATCTACCCCAGGTCCAGCTGCAGGCAGCTTTTGAGAAGACTCAGCTAACGATGGCAGGGTGCCCGGAAGAGAAGGACCGAGAGCCAGGAGGCCAGGATGTCATTGTCCTCCTCCTCCTCCTCCTCCTGGTTCTGGGTCTGAGACCTTGAAGGCATTTAACCGTCCAGCCTCCGTGTTCTCGGGGGTGGGAAGGAGAAAACAGCCTGTCCTATCTGCTTCACAGAACCCAGAGAGGACAAATGAGATCACTCATGGCTCGCAGTCAGGCCTCTCACCTGCTCTACATACAGATTCCATTGTTGGAGGGATGGGGCGATAGCACAGCGGGTAGGGTGTTTGCCTTGCACGCTGTTGACCCGGATCCAATTCCCAGCATCCCACATGGTCCCCCGAGCACCTCGGGGAGTAATTGCTGAGTGCAGAGCCAGGAGTAACCCCTGAGTATCGCTGGGTTACTGTCACTGTCACTGTCACCCTGTTGCTGATCGATTTGCTGTAGCGGGCACCAGTAACATCTCCATTGTGAGACTTATTGTTACTGTTTTTGGCATATCCAATATGCCACGGGTAGCTTGCCAGGCTCTGCCGTGTGGGTGGGATACTCTCGGTAGCTTGCCGGGCTCTCCGAGAGGGACAGAGGAATTGAACCCGGGTCAGCCAAGTGCAAGGCAAATGCCCTACCCGCTGTGCTATTACTCCAGCCCAAGCATTGCTGGGTGTGACCCAAAAATATATGAATAAATAATTAAATAGATAGATAAATAAATAAATAAATAAATAAATAAATAACAAATTCCATCAGGTCAGCCAGGGCCTTAAGGGCGCTCAGGACTTCCCAGCAGAGGGCAGAGGGAGAGCAAAGCTTCGACTGCCCAGCACAGCCCACCAAGACCCATGCAGACACATTTCCATCTCATTTCCTCCTCCTTTGACTTATGCATCCTCAGCCCTGAGTGACACAGTTCCTTCACACCACATTACATTTTCTCTAGGAACATCATCGTGAGATGCCAAGCTCCGAAGCCCGAGTTCCCCCTTGACTGGAACTTCTGTGCCCCCTCCCCCGGACCCCTCCCCCCGCTAGTTTTAAGATGGTTCCAGCGTCGCTTCTGGGGAAAGCCTGACTGGCCGAGGGAGAGCCAGCTGCTCCCTCCTGGCTGCTTCCACAGCACGATGCATCATGGCCCTATTCACAAATGAGGTGTCTATTTATGAGCTGCACGTGTGCTAAGCACCCTGGACTCGAAGGCATCCATCCATCCAGCCCAGCAGCCCAAGGGCAAGGCAGGGCGGTGGGGGGTGCAGGTGGGGAGTGCAAAGAAGAGGGGGTGTAGAGAAATGAGATGCTTTTTTTTTCCTTTTTGGGTCACACCCGGCGATGCACAGGGGTCACTCCTGGCTCTGCACTCAGGAATCACCCCTGGCGATGCTCAGGGGACCATATGGGATGCTGGGAATCAAAGCCGGGTCGGCAGCGTGCAAGGCAAACGCCCTTACCCACTGTGCTATTGCTCCAGCCCCAAGAAATGAGATGCTTTTGAAAGACCTCTGTGCCCCACTGGAGACTTGCCCCTGGGCTGCAGAGGGAGCAGGAAGGTGACAGTCGCCTTGCGAGAGTAAGTGCAGAGGTGCTGGGACATCAGAAATACAGAAGGGCTGTTGCAGGCACCCAGCGCACAAAAGCACAGCAGAAACCCAACCACACAAATAAACAGGCCTCACGCAGGCAAAGGGGGCCTTCCGGTGATCGGGGAGCAGGAGTTAGGGGCGGGGAGTGAAGGTGGCCCTCCTGAGCTGGGCTGCCCGAACAGTGGAAGGCTTGCTCCAAGCAGCCATCTCGGTCTCGGCAGTCAGTTGCCTGGTCCCCAAACATCAAGGGGAGGAGCTCTGCCAGCAACGCTCCGGCCAGGCTAGACGCCATCCTTTCTGCCATCCGTGTCTTGTAAAAGAAGACGCAACGCCCCCTCCTTCCACCCCAGGAGGCATTCTACTAGATGTCGCCCTGCAGGAAACAGCAGGGGCAAGAACGGATAGGTAGTGGAGGGGGCCTTATTGGGTTAAGTGAACACATGAGTGGAAATGAGATTACTGTGAGGATGTTTGCCAGATGTGAGGGAAGGAGAGCAGCACGTTCGTTCTCGGCCACACACTCGCACCATTTCTGGAAACACTTGACCGGCCCGCAGTGGGTGCTCAGCGCCAGAACCAGCTTAGCAGCTTCGTATCACCATTTTGAATGCATGCTGCACCTAAGGGCTAGATTTTTTTTTTTTTTTTTTTTTGGTTACAGCCACCTCACCGATGAGGCTGCTGTGAGGGGCCAGAGGAGTATGGGAACTCGCCCAGTGTCTAACTGCTAGGGGAAAGGCAATATTCAGGGACCAGCCATTTCCCGCACAACCCTTCTCTCCTCCCAATGGTAACATTTCCTGGCCCTGGGCGATGGAAGTAAACCTCTCATCCAGGTCCTGCCATGGGCGACCCTTGGGACTGAAGGATCCGGGTAGACCCAGGCTGGAGAACCAGGGAAGACCTGGCTTCCACAAGGTCCAAACTACATCTTCTTGGACCAGGAGTGTCCGACCTAGAAGCTGCTGCAAGATAGTTTGCAGGGAATGAGTGGGTTGGGTAGGGGTGAGGGAGTGGCTTTCTCTGCCACCCTACCATCCCGTGGGGGAATTAACCCCATCACAAGGCTCAGGGCAGACACGAGAATGCAGTGTGGTGTGCGCAGGGCTCTGGGTCACCAAGGAGAGGACCAGTCAGGTGAGGTCAGTCTCCAGGCACCGACCTGACACTCCCTCCTCTTTGGCACAGCACCAGGGTCAGCCCTGGGACTACCAGGGCACTGGGCTGTTGGCGGGGCTTGCTGATTGGCTCTTGCCCCTCGCCAATGAGCCCTGGATGCTATGGCAACGAGTGCCCGTGCTGGTGGGGGGCAGAGGGTTTGTTTGCTGGGTCTGAGCCCAGGGCTGGGATTCCTTGCTCTGCAATGCAGTCCTTGGCAGGCGGTGAGCCTTGACTCAGGGGCCGGTTAGCAGGGAAGAGAAGGGGAAGAGAAAAGGGGAGAAGGGGAGAAGGAGAGAAGGGAAGAAGAGGAGAAGGGGAGAAGATGAGAGGGGAAAGGAGAGGGGGAGAGCAAATAAAGGAGGAGAGGGAAGGGGGGAAGAGGAGAGAAGAGGGGAAGGGAAAGGAGGAGAGGGATGGGAGTTGAAGAGAGGAGGGGAGGAGGGGAGAAGGGGAGAGGGGAGGAGAGGAGAGAGGGAAGAGAGAAGAGGGGAGGGGAGGGCAGGGGAATACAGTAGGAGGGGCCAGTTTAGCTCCTGCTCCAGGTTCACCAAACACCGCTGCTCTTCGTGTTGGATTTCAGAGGCATAACCAGAATTTTCAAACCTGTGAGATAAAAACAGGCCTGATTTGCAGACAAACTAGTCCTGTCCGCCAGTGTTTCACTCCTGGGGTCAGCAACGGCCCCACATGGAAGTTACAGAGGCAGCAGAGAGGCTGCAGCTTGCTCGCTTCTGGAAGCACCAAATCTTCTTACGAAAGCCCCAGGATTCTGTGTGAGGGCTTGGAGATTTGACCCCTCGATGGAAAGCAGCTCAAAAAATGGGACCTTCAGACCCAGAGGTGCCACTTTGTCTTCTACCTCAAAGCCCAGTATTAGCTGACTTTATGAATGCTGCCCTCCCCACTTCTTAGAGCCGTTTCCATACCTCAAAAAAGGGTCAAATTCATGGTGGGAAGGGAAAGGGCAGCTTTGCACGGCTACACGTGTGACACGGAATTTCAGTTATCAGCACAGTCTCCCGCCTTCACACCTGCTTCCTGCTCACAACTCATCAAACAAGCTCCCAGCATAAACTCACAGGGGTCAGGGGAGTTGGCTTGGTTGAGGCCGAGGAGGCCTGCACCTCTGTGTCCCCCTTTTTATTTATTTTTTTTGGTTTGGGGCCACACCCAGCCATGTTCAGGGGTAGTTACTCCTGGCTCAGCACTCTGGAATTAGTCCTGGTGATGCTCAGGAGACCATATGGGATGTCAGGGGTTGAACCAAGTCAACTGCAAGCGCTCCAGACCCCTGTGACCTCCTCTTCTGACACTGGTACCAGATGCCTCTTCCAGTCACTCAACTCACGCTCCCGTCACAGTTTTCTCTTTGTCTCCTTTGCTACTTCACTTTCATCTTGTTCATTCTTCTTTACAAAACATTCTCATACATATCTTACTATCATTGCTATCATCTTAGTTCAGTTGGTTTTTTTGCAGTCTGGACTGTTTGAAAGGCCATTATCTCAAGCTTTCCATGGGTCATGTCATGATATGATTTTCTTTTTTTTTTTTTTTGGGTTACTCCTGGCTCTGCACTCAGGAATCACCCCTGGCCGTGCTCAGGGGACCATACGGGATGCTGGGATTCGAACCCGGGTTGGCCGCGTGCAAGGCAAACGCCCTACCCACTGTGCTATCTCTCCAGCCCCTCTTTTTTTTTTTTTGGAAAAAAAAATACATACGCTGTCATCATCACAAAACCTCCTAACTTCATGTCACATTTGATTCCTCACTCTACATAAATCTGCTAACCAAGTATCATGTCTCTGTGCCTGGAAAAGTTCTTGTATATTTACTGGTGTCATTCTCCCATCTCTACTCCATTCTAAATCCAACCCTACAAAACCCACTGCCCCAGGTCATTTCTGCCCTTGGGAGATGTGGGGCCATGTGCTTCTCTCAAGTCCTATGGCCTGTCCTTGGCCAACAGTCTGCTCTTATCATACCTTCTTTGGACTGTTAATCATTTGGGTGTTGGGGTAGACCATGTTTCTTGTATATGGAACTGGAGAGAACTCTAGTCATTGAACCAGAATGTCTAGATTTGAATTATGGTCATGTGACTTTGAGCCAATCTCTTGCCTCTGTGACTTCAGTTTTCTTTAAAATGGGACCATAGGGGCTGGAGTGGTAGCATAGTGGGTAGGGCATTTGCCTTGCACACCGCTGACCCGGGTTCGATTCCCAGCATCCCGCATGGTCCCCTGAACACTGCCAGGAGTAATTCCTGTGCATCGCCAGGTGTGACCCCCCAAAAAAATGTGATAAAAAAATGAGCCATGTCTCATATATTTCCAAACCTTCCTCCCACCCCACTGATAGAATAAAATTCACTTTGAGTTTGACCCTGTTCTGTGCATACATTTTCAGAACATAAGATATACAACCACAGAAAAATAAAGGGAAACTCTAAGCATTAGGAACTGCATAGGTTCACTATGAAAAGTTCACTTTCTTTTTCAACAGAATTTCTCTATTGGTGGAGGAGCAACAGGCATGAGAAATGTCTACTGAATAATCATATACCCAGGGGGCTGGAGCGATAGCACAGCGGGTAGGGCGTTTGCCTTGCACGCGGCCGACCCGGGTTCGAATCCCAGCATCCCATATGGTCCCCTGAGCACGGCCAGGGGTGATTCCTGAGTGCAGAGCCAGGAGTAACCCCTGTGCATCGCCAGGTGTGACCCAAAAAGCAAAAAAAAAAAAAAAAATCATATACCCAATAGTCAAATATAAAATATACAACAGACACAGAGAATGTTTGCATGTCCCATGGTTCCCATCTAAGAGAATTCCCTTCTCCATATGGTAACATAAGACTATATGTATATATGTCTATATATATATATATATATATGACAGTACATGCTCCTGCTTTCTGTCACCATATCTAATTAGTGTGGATGAATTATGGATGGACATTTGTCTCAAATGACTAATCTTCAGAGATTAGTCAGAGCAGGTAAAGTGGCTTAATACAAAATTCCACCTGAAAACTGTTATAGGGAGCCCTCTAGTCTGGGGTATTAGACCAGTAGCTGAAATAAATGGGTACAATATAAGGAAGGGCAAAGGGCAGAAGACTCTGAGTAGTGGGAACAAAGTAAAAATGAATAGCACTAAGTCGCAAGATAAGAGAATTGCACACCCTACTGATTATGGGGCTCAGCTGTGTAAGAATCATTGCTGCTGCCTGTGTTCTAAATGGCCTTCCAATTGTTATTTTACATAATACTGGCTCATCTGTTTTCTTTTCTTATGCCCCTCCTATAATAATATTTTCGGAAACTTGACAGTATCTCAGATCCTTGCAGAGTACAAGAACTCAACATAACAATGCATCTGGATTTTAGTTAGTTACTCACAGGCTAGAGAGCAGGATGGGCCTACCTGAGCCAACAACCAAACTTGAACCCCGAAGAGGCAGTTCATAGATTCAAGCCAGCCAAACATGATATCTCTGCTTCTTTAAAACAAATAGGGGCCAGCCAGAGAGATAGTACAGCGGGTGAGGCCTTGTGCACAAATCTATCTGGATTTGATACCCAGCACTGCATATGGTCCCCAGAATCTGATCAGGAGTGATCCCTGGGCACAGAGCCAGGGACAAAGCCCTGAGCACAGGTAGTGCTGTTTTCAGGCCCCAAAACTAAAAGCAAGACATCATTTACTAGGCTAAACACACACATAATTATATAAAACATAACACCACACACACACACACACACACACACACACACACATACCCGCTGACACACACCCCTTGAATAACACACCCTTTGAATAACACACACACACACACACACACACACGCACCCCTTGAATAACATTCTGTAGAATGTCATTGATGATGGGGGAAAATGTCCCAGTCAATGTTAAAGGAAATAACTATTAATCAAGGTCCAGCTTTTAATAACAGTCATTTCACTTAAAGGCACAACATCCAAGAACCGAATGATGATGGAAAATGAGGATTGCTATATGTATATTTAGCCAGGAGACCCAACTACCCGAAATAAATCTTTCTTACTTCCACTGAAAGAATGCTCATAGCATCTTTATTCAAAAGAAATAAAAACATAAAATTACCCAAACATTCATCAATAGAATGCATAAAGTATGATATATTCTGAATACTTTGTAACAGAGGAAAAAATACTACTGCTATTCACACAGGACTAAATCTTTAAGAATAATAGTGAACAAAAGAAACCAGACACAAAGAAATAAATATTGTATGACTATTTACATGAAGCTCAAAAACTAGCAAGACCCATCTCAAAAGACTATTCTGAGGGGGAATACAAAACCAATCCTAGTAACATTCCCCCCCCCCCGCAGTCACTTTTAAATATAGTTCTCTAAATTTTGTTTAAAAACAAAAGAGCAGCTATTTAAAAAAAAATCTTCAACTCTTCTTAGAGTATTTTTTTTCTTTATAGTAGCATTATATGTCCATTGTGGCATATTTGGTAAGTGCATATATTATGGAATTGTGCAAATGGGGAAATACATGGATGTCGTTGGCTAGAGTTTTCTTTACTATAGATGAAGGAAACAAATATGGAATGAGGGATGGCAAAGAGGAGCACTGGGAACATCAGGTTAGATTGTAAGTATCAGTATGAACTCTGTCTTCTGTGACTGTCTGCCGTCTGTCTTTGTCTCTGACTCTCTCTGACTCTCTCTCTCTCTCTCTCTCTCTCTCTCTCTCTCGCACACAGACGCACGCGTGTGTGCACACACACAGGCACACACACACACACACACACACACACACACACACACACCCCTGAGTTAAACCAGCAATGAGTTCACTTCATGCATAGATTTTGACTTTTAAAACACTACTTGATAAAAAGATGGCAGCTTCCAGGGGTGGAAATGACAAAGAATAATTTGAGGCCCGAACATCTATTTCTTATCTCATAAATAAAGGACATAGAAAGTGATCCAAGAACAACGAGATAGACTGTGGAAAATTTGAACATCAAAATATAAGTAATAGCAGTAGATTATAATAGCAGTAGATGATAACTTACTGGGTAAAACCAAAATTCATATTACATATGGAGAAATAAGTGAGGAATTTTCCTATAATAGGATGTCAAAAATAATGTGAAAGGAATAACTGTGCTAGAAAAAAAATTCTGCAACCATTAGGTAGAGTTAATTCAGATAAGAATGATCGGGGCTGCAGATGTGACCTGAGCGGCCAGACGCGAGCGGCCCCTCCGTTGCTGGACTCCTGTGATCCCGGAGACCAACTAGCTACTTTCGGCACCAGCAGCTTCTTGCAGAAATGTCTCTAGACTGTGAACTAAGCTACAGCCCAATGCTGCCCTGGGAGGGGAAAGGTTTTTCTCTCTTGGCTTTTCCTTTCCCCAGCAGTGGTGTGGCGACCGCCATCTTATAAGGCCCACTAAACAGAGGTATGAGCTTGCAATGATGCAATTTCTGGCAGAAATTTCTCTGGACTTAGTCACTAAAATACCAAAAATCCAAAAGACCTCATATGCTCTTCATTCTCAGCAATGGAAAACAAATTATCAAATGCTGCCTCTTCGGCAGGTCTGACTGTTGGGGGGAAATTCCAATTAATAATAGTGAGTCTCCTGTTGAAATATTGAATGTAATCAAAGTAAAGAGAAAGTAAAGTGAAAATCATTAGCCACACAGGTGGAGGGTGTGTGTGTGGGGGGGGGCGGGAAATGAGAGGTATATTGGGGTTCTTGGTGGTGGAACATGTGCACTGGTGAAGGGATGGGTGTTCGATCATTGTATGACTGAGACTTAAGCGTGAAAGCTTTGTAACTTTTCACATGGTGATTCAATAAAAAATTAATTAAAAAAAAAGAATTATTGGGGTTGGAGCGATAGCACAGTGGGTAGGGCGTTTGCCTCGCATGCGGCCAACCTGGGTTCGATTCCCAAGATCCCACATGATCCCCTGAGCACTACCAGGAGTAATTCCTGAGTGCAGAGCCAGGAGTGACTCCTGTGAATCGCCAGATGTGACCCAATAAGCAAAAAAAAAAAAAAAAAAAAAAGATCAATGACTGGGGCTGGAGCAATAGCACAGCGGGTAGGGCATTTGCCTTGCACTTGGCCAACCCAAGTTCAATTCCCAGCATCCCATACGGTCCCCAGAGAACCGACAGGAGTAATTCCTGAGCAGAGCCAGGAGTAACCCCTGAGCATTGATGGGTGTGACCCAAAAAAAAGAAAAAAAATACCAAAAACTACTGAGCTTTTGATATAGTTTGTGTGTGTGTGCGTATGTGCATTTTAGGGCAATTTTTTTTAGTTTTTGTTTCAGCAATTCTGTCTGAAGGTGAAACAAGAGATTTGTACAGTATTAAAGTATCTCTTCACAGATCATTTAATTACAAAGGTGAAATGATAATTTTACAACAATGACAACAATGAAAAGATGACACCAGCCTTCCAAAGTGATCCAAGTTATCATCACTGATAATGTGGTCAAGTAATGTGGTATCAAGTGCTTTCTTCATACGATGCATTAGAGACACAAGGTCACTTCTTCAGTATTCTTGCCAAAGGGCCATATAAAAAATCTAATAATTTAAAAAATCAGTTAAAATGAAATAGAGAGGTCAGAGCAGTAGTACAGCAGGTAGGGCCCTTGCCTTGTATGTGGCTAACCCAGGTTTGATCCCTATACCATATAAGGTCCTCTGAGTCCTAACAGGAGTGATCCCTGAGTGCAGCGCAGGGAGTATGTCCTGAGCACTGCCAAACGTAGCCCTAAATAAATAAATAAATAGATTTAAAATGCCATATTATTTTAAAAAAGTGATCATACTCTTGAGAATAACCATGTCATAAAAGACAAAGTAAATCTATACTAGAAGAAAGGCAGCAAAAAGACCTGACAATGAAATCCAATACATGATCCTGTATTTGATCTTGGATCAAAGTAAAAAAACTATGGTGAAAGATCTTTGAGACAAGCTTTGTAGATTAGAGTTACAGAGGATGCTCTGTATTCTAGATAACAAAATAGTCCATCAATGTAAATTTTCATTACAAAAATATGATAAAATGTTACTATCCCCTGTGTCTGGGTGAACACTTGAGTACTCCTTGCATTATTCTTTCAGTTCTTTCATAAATTTAAAATTACTTTGAGATAGAATGTTAAAAATCAAGCATGAAAATGAGCCTACAGTAAAAGTACAGAATCAGTGATTATCTTTGGGAAGGCAGATTCAAGGATGAAGACGGATGGCTGGGGCTTCATCTTTTGAGTGATAATAGCAATAGGATCAAATAGGGATACGCAAATGCAAAGATTCATTGATACTTGGATACTGATTGTCTGACTGTGTTTTAAGCTATGCCTCAACAAAATCAGACACAAGAGAAAAAGAAAAGAGGTTCACAAAGTGAATAACCAATCCAAAAGCTTAAATGGAGAAGGTGATCAAGAAGTGGACTGGCTGGAGAAGAAAGTGGCCAAGCATCAATCCCGGAGGTGCTCAGAGTCTAGCAGGGCAACTGTGGCCTTCTGGGGACTCGGATCCTCTCCAGAAAGTTAGCAGGAAGGACTAGGGTACAGTCGATTGGTTTCATATAGGGGAACTAAGCAAGCAAACGTAATGAAGAAAAGAGCGCAAGGTTTCGCATTGTCAAAAACGGCATTGTTTGAAAGGAAGTATAGAACAAGTTCTGCAGCGTTGGATTATAATGAAAGGCATTGGTATGAACTCATGGTTTTCAAGACAGAGATGTAGAGAGAGAGGACAATGAAGGGAAGGAGGGAGGACGAAAAACAGAGTATGTATCCAACATTGGAAATCCATGTATGTGTATTTACGTACATACCTGTTTTCTAGCTTTGTCCACTGAGAGGGCAGCAATAAAACTAGAGCTGAGATTTTGTCTCTAAATTCCTTTCTTCACTAAAGAGTCCTAAGGTTTCTTGACGAACTAATTCTAGGAATAAGGCAAAGAGAGCATAAGATGAATCTGCAGTATCTTATGTCCAAACATTAAGAGTGCTCATGTTTGAGGACATGTCAAGAAGACCTAAAGTCAACCCAGAAAGATTTCCATTGGCTAAATATGGGGGTATCTGATCATGAAAACTACATTACACTTTCACCAAGGGTGCTCAACAAGAAGGCAGGGTTTGGGGACTGCGATACTTTATATGGTTATCTAATCACAAAATGCATGTTGAAATCAAAGGAGTAAAGTGTGACATTGCACTGGGGAAACCCAAAAGCTACTATCTCAATCAGCCAGTAAAGTTAACATTACAAATAAAGGAAAAAAATGGAAATAATTTGTTATACAACAGAATACCCTCAGTGGGAAGGAAATAATACACCCCTGTGATATATCTGTCTGAATCTAATCCTGAGGACTATCAGATTAATTCAGAAGAGAAAGTGACATATACTCTTCAAAGGTGTCTTGCCTGCAGAATTCAAGGAAAATGAAGGAACCTTTCAGACTAAAAGAGTTGTGGAAGACAAGGCAGGTAAGAATAATCAGATACTTTTGCTAGGAGGAACACTGCTGAGACAATTGCTGAAAGGTGGTAATCTGCAGTTTAGATATTAGCAATGCATGAGTCTTACTGTCCTGATTTGATGACTGTTCTGTGGTTACGCAGGAGAGTGGTTTTGATGATGAGAGAAAGCACACTGAAATATTTAGAGATGAAGGAGCATTATTATAGTCACAACTTGCTCTCAGAAAATATGGGAAAAATTTATTTTACTATTATTATGACTTTTCTATATGTTTGAAATTTTAGAATAGAAATTTAAAAGCACATTTTTTTTTCTATCATGGAAACAACAGACTTTTGTTTCACTAAAGTTATTTTGTAATATTAAATTAACTTTTTCAATTGGTACCCCTTTCAACCTCAGAACAGACTCTAGAGTTAAACCTGTGTTTCTCCTTTGTTTGTTTTATTTTGGGGACACACCTCCACTATGCTTAGGGCTTACTCCTGGTTCTGTGCTCACGGTTCATGCCTGGTGGTGTTCAGGGGACCATATGAGGTGCTGAAGATCAAAGCCAGGTCAGCTTTGTGCAAGATGAATGTCCTACTGCACTCTCTCTCCAACCCTAAACATCAATAAATTTATAAGAGGTATGAAATTCAACTCTGGGCCATCTAGACCAGATTAACAAGTTGGAAAATGACAGAGAAGGTGCATGTATCAAACATACAGACCTTATAATGCTGAGAAAGGCAGTCAGTTCTCTCCAGGCTCAAACTGATGAACAATGGAAATGAACATGTCATAATTGAAACTGTAAATATCTACTTAAATTTAAAAAAATACTGGTAGTGATTGTGAGAAATGACTATACAGAATTTCTTTTTTTTTTAATTAATAGTTTATTTTTAATTAGTGAGTCAACGTGAGGGTACAGTTACAGATTTATACATTTTTGTGCTCATGTTTCTCCCTTACAAAGTTTGATAACCCATCCCTTCACCAGTGCCCATTCTCCACCACCAGTAAACCCAACATCCCTCCCACCCTCCCCAGTCCCGTCTCCCCCCACCCCACACTGCCACTATGGCAGGGTATTCCCTTTTGTTCTCTCTCTCTGATTAGGTGTTGTGGTTTGCAGTAAAGGTGTTGAGTGGCCATTGTGTTCAGTCTCTAGTCTATATTCGGCCCGCATCATCTTTCCCCCACATGACCTCCAACCACATTTTACTTGGTGTTCCCTTCTCTGAGTTGCCCAGAATGAGAGAACAGCCTCCAAGCCATGGTGACAACCTCCTGGTACTTATTTCTACTATTCTTGGGTGTTAGTCTTATAGTCTATTATTCTATATTCCACAGATGAGTGCAATCTTTCTATGTCTGTCTCTCTCTTTCTGACTCATTTCACTTAGCATGATACTTTCCATGCTGATCCACTTATATGCAAACGTCATGACCTCATTCTTTCTAACAGCTGCATAGTATTCCATTGGACTATACAGAATTTCTTGTGACATAAAAGCTATAACTGTATTTTGAGTCAGCAATGTGACAGTCTTCTCAAAAAAGAAAAAAATACCATACTGCATGACAAAAAATGTTTATTTAAATATATTAAAAATTAAAAAATACAAATTAGCCTCAATGTCTGCTCTGCTCCTCATGCCACATTTGAAATACTGTGGCCAGTTCTGGACTTGCCCTCTTATTTTTAAGAAACTAATTTTAAGAGATAACCATATTAAAGTAGCCATATTAAAGATATTAATATTAAACCAAATTAAAGAAGAAGAAACTAGAAATCCTCCTAAATGGTAAAAAGCCTGGGGGCTGCGGTAGAAGTCATAAGAGGTGCAAGTAAGTCCTCAAATAACCAAAGGACTATCACAGAGAAAACTTGTCCTGTATGGTTCTAGATGGCAACATGTGTCAGCAAACGTGTCATAAGCAGAGACCTGGGAACATCTGTGTATTTACTGCCTTCCGCTCTCTGCTACTGCCATGAAAACATCCCGGGCAGTCCTGCTCGAATGCTGAGCTATAAACCCCACAGCTGGGTCAACTCACCTGCCCCAGGCAAAGCCATCCCAGCTCAGCCAATACTCAGTTAGATGCAAACCCTGCCAAGGCACAGACCCATAAACAAATAGCTGCTTATTTTTATAGACACTCTGAAAGGGAAGAGCTGTTAGGCAGCATCACTGTGATCACTGTGATGATGGAACACAAGCCAATGCTCGCCTGGCACAGAAGGGTTTCCAAATCACACGTATTGTGAATACCTACTTGTGTAGCTGAGCAATCCCTGCTTTCACTTGTTGCTGTGAAGGAGAATGTACGTTATGGGGAGCTAAGAAGAAGGTACTAGGAATGGCTTGAGCTTTGAGTGGGTGATGTAAGCAAGAGTACACAGGAGAGAGTGAAGGTTCAGCCTGAATTAGGTGCTATCAGGAAACAGTGCTGATACATGGGTTTCTCAATAAATCTATTCGTAGAGAAAAAAGCTGATGAAAGAAAGGGTAGAGCTCTATCGATAAGGAGTATCTGTCCTTTCTATTAAACGACAGAGGAAGCTGTGTGGCATCTTATGGCTTGGACAATGTTCTTGTTTGGTCTGTATTCGGGCATGACTGCTGGCGTGAGCTTGTGTGTGTTTGTCTCGATTCATTATAGTCATAGGGTGGCCTTGTCTGATGTTGATGTCCTGTGAAACAGTTCACAGAAGAACATCAAATCCAGTTGTGACTGCCAGGGCAGCTCATACCAACACCTTGGCCAGCAGCGGCCAAAGCAAGACCTAGATGTCAACGGCTGCCTCCCCACGCACCACCCCCGCCCCCGCCCCACCGCCTGCCAAGCAATTTATCATCTTATTGGATTTAAAGAAAAACAGCCCTGTGAACAGATTTCAGTTTTACTTTACAGATGAAAAAAAAAATTAAGGCTCATTTCAATTAAGGATCTGGGCCAAAGCCTGGTTTCTGTAAGTCAGCTTGACTCAGGCAGGGGGCCCGCACTCGAGTCTTCATTTCTCTACTGTAAAATGGCATAGTAATCTTTGCCTTGCAGAATTGTAAAGATGCAATGAGATCAAGCATGGCAGAGTGCCCAACCTAGCTCCTCACACCTAAAAAGTAGCTGAATAAGACCACAGCACTCTTTTTTTGCAGGCAGAAAGCTTTATTCACTCCCCAGCATCACTAGGTCTTCCACACACTGCCAGCAGTGAACCCCAAATACCGAGTCAGGAGCAGCCCTGAGTATGCCAGGTGTAGCCCAAAAACAAACCCCCAAAACTTTAGTTTAGCAAATGTTACTTCCGTATCTGTTATTAGCCCCACTCTTTATGTATTAGTAATAGGACCTTTGGAAAAAACATCATCTTTGTATGTAACCAATATCAATATAACTTTCATTATTACAATTTTTTGGTCTTGTTTGTTTTCATTTTGT